>NW_017306298.1:1324505-1355994 GCF_000935625.1 Nanorana parkeri
GGGGAGAGAGTAGCGGAGATTCATTACAAACAGATCAAAAACATCAGATGTACATTTGTCATTAATCCCCACATTATGTTTTTTTTCATCCATTAATTAAAAAAGAAAATAAATAAGAAAAAAAACTCTTTAAATACGCAGATCCCATCACTCAAGAATTCACACAAAAGAGGCTTTTTAATACATTTCAAAGCCCACAAGAGCCCAAGTCTCATTAAGATTATAAATTACACAAACATGGAATGAAGATGTTTTTATTTAACTGCAGTGCAGCTAAGCAGATTACAGAAAACCCCGTGTTCCATCTGAGAAGTCATCATGGACTTCTCAGATGGGGGGCTTGGAACAAGAAATAAAAACTCCAAACCCACCAACTAGGTGGAGGGGGGAAATAAAAAAAACAAAACAAAAAACCCTTGTGATCTTCCCTTTTTGTTCAGCAGATGACAGCCAAATATGTTGATTATTCTTTTAGCGCAGCTAATCTTGTAAAGACAAAGAAAGAAGAGAGGAAAGGAAATTAGTAAGGGTGAGCACACAGACCTACTGTGCCGAAATTACACTTTAATTCCAATTTTATTTTGAAAGGCAAACTAAAGTCTTTTTTGACTGTTTTTTTGCTAGATATACATGTAAATAATCTTGCCGCAAATGTTCAAGTTTTAAAGGCTTTGTATCAGTTCAGAGTTTGTAAAGAAAAGTATGCCGGGAGCAGCCATATTTATTACTTCTGCAGGCTCGATTTTCTGCTTAGTAGTGCTGTACAATGAATGTGCTACAAACTGGCAGGAAACAACGCTTCCACTGCACGGACAGCTCCGTGTACGGCCGTTATCGGGCAGCTCCCGGGAAGGACAGGTGCTGCGTGTGATTAGTACGCAGTCCCTGTCCTTCTCTGTCATTCACCATCAGTGCGGGTGTCCGTATTTGTACACTGACAGGATGGATCCGGTCTGCCTCCAAGCCCATAGTTCTCTTTAGGGTGATGGGAGGACATATACTAACCTTCTCCCATGACCCAAAGCTCAGTATATCGTAGGCTATTGCCGCGATATACTGAACGCCGTAGCCGGGACGGATCCCGACAATACTGTCCTGATCCACCCGGCTGCATGAGTGACAGCTGGCTCTGCCTATCTAGAAGCAGCGCCAGTTGTGCTCACCCCCTCCCCTGATCATTCCTCCACTCCGCGCTGGAGGATCGGAGAGGGGGGAATCCCTGTGGGGAGCGGTGACTGACAATCACCGCTCTCTGCAGGTAGACGATCGGGAAGTGAGCGTATTGGTGCCTGTCTCTGCTCACTTCCCAATCAAGAGAGCCGACCTGTGACAGCTTCTTTGTCACAGGTCGGCTCCAACTATGAGGATGAGTGGAAATCACTCACCTCATAGCTCTCCGTTAAGGGATTTGAATGCATTTTTAAAGGTTTAACTCCTGAGTTTAGTGTCACTAAGTTAATACAATGCTATAAAAAGCAGCCAGACTGCAGACATGCAACACGATATGGTCAGACACTGCGGCCTTGCTACAAGAGCTGGTCAGAGACGGCTAAAATGCTATAGAAGTTGTTGAAGACTGGCGACCTCAGGAGAGACTGGAGACACTGCATGTTGTACAGCTAGAGATCACTGTAATTACGGAGCTACAGCCAAACACAGGTGACATGTGGCAAGAAGGAGGCCCCGAGGGCAACACAATGTGCCAAAAGGCTGCAGGTTGGGCACCTGGCACTATGTATGTATGTATGTATATAAATAATGCAAGAGATATCTATATCTCCATCTCACACACATTTTTTATTTTAATGTATTTATTTTTAATAAAAAGCAGAAAGCCACCAATATAAAAAGCCATTTTAGCTGCCCCATAATGAGGTCCTCAATTATGAACCTTTTGCCTGTTTAAAGTTCAGATGTTTCTGCAGCATCAATGTGCAGTATAACATCCATACAGCAATGAAAACGGCATTTACCGCACACAGCAAAGCAAAATATGATGACACCTCACTTCACCCGCAGACAACCACTTCCAGCTCAGGTCAGAGAATTAAAATGGCTCATTCTTTCCTAGCAGGATTAGGGACCCCAGCGCTGCTGGTAGGAGAAGATCTGAACTCTCATCCTATTCTGCCAAGTAGAAGGAAAAATGAAGTCATCTTCTTTGTAATCATAACTCTAGACTCACGCTGTTCGCTGCTTACCAACATCCCCAGACACAAATACCTTGTTTTCAGCACACAGCATGACCCCAGCATGAAGCTAAGGAAATCACATGACTGAGAGCCCCATCTAGTCAGGTGACACAATGGATAATCTGATTTGTTGACCATAGAACATTAACCCATTTAGGGACAATGGTCTGCGGTGCAGAGCATGACAGGCCCCTCTGCCTAAAAAGGGGTTAATTGGCACAACCCAATGCCACCGCATTCCAGAATTGATGAGGGAAGAGGCTTTCGGAGAGTAGAATGGCAGACGCTAGTAAGAAGATTAGGGACGTTGAATGCGATTGATGACAAGGCAGTTTTCTAATTGTGCTCACAATAGATACCCTGGAACCAAGGAAGAAAATGGCCGACATAACACAGATAATACTTTTTAAAGAAAACAGCTACGAGATTATATGGCAGACGCGGAGTAAATCCTCATCAGATAAAAAAAAAAAAAAAAGGACACATAGTATATGGAAAAAAATACTGGGCGTTTGTAAGCAGTATAAAACAGATCTATAGAGGGAATATTCCACTGGGACATTCCTAACCAGAGATCAAATGGAATTTGGAACACTTTCAATGTCTAGTAAAGTAACAAAGTCAGGAAGACAATAAAGACCCTACCCCAGCTAAGACCACCAGAGACCATCATACTGACTGCCAGGCCTGGACAAATCCCAGGAGCCAGGTCACCAATGCTCCTTAAAAATTACAGCTGGAACTCAACTTTTGAGGTTCTCTCTAGTTGGTGTCAATGGTGTTGGCTCATTTAAAAAAATAAAATTGCTGGCTCCTGAATTGGACCAACTGGCTCCTGAAATTCGTTCACCTCTGCTGACTGCAGTAGAGTCATGTTCTTCTATGGACTAAATATACAGCTGAAGAGTATTTCTGGACTTCATGAAGATCAATGAAGAGCTTAGCATTGTTATCTTACAGCACTGGGGCAGGAGTTAAAAATCCCACCAGGCATACTGTATAGAATTGCTATGCATTTCTGCGATTTACTTCGGATGCTTCCAGTTTAATATCATGGACCAAAAATTAGGGATGCACCGATACTAGTACTCGTCCAAATGCTCCGATACCTTTCGCTCTGACCGGCAGTGCCATAGGGGAACATGCAGCCGGTTTCCTGAGCAATCAGTAAGCCAGGGGGCAAGTAATAACCCGCCTCTCGGCTTTCTGATTGGCTGGGAATTGGGCTCCATGCGGATTGGCTGGGAAGCCGGCTCCAACCACTACTTTTTGCTAGGGATGCACCGATACCGGTTTTTACAGATATTTTGCTTTTGGTACGTGCCGATAGAGTACTGATACTGGTGCTTCCGCTGGCATGGAGCCAGGAAGCCAGCTCCATGACAGCGGAAGCATCGGCGAGTACCAAATGCGAAATATCGGTACTCTATATCGAAAAACCCTTATCGGTGCGTCCCTAGCAAAAACCTAGTGGTGGGTTAAATCAGACAACTATTGTCCTTAGGTTTGGGATGAGCGTAAAAAGGCTGAAAGTCAAGTTTTCATTGTAGTCCATGTTACAGTTGGGAGGTTTTCCCTCACGTCTATGCTTCGGTGACAGAAGTGGAGAGGATCTCTACAACGGAGACCCATAGAGCAATAAACACCTGGGAGAGGGTCTAATCCTTACAGCACTGTTGGGCAGGAGATCCCTTTATTTCCATCATTCAAATTGGTCCTGGTGTATACATGCTTGGTGCAAGTATATTAGACTGCAAGCTCCTAGGGGTACAAGAACTACTGTGGAGGAATGTATGTACTGTGTAAAGGGTAATTGTACTAGAACAAAAAATTAACAAAATGTACAAACAGAGCAACAATCCCGTTGAAATTTCCTAAAGGAAATGTTGCCAACAGTTTAAAAACTTCTACAAACGCTCCTGCTGAGCCTACACATCAAGCACGCAGCACACCGTTCTGGAAGTAAATATCTATTTCTATAGACATGCAATGTGTCTGCAGTCCGATAGTGGAATTTGTACCAGTGGCCCTATAAGAGATCCATTTTTATAGCGGTCAGGTTACTAGAGATGGTCATGATAGAGATATGCTTGTTACAAGAGAATGTTAAAGGCTGCGGCCATGTCACAGGAGGCAATGTCCATGTTATACATTTAACATCTTAAAAGGCAAACCAGTGAAATGTGCATTTTGAAGCTGAACTCCACCTATAAAGTATTTTGCATGCTTACATTGGCCCAGCTTAGCGCAATGCAAGTATGCATATGCCATTCCTGATGGGCCCACAGGGATCCTGTAAAAGACTAATAGCCCAAGCTACTACATTTCTGATAGTGATCCTCTGGGTCTTGTATGGTGCTGTGCTAAGCAGCAGAGGGGAGGCTGCTCAGGACTATTCCAAACCCAGAAAATCATGGTCAGTACAGTGCTTTGCAGGATCCCTGTGGGCCACTCAGTAATGGCATATGCACCATTACAAACCTGGAAAATCATGGTCAGTACAGTGCTTTGCAGGATCCCCGTGGGCCACTCTGGTATGGCATATGCATACTTATATTGGGCCAATGCAAGTATGCATAAAGCTTTACATCTAGTTTCAGCATTAGGTATGAAGTAACCAAGACTCAACTTTAAACCTGGAGTACTGTACTGCAACCCAACGACAGGGATCAGATGTTCTTGAAGGGCATTTCCTAGAAGACCACAAAACACCATGTACCCAAATGAGATTATAAAAAATAAAATATGTTATATAAACTTGTATACTAAAATTACAGCAAATATATGTGACCGGAGTTTTTCTAGAATGATTAGACATACAGATATTATGAAACACCCCGGGCTGTGGTTTGCCATTAGGCAGATAAAATACTGTGTTATGTCTGTATGTAGATTGGTGCGAATACTATGCACTAATATGTATGTTATTTAAACTTTTTTTCTATAGAATAATAAATCATGTTTTTAAAAACACAAAATTTATGTAACAATGCTTTGATGCCTCATATGAAACCCCACTTGTTTGATTTTATTATTTTTGCCCAGAGTTCTTCATTAAAGCAAGTTAATACATGGCATACCACAGCCCACCAGTGTGAATAGGACCTCACAGGAGTCCTGTCACCAGAGCCATGGAGCCACGACTGCAGACGTTTACTCCTTAAAATGTTATGTCAGTAGTTTAAAGTAACACACGGAACATTTGCAGAAGGTGGTGAGCAATGGTGGCCCTTGTTCGTCATATATATTTCATATTCAAGTGAAGTTTTCAGCTGCGTGCAAGCCGTGTTTTACCAGCCGGTTTGGGATGCCATCAACAAGTGATAGCACTGCAAGGACATTTTTGCCACGTTGCAACGTGAAGGTGTGATCCCAGGATTATACTTAGCAATTGAGACAGTTGGTGCACAGAACACTGCCAGAAATGTAATTTCCCCCTTCTGTGATTGGCTGACTGATTTTCCCCAGACGTCTACACTAAGGACTAACATTTATTTCCTATTTCTTGCAATAGGAATGTAATTTTTGATGATACTCCCCAAGTGCTACTAACCACTACAGGGATGCCAACACTGCAACTTTCCTCATTACACCACAGAAAGTCCCGATGATTAGAACAAACCCAACCCGCCTATTCAGGGATCAGTTTGGAAAGGACATGGAGAAACAGCTATTGCTTCAGGATAGAAAAAAAAAAAAAGGTGAAATTTGCAACATAGTTTGTTAAAATCCTTGCAATGGCATCACCAAGAGAGGATTGATTTTTTTTTTTTCCTCAACAAAAATGGTGTTATGCATTAAAGCCTAATTGAATTGAAATGCGCTAAATACATTCCAGGTATTGCATGGTCTTGCATTTCTGTTTTGTTTGCTAAAGCAGTCACAGCCACAGTAGAAAAGGCTGTCCCCTGCCAGCATGCTGTAGAGAAGGATCTCTGAGTGGAAGCAGTGGACTCTCCTTGACGACATTACCACCGCCCCCTTCCCCCATTTCTGATAAGGAGGCTCTCCTTGACATGAAACTCTCCCACCCCAGCAGAGTCCTCCCATTTCAGATCAGGAGTCTCCCCTTTGCATCAGAGTCCTACCTTACACATGGCGCAGCAGAAGGCAGAGCCGGTCTGGACAGAGACAGACTACATAGTTCTCTCCCTCTTCTTGTTGCCTGCCCTGCATTAGTGACATGCAATTCCATAGTGCCATAAGCCAGCCACCTGCACCATGAGAATATATGACACTGTGCAAATAGACAGACTTCAACCCTTATTGAATCAAATACATGATGCTCAGGTTTTTGATCCCCCCCGGCTGATAAAAGACTGTTTTAGAGGTCAGATAAGAAACTTATTGGATCAGACCTATAACTCTGCAAGCAGTGGAGGGAAATGCCCCCAGGTGTACACAGACAGCATACCATCTATGAGTGGGGGGGTCAATCCTTCCCTGCGCCATCCAAAACGGCAAGGTCACTCTATAGCTGCACTTTAATGAGTGAATGTTAACACCTGAGAAAGACCAAAGTCTGGAGCCAGAGACAATGAGCACAGCCATGATGTCCCCCATCTCTGACTTCCAATAGATGCGGAGACCCGCCCCAGACCAATACAGACACAGCGCCCCATTTATCTACTCACAGTGCTCGGCCAGGACAATAACACGGGCACAGCGGACAGCACGCTCCTCTAATAAACAAGCGCCTGATTGGCCCGCTGAGCAGCCGCCCGCTATCTGATTGGACGGGAGTGACGTTTGCGCTCCCACCATGCACCGCGCTGTTGACGGCTGACCAAGATGGCTGCGCCCGTTATCGGCGGCATGAGCGGTAGAAATACGCCGGCTGGGGCTGAGACCAGCTTTCGGAGGAAGACCCGGGCGAAACTCCCGGCTATCCGGGGGACCCGACCGTCCGTGCATAACGGGCAACTTCTGATTTCCAGCGGAGTTCCCTCTATGGATCACATCCTAGGTGTGTGTGTGTACCTGTCACTGGCTGTCATGATAGCTGACACACCACATGATGAGGTCTGGCTGTCACTTTCATAGGGGGAGGGCATCTGTACTGCCAGAAGGATTGAGGCTGCCATTGCTGATCTCTATTTAATGTGCCAGACTGTATAGCTGCTGCTCTTTCTTAGAGGAATATTCCACCTTCTATACCGTGTTCAATATTATACCCATACTTAGGATGTAACATGAAACAAGGTGCCATTCTGCTGCCCTCCACCTTTAATCTTTCCCTCCCCCGCACGTATCTGAATTGCAGAGTTCTCCTACCTGCATGCTTCTGTATATACTTTGCTCCGCCCACAAATCTGCATCATCCATTCACACATCCAGGGATGAATGGAAAGGCTACAAGTCCCATCTGTCACTACGGCATGTCAAAGGAGTACTGGTGCAGTGATGTGACCGCAATTGTAGTCCAATGATAGCTTGGGGGGAGGGTATCGATTCCAGGAGCCTGTGCACTGCACCCAAGATGCACTGATCAGGGTTGCAGTGGTTTGTAGGTGCCAGTGCAAAAATTAAATCGTATATATGGCCAAAAGCTAAAAATAAATCTGTATTTCTATATTGAAGTTCTCTCCCACTGCTAATAACCAAACTGATCTAGAAGTTTGTAAACTTGCTTATTGAAGATGCCTATAGGATGTACTTTCTCAATGCACTGACATAATTTTACTCTGCCTTATCAATATGGACTTTCTTGTGTTATCACTCTCACAGAGCCTGTCTTCCGAACTACAACTCAATGTCTGAACAATGTAACATTGTCATTGCATGTTTAAAGCAATGCATGATGGGATATGCAGACTTGAGAAATGGAGATTGCACCACATCAAGCAGTAGGGAAGGAGATGCGAAGCACACTGGGAATCCAGGAAGTTGATGTATACTTAGCTTTCGGTAATTGTCCTTTCCTAGTACCTTGACATGGCAGCATACCGTTGATCCATGCATGCTGCCATGTCGACACCAGGGAAGTGAAGGGTAGACAGAAGGCAGGACTCGCTACAAAAAAGGGATTTTTTTTTCAAGTAAGCTTTGATTGTATTATCAAACACAACTCTAGTATGTATTCCTATTACCATGCTGATGTTATAACAGGAGAGTATATGCTGGGACTTTACATGTCCATTAATAAATGCACATTTTTTTTTTCTTTTTGCAACATGGGTGCATTTATTTATTTATTTATTTACAAAAATTGGAATGTGACTTTAATTGGTTTTTAAGACTCTGTCCCATAATATGTAGATTGACAGTCCTGATTTCACTTGACTTGAGAAGTATTGAGGCTAGAGATAGCCAAGCAACTAGCATTTTCAGGAGGAGCACTGCAGTGTCTTCATATTTCTGTCAGGTTTCCTTTAAAACTGAACTCCAGATTAAAAGGGACACTAAACTCAGGAGTTAAATCTTAAATATACATTCAAATATCCTAACTATTAACAATATTGCATCTTATTTGTGTATCACTCGGCTGTAGATCCTCAAATCATCTCTGAATTGGTGCTGACACTGTCCTTCCTTCTGGAGGGGGGGCTACTTTTGTTCCCCATGTTTCCTGTGTGTCTTGTAGTCACCGCTCCAAACTCACTCCGGGATGGACTACAATCACACTTTTAGTTGACTAATTTGTATTGAGATTGTAGTCAATCACAGGAGCGAGTTTGGAGCGGTGACTACAACACACACAGGGACCATGGGGAACAAAAGTAGCCACCCTCCAGAAGGAAGGACAGTGTCAGCACCAATTCAGAGATGATTTGACGATCTACAGCCGAGTGATACACAAATAAGATCAATTTTTGGTAATAGTAAAGGTACTTGGATGTATTTTTAAGACTTAACTCCTGAGTTTAGTGTCACTTTAAGCTGCACTGCAGGGTTATTTTTTTTCTTTTTCCTGGAGTTCAGCTTTAAAGGATCTCTAAACACGAGAACTAAAATATAAATTCCAGTTTACCAATCCTTAGATGTGACATCTGAATTCGTTTTCCCTTTTCAGACTAGGAATATTTTCAGCAAATACAGAAAATACCTGCTGATCCTGCCAGAAATGTTGTGTCCTCACTCCTTGTAAGCTAAGTTGAAAGCACAAACAATGTTATCAGCTTTACCTAAGCTGATAACAATGTTATCTTCTCCCCTGCTGGACTACAACTCAACATCTGCATTCCGGCACTACGGTGATAACGCTGCTCCTTTTATAGATACAGTACAGATAGTGAGCGTTGTTACTCTAGTACAGGAAGTGTGTGACTTGCAAGATCACTAGGTGAAAATGAAGGGGGAAAATCCAGAAAAAATAAAATGAATGCAGCCACCACATGTGAGGACTAGTAAGATGAAATATGTAACATTTTCGGTTTTGGGTTTAGATACACTAAAACTGTCCTGAGACTCTCCCGTTGCTGTAAAGCTGCAATTTATGACAAGCAGGGCAGAATTCTGACTCATTTAATACACAATAAACTCACAGACTGGGGTTCTGCTCAGAGACCTGCGGTATGTTTCTGTTGACTCACACTTAGGGGTGAAAGCATTACTATCTAACACAGCAGCTTCATGTAATAAAACAACTCCCTTGCAATGAGTAAGGGGTAAAGCAGCTTTGGGTTGGGCTGCACAAGCGGATTCAAAAGTGAATTGCAGATAGGCTGGCAAATGCAAGTCGCAGGTACACATTAAGGGGTCTATTTATAAATATTCCGCCCAGCCATACTGGGCGAATGTTTTTAGCTTGGCATTCTCGCCACTAGATGGAGCCGAGGATCATTTCTATGCTCAGTTACCTACCTACAAATTAACATGACAGCCACTCAGGTTCATATACATTTAACTCGGCACGTCGCATTTAAAAAGAGGGTCCACTTATTGACATGCTTATTAAAGTCAATGAGACAGCACCGCAACTGTGCTGCCACGCTGTATCTTAATCTAAAGTTAAGGTGGCAGTATTGCCTATTAAATACCTGCAGACTGCTTCCCAACCACCTTTGAAAAGCGATCCACCACAAATAGCTTTTAAGAGGGGCAGTAAAATCCACTGTCTGTGTGAACAAGACCCTACAGTCTCATCCCCAAAGCCCAGTCCCCTGCAAACCTATAGTACTTCCTGCATATTGTCATGATTTACAGGGTTATTCACAAAAGGGTGAAGGGTTTGGAGAAGGCAGGAGAAGTGAACAATCTAGGCCAAAATAGCTGATTTGGAAAAATTCTCCAATTCAGCTCACTTTCCAGTTCAGCTATGTTGTCCTAGAGTGTTCACGTCTCCTGCCTTCTCCAAACTCTTCACCCTTCTGTGAATAACTCTGTTAGACTAGCCTTTCTTAACATTTGAAGAAACCCTTAGCTCTGGAGGAATCCTGGAAAATAATGTAATTCTCAAGGAACCCCTGATGAAAATATCTACAACTCACAGTAAATCAGCATTATTAGTAAGTTGTAGCAAAAAAGGAATGTGGCATGCCTAGAATATTTAACAGCCAGGGTGGAGCATTTCACAACACCCTCCCGCTCTGTATGACAAATAATTTTCTGTAATAATCATGAAAGGAAATAATAATGACCAGAAAAGGAACTGAAGAAAGTTGAAGTGTACCCTTACCCTAGTGGTCATTGGAGAAATGTCTACTTACGTTGTCGGTCACTGAAGTGCCTCCCTTACATTGCTGGTTAGTGGGAAAGTGCTCCTTTACATTGCTGGTTAGTGGGAAAGTGCTCCTTTACTTTGGTCTTCAGTGGAAAATTGCCCCCTCATTTACAGGACAATTCACAAAAGGGTGAAGGGTTTGGAGAAAGCAGGAGAAGAGAACAATCTAGGACATAATAGCTGATTTGAAAAAATTCTTCAAATTAGCTCACTTTCCAGTACAGCTATGTTGTCCTAGATTGTTCACTTCTCCTGCCTTCTCCACACTCTTCACCCTTTTGTGGATAACCCTGTTAGTGTTTAGTGGAAAACAGAACCCATGCATTAGTGGTCATAGTGGTCCTCACTTACATTGGCAATCAGTGTATGAATGACCCTTTACATTAGATGTTAATGGAAAATTCCTGCTTTACATTGGTGGTCAAAGTAGGCGGGAGATCAGTCCACCACTGCCCAAGAACATCTAGCACCCTCTATATGAACCTTGGGCTTCCACCGCCTGTTGTAGCCGTAAATAATGTAAACCAGTCGGCGACATGTAAACTGATCAATAAATGACAATCTTAGCAATCTATAGCTACGTTTAAACTACATTACTTTAAGTGCCTTTGTTGGCACCACTGAGCCAACTAAGACTTTACATCACAGACAGGCTTATTAAACAGAATTACCCAGCAAAATCATTCTAGGTAAGATCTTATTGGAAATGTTCCATGAGATAAATTTCTGAGGTGCAAAATGTGGTAAGAAGGGGGCCCGATCTCATCTTCAGGAGCTGAAATTTATTACAGGTCAAAATACAGATCTCAATTGTAGAAGTTAAGCTCAAACCCCTCACTTCCCACTTAACTCCCCATCTGGATGTTACAGACTGCTATGGGACAATAAAGTGTTAATAAATAAGGGCTTCTTTCATTAAGAGGAACTTCAGTTTAGATTGAGAAGTTGTTTCAGAACCAAGGACAGCTCTTCAGTCTTATTAATGTTATACTAGGTGTCCACTCCGTGGAGCTGAAATAATATACAGTTCTGATCTTCCAGACTTTATTTGGGAAAGTGGCTTAGTAAAATAAAATAAAAAAGCAGCTTGGTCCAGGATATGCAAAGCAAATATTTGTTTATATGTTTATGTATTTCCTTTTTTGTTTCCTTTTATAGGTGGTGGTCTAGCAGTTGGAACGCTACTTTTAATTGGTCAGTAATTTTTAATTTATTTTTGCATTGATAGCATATCTTGCAGTGTATTGCTCCATGCACTTGGGTGACTGCCTCATACTGTTTAATGCTGTGTACCTCAGTCCATCTCAGGTGCATTTGCCTAGAGATGTTATTTACCTGTGTGGTAGATCACTTGGCTACAAGAGCAATAAAGGGGAAAAGAAATCCAAAAAGTCAAAATTTGTATTTACTTTTTAATAGTCCTAGTTGACTTTGTATATACACTTTCCTAGTTGACCATGTATATACACTTTCCTAGTTGACCATGTATATAGACTTTCTTAGTTGACAGTGTTCACTTCTCCTGGGCTGAAACCATTCCCACAAGTCCCCCCTCCCCACAAAAGAATAAAGTGGAGTGCAGTTATTTTAATGGTGGGACATAGAAAATGTGCTCAGACCAATTCAATCTTTATGTATCGGGTTTGAGGACTGACATAGGGAGCAAAAACAGAGGTGACACCCAGACTGGTCAAAGCACTCTTCCCTTGCAGTTCTGTACAGTGAATGGGACCCTACTGAAAACACTAGGTTTTGGAAAAGGACAAATTCAGTAATTCTCTAAAAAAAAAACCCTCCCTATTCCTCTATTACACTTAATTGAGCCATCATCCCTGCAGGTGCTTACCTTCCTCCTCCGACAGCTGCAGTCTCTCATGTTGTCTACATTCTGGCTCATAAAAACCTAGTGTGGGGCTGCCCACATCTGTGCACTAACATGCCATACATTTTAACAGAACATAGCTATACTGCATGAGCAGGCCAGGAATAATATTTTACAGTCTAGGGTGTAGGCAACGCAGGAGGCAGCGGACATTGGAGGAGGTAAGTATGCACCTGAGTGAGAGATGGTTGTCTACTTTTAGAGACTTATTGAACGCGTCCTGTTTTGTTTCACTGAGGAATGCATTAGAGGGCATCTGGGATTAACAACCTCTTAAGGTAGACCTGTCATTATGGACTAAAGTAGCACCAGAAATACAGCTCTGCTAAAATTTCTACTGCAGGGCCCCAAAATCTGAGGCTTTGTAATGCAAATCTCAACTGCAGTATATAAAGGCCTGCTTTTTCCTTGCCACACTACTGGTGAGTGATCAGTAGTGAAGTGTACGAGGGCTAGAGCTTGGCTTTCTGTAATGAAGTTAACATTTGCATAACAAGGCATGTGGGACTCGGGATTTGGGGGGAAACAGATGAGGACATCTCCTTTTAAAACCTGCTGCTGAGCGCTTCTTAGCAAGAAGCGCTTCTCATTGGTCAGCATGGTCAGGTGACCACCCTGACCAATGAATGCTTGCAATTTGCGAACGAAATTCAAAATCCATAGCTCAGGGCTGCGCTGGGTGGCAGTACGGGTTATGGACAGTACACCCGTACCGGCAGAGGGGTAGGACCGTTCGCTGAAAAGTAAGTATAGCGGGGTCAGAGGTGGCCAGATTTGAGCGGGTAATTCCATTTTCCCACAATAATTTAGATGCATACTGGTACCGTTAACTTTAGATAGCATTGCAACTACAATCAGTGAATTAGGGGTGCAATGCACAGGCTCCTGCAGACTATTCTCTCAGCCCCAGTACTGTACTGAGGTAAAGACCTACAGTTAGGAAACCGAAGGAAATTATCAATGGACTACAAGTTTGGTGACATCACCGCACGTGTACTTCATTGAGAACTATGAGTCCTTCTGCCACAGTGATAGATGGGACTTGTAGTATTTTCATTCACAGACCACGTAAAATAAAAAATTACACAGGAACCAGTGTGAAGAAGTACCCTGCTATTCTTTTTAGTAGGGTGGGGGGCTGCTGAATCGCCCCATGTCCCATGTTATACTCTTATTATGGGTGTAAGATGGAATATGGTATTTAAGGTGGAATTAGCCTTTAAATAAAAATCCAGTTAGTGTGGAACCCAAAGAACAAGAATACGGATATGGATTGTTAAGCATGTCTTTTTTTTATGATTTTTGATGCTGTGTAATCCTCAACAGACTTCTAATTTTCAGCCATATAGGAATATTGTCACATTGCGAATCAATACTTGAGTGATTCCACTACTGTCTGCATCATTAGAGGATTAAATAAGGTGGCTGAACGCAGTGTATATAAAAATGTGGTTAGTACTCCGCTCTCAAGGGCAATTCCACGCTTCAGATATGTCTAAACATTACATAAATATGCCTAGCCTATCCAATAAAGCGTATGGAAAATACTTAACATATATTTGCATGAATAAGTTATTTATTTCTCCGTCATTTACTAATGTTGCAGTCAATTTGCTCTCCTTACACTCGTAACATATCCATTCTGGTGCCAGAAAAGTTGCAGGCGTTAAAGAGACGCACGCGTCCGTTACGTCAATGCCAATCTGACTTAGTGAGTTTTGCTTCCAAAACATTTCGCTCGTAAGACATTTCTGAAATGAACATTAAATGATTTAAGCTTGCCTTTATTATGCCAAGACCAACAAATGATTCTCACTATATGGTTCAAAAGTGTAATGGCATTATTTTATTTTTTTTCTTCCTGGAATTCTGGATCATGGTCCACTTACTTAGGATTGTTGTGTATGAATCATTGAGGAATATTGTCTGCATTGCTGTCATTGCAGTCAGGCTGTAGGTGTTGCAAAAAAAAAATGTAATCTGTTTCAAGCCCAACTCTGGAGACAAGACAAAGGCTACTCTTGCAGTGTCCCTGACATAACCCCCCACATACACACACACTGCAAGGGTTAAGTGAATGTCAAGGGATAGAGGAATAGGGAGTAATACTTTATTCTTTGCACCAGCATGATCCGTCCACCCGTGCAAGTGATCCCATTGGAGCCTTCTTTCTAAAGTGCTCCTTCGATTGAATCTATTGCTGAAGAATAGTTCTTCATAGCAAAGCACTGAAAGTCAATACTTTGGTTTTCTATTTACAGAAGACATGACAAGACGTCATGTATGCCATCATGGCACCTGCTGTCAGCCTGGCTGTAGTAGGGTAGACCTGGGAAGGGCCTTGACTTCTGTCTAACATTAAAGATATTTCACCGCACTCCAGACCGGCATCTCTCCTGCTGCTAGGGTACCTCCACAAAATGGAGAGGGAATAAAAGCAAAGGTAGTAGGCCACGGGAGAGATCCTTATGGTGTAGCAATTTGAAAGATAGCTTGATACAATCAGAGTATGGCACATATTGCAAATGCCTTGGGCACCACTTGAAGGGGAGGAACTACTGACCCATGGAGACAGATGACTTTTTATCTCTCCCCACCCCTCTCCCATACACATCTCACCACCTGGCTCTTATCTGTAAAAAATAAGTCAAGACAACTGGACTTGCTGTATTTTTCTTAAAGACGTTTCACTTGTCGTCCAACCAGCTTTCTCAATTCAGAATCCCAGCTCATCACTGGTTGCCAGGAGATGGGTGGGGCACCGGCCAGAGCCTCCCAGGTTGCTAAGGACCAGGGCGGGGCCATACACATCTCCCCACTTGGCTTTTAGCAACCAGAGCGGGCAGGGAGATGTGTATGCGGGCAGGACACCAGGTAGAGCATCCCAGGTTGTGAAGAGCCAGACAGGGAGATGTGTATGGCCCTTACACATCTCCTCGCCCAGCTTTTAGCAACCTGAAATGCTTTGGCTGGCGTCCCGCCCAGCTCCTGGCAACCAAGCTGGGTGGGTGCCAGTGGCGCAATTAGTTGTGGATACAGCTCTGGATACAATGTACGAAGAAAGAAAATGCAGTCATGTACATCTGTTGATAAACTTAAAAAAAAAAAGGCGTCAGACAACCTGGTGTAAGAGCCTGCAGAGAATATGAGCTGTCCCCGTGCAAGAGCAGTTGCACACTATGGCTGGTGTGGTGATCCATATACGTCTATGGATCTTGGTGTGTTTATAGTTTATAGAGGTCTTGAAGCCCCAAAACATTGTGAAGTAGTGTCAGCAGAAACACCCGTATGTAAGGGGTATCCTTGCCAGCTGATTCTTCATAGAGTTGATGTTTATTAACCACAGAATAACATAACAACACCATCAATGTGTTTTGTGGCAATATATTGGCCACTACCTCTACATGGTGCATGAGGCACTTTAAACAGTTGTGATCAGTCCCTTATGAAACATCAACTTTATGCTTCTAAGGATATCCATGACATTCAGATGCCTCTGCTGACACTACTTGGCAATTTTTCAGGGCTTCGAGACCTATAACTCCCACTGCTAAGCCCAGCCACTACCATTCAACTGTCAAACTGCAGAGCCTCATTTACCAGTACAGGCTCTCTGTTTGACATCTAAATGGCAGGGCTTACTATCACGAGGGGCAGGGTTAAGCACAATCTTAGACAAAAGTGGAAGACCAGAAGACTGCGGGTCCAAACTTTTTGCACCCCAATTGGAGAAAGGAAATGCAGTGACGTGTTCACCAGCCGCCCTATTAGTGTTTTTTTTTAACTTACCATATAGAGCTTATTAAATGTTGATGGCACAGTAAAAGCGTGACGAAAAGGTACAGTATATAGCTAAAAGCAGGTCTGGAGAAATTCCAGGTGCCGGGAAGCCAGTGTTCCTTAAAAATTATAGCTGGCTCCTAACTTTGTTTTGTTTTGATTTGTTTTTCTCGTTATGTCAATGGAACTGGATTTTAAAAAATCCTGCTGGCTCGTGGAGTGGACAGACTAGCCCATGAATGTCATATTAATTTGTCCACCCCTGACTAACAGTATAGCATTTAATCTTGCATGACAGCTGGATTTCACATACGTAGAATTGTTTTGCATCACGTACAAGGTACGTCTGTGTATAAAATGTATTTCAGTACATCGTTGCATGACGGAATAAACGTCAGTCAAAGTACCGCAGCGCTGAACACTGAAAAATGGCCTGGCCAGGAAGGGGGTCTAAACACCTGGTCTTGAAGTGGTTAAGAAACACTCTATTTAAATAATAAAATACAAAACAGACATTAAGCAGTACACTGCATTTATAAAAAAAAAAAAAGAATTTCTTTACAGAACAAAGTTTTTACATCTGCTGCCTGCTTCTGCGGATTCTTTCCCTCCTTTGTCTTCTTAGTGCGCATGGCATATGAGCTCCTGCTCCTCATCCCCGCTCCTCATAGCAAGGCAAGGACAGCCTCCCACGTGTCTTTCTGGCAGAATCCGCCTGTGGCTTGCCAGGCTGCCAGTACATTGTCCAGATTTAAAGATGGCCGCCGCGCTGTTGCTGAGCGGCGGCCATCTTAATGAGTAACCAACAGACTGCCAGTGACACTGTCACTGCAGCCTGTGCTGCCTGGCTGAGCCCACAGCTGATCCATCCAGCGCCCGCACGGAGGGGCGCCGCGCCCGCGGGCGCACAGTAAAGATGATCTCCGACTCCTGATTCCGCCTGTGGACTGGCCTGCCAGAGTGCCAGTACTTTGTCCAGTTTTAAAGATGGCCGCCGCGCTGTCGCGGCGGCCATCTTAATGAGTCATTCATAGACTGCCAGTGACACTGTCACTGCTGTGCTGCCTGGCTGAGCTGACAGATAAACTGGTCGATTATTGAAGAGTTTTTTTTTGTACAGCCCGCACACCCCTAAGGCCGGCGCTGGCTGTGCGGGCCACATTACAAGGTCCGGCGGGCCGGATTCGGCCCGCGGGCCTTGTGTTTGCCACCCCTGGTCTAGACAGCTTCACATATTTGCCAATTTTGTAAGAGAGGAATACTGAGAAATGTCACCATTTTGCTAATGATGTCTAGTTATTAAAATTGAACTGTTTAGTAACATATTGTCAAATTGATATCATGGATGGGTAAATGGCACATGTCATTTAAAGTTCATTTTTTTATGTTCCTGGCAGCTCCCCTAGTGAATGTGGCATTTTTTTCTTACAGTTTTCACAAGCATTTTTGTGATGTTATGACAGGAACACCAAATTCTTCATTCTGGGGGACCTGAATGTTTAAAGCTCTTCTCCAGGATAATGTTTACCCCATCTAACTGATCGCTACAAAAAAATACCCTATCTAAAAGTCCTTTTTACTTACTTAAGGGCTTGTTCACACCAAATGCAGTCCAGATCTTCATGAGTTTCTGCACACGCAGTGCAGTGTGTTATGCTGCGTTTTTTGCCGCGTTTTTGATGTTTTCCGGGCAGTTTTTGTAAAAATGATTTGTAAAAAAGAATAAAAAAAAAAAACATTTTAACCACTTGCCGTCCGCCCGTAGTAAAAAAACGGACGGACGGCACTGCAGCATTTGCGGGTTGCCGACGTTTTTGATGCATTCCGGGCCGTTTTTGGTTTTAAAAAATAAAATATATATATATATATTTTTAGTTTAAAATGGGCTTTCAGTGCATTCCAGGGTGTTTGCATGCGTTTCTGATGCGTTTGCCTGCGTTCCAGAGCAGTTAAAATTGGGGTTGCTGCAGTTTTTTTTAAATGCTCTGGAACTGAACGCTGCGGTGTGAACTAGACCAAATACCATTGGAATACATTGGATGCAGTTTTGATCCGGTCTGTAACTGCTCTGCTCCTGGAACGTGCTTGGTGTGAACAAGCCCTCAAGGAGAACTATGAGGTGAGTGAATTCCACTCATCCTCATAGTTAGAGCCGACCTGTGAAAAAGAAGCTGTCACAGGTCGGCTCTATTGATCGGGAAGTGAGCAGAAACATACCACAGATCCACTCGCTTCTTGATCATCTCCCTGCAGAGCGTGACTGTCAGTCACCGCTACCGCAGGGATTCCCCCCTCCTCTTTCCGACCCTCCAGCGCTGAGTGGAGGAACGTACAGGGTAGGGGGCGGGCACAGCTGGCTCTGGCTCTAGATTGGCAGAGCCAGCTGTCACTCACGCAGCTGGGCGGATCACAACAGTATTGTCTGCAATATTCGTAACTTTGGGTCATGGGAGCAGGTTAGTATATGTCCCTAAAGAGAACTATGGGAAAAATTGCAAGGGGGCGGTAGGTAACTGGCTGGCAAGGGACCTTTTTTTTTTGTAGCGCTGGACTGGCGGTCCCCACACCTGGAAGGTGAGGGGCCAGGACTGGAAACCAAGGTGTATATAACAATGTGTGTGTGTGTGTGTGTGTATATATTTTTTGTAAATCAACTAACTGACCCCCCGACTTCTCCCTCCAGCACCATTGACCAAAACGTAGGCTATATTTTAGGTGTGATTAAGGATTCCTGCGTCAGGCATTTACATTTTTGCGCGTAATCGTATCACATACATGTGCCGGTGTTCAAATGCAGTGTCATTAACCTAAACGGGTGACAGCTGCCGCTTGTAAATGGTAGATTAGGGATTCCTGCTGCAGGAAATCGCAAGTTCCTGATGTAGGAATCCCTAATCTCACCCAAAATATAGGTGTGGATGGGGCCTTATACTTGCCTAACTTCCTCGCTGCCAGACTTTGCAGCCTGCCGGGAGCCTTATGGCCACCGCTCTAAAGTATCATGGGCGAGCATCCCCTTCTTTAATGCATGCAGAGTAATTCCTGCGGAAAGGTTGTCCATCATATGGACACAGAACAGAGAGCCTTTCTATAGGAAGGAACGGAGATCATCTGATGGCCTTTGAAGGGCCAGTTTATCACAGTACATGCTCATATTTGTTGCATCACTGGTACATATTGAGTCTTGTATGGCCAACCTTAAATAGTGGTGTCATTTACACTTTAGACAGACATAGAATTTAGATTTCCATCTCGAGGTGGAATTTGTTTTAGATGCATTTGGAGCACAACTTTAATTGCACATCCGCGGATTTCCATTCGCTTTAACTGTGTGGTGGAGATGACAGCTCTGATGTACCGCTGGCCTGTACTGGTACTGTTGAAATCCATTGGCATTGCGCACAAACGTGAGATTCTGTTTTGAGTTTTCCAATGCGTTTTTTTAGTAGCACCGCGTTCGCGAACAGATCTCATCAAGATGAGCCCTTAAAGGCTTAGTGAGGCTTTGCTATCATCCAATTGTATATAGCTTTCTGATGACCGTTTAAATGAGCAAATATCTTTCAAAAGTCAAGCTGTAAGATTAACACAGATAAGCCTTCCTTTCCATGGAATTGGGTTGTTGTTTAAAAAGCTCCTAGAATGGCAGCGATGACCATACAGCATCCGGTAAGGAGACGGGGGGGGTTCTCGTTATGCTTTTAAGCAGCCATAAATTGCATTACAGTGAGATTACTTTTCAGAATTAAATACTCATCTTCCTTATTTGACACACATTATCCTGGTTAATTTAACCACTTAATAGTAGATTCTGTGTGCTAAAATGTTTATTTTAATTGTCCTAGTTCTCTGGAGATGCTATAATATAGTAGGTTAGTGAACGATTATTGAAAACAGACACACATATTTACATCTGTGTTTTTTTTTTTTTTTTCCATTTTCCATTAGTCCTCCGCGGTGTTATTGAAACGCGTGCGCAGCGAATTAAAACTTCGGCACAAGGCTATAATTGGCATTGTTATGGAAACAACATACACACGTACACAAAGTGTCATGTTTATAAAGGTTGTGTATTTTTATGGTTCATTAATTCACACATTAATGAGGGCACCTAGCTGTTCTTATATGTGCGTGTGCGGGGAACTTTCATATACTTGTCTGCTTTTAACATTATGCACTTGTAAATCGTGCTGCCCCGGGGTACCCATTAATAAAAGGCTTGTGCAAATCTCAGGGACGTGCTTAAAGGGAAATTGTGAAATGATGAAAACATATTAAATTGAAGGGTGACTCCATAACCTACCCTTCATTCATTCAGTGTTTTCAAATCTGGTATTGTGTGGATATGTTATTATATTAAAGAAAAACGTTGGGCAGAAATTTTTATTAACCCTTGCCGTGGGGCTTGCACGTTCTGGAGAGCCGAGTTGAGAGAGTTGGAGCTAGCTGATCGGAGACAAGATGTCTGTAAGTGCTTGGGCAAAAATGTCAAGAAATACTTTGCTGGGCAATGTATATTTGTTTGGTCTGGATTCATTATTGAAAAGAAAGAGTTAAATATTACATAAAGGTAGGGGCACACCATACTTCCAGCTCATCCACATTTCATTTTCTGAAGTTGCAGTGTGTTTAAAAGGGATAAAAGTTGGGGAAATTAACTTGTATTGCTGAGATGTATGAAGCATTATTTATCTATCTCTTTTTGCATTTTGCCTTGAGCTTTAAAGGAGAACTCTGGGGTGAGTGATATACACTCATCCCCATAATTAGAACCGACGTGTGACATTGAAACTGACACACGTTGGCTCTATTGATCAGGAAGTGAGTGAAAACATAACGCCGCTGACTCACTTCCTGATCATCTCCCTGCAGAGAGCCGTGACTCTCAGTCACGGCTCCCTGCAGTGATCCCCCCCCCCCCCCCACCAATACTCCAGCGTTGACTGGAGGAATGGACAGGAAGGGGGCGGGCACAGTTTGCTCTGCCTCCAGGTAGGCAAAGCCCGCTGTCATACAGCCAGCTGGGTGGATCTCAACAGTATTGTTGGCATCCATCCCGGCTGTGGCGCTCTTAACTCTAAAGGGAACTATGGGAAAAAAGGTTGCCCCAAAGTTCTCTTTTAAGTAAGTAGTGGCAATTTCTATATTTTCAAGCAAAACTAAGAATAAATCATATTTTGGTTATAATGTGTTTACTCTGCATATTTTAAAGGTACAATTTGAATGTGTTTTTCTTATTTTCAGCAGCAGCGATTGCTCAAACAAAGCCCTTCAACTTACAAATGCTTCTGTCAGTTTATTTATTTTTTTCCTTTTCTAAAGACAGGACCAAACACGAACCCAACCTTGCGATGGCCTTAGCTTTTTTAATTAGTTAACGCTGTTTCCTTTAGCTATGTAATTTAACCTGACTGTTCAGGATTCCCTTAGCATGTCAATATAACTGACTCTATCACCTTGTATAAGTTTCGAAAGGTAATCTCCGCTGAGATACCAAACAAGCGATTTGCCAAATGTAGTTATATAAAAGGCAAGTTGTCAAAACTCACCTTGCCGCGCAATGGCCCAGCGCCAGATTCAGTAACTTATAGGTTTGCCAGATTGTGTTGTCGTGTGCATATTAAAATGCAGCTGACACAGGTTGAAATCCTCAAGCCTTGTGGCCATGGACGTGTAAAATAACTCATTGTGGAATTTGCGGTGCTTAACATTACTTAATCACCTCGGAGTATGAAGAACAGTGATATGTCTTGTTCTGCCTGCTCCATGTCTCTCAAGTGTTTGTGTTCGGAGGTAAAAAAAATAATAATACCGCAAATAAAAATCTTATTATGAGCTTTCTGTGGTGTCATGGTACATTTGTAACACATGGTTGGCCTTTTATTTTTTTCAAGCTGTGGATTGTTTTGCTATTAATTTGCAAAAGCTGTTTTCAGGTAAGAACAGTTCAACTCTCTAAGGGACTCATTTACTTGGCTCATGGATGCAAAACCAGAGGGAAAAAAAATTGAAAAGCAATCCCACTGCAACATGCAGTATGTTTTCTTTAGATATATCGGCTGCTTTTTTTCTATTTAGGGGTTTGGTTATCTTTTGATCTTTATTTGTTTTTATGTTTTTTGCTGTTTAAGAAACATAGCATTTTTCTCATTTTGGGCTCATTCCTACCTGTCCACTTTGGTGTGTTACGTTAAAGGGGAACTTCTTCTGGGTGCCCACAATACTGTAGCTGCTGACTGCTGGAAAACACATGCATACCTGTCCATTTTTTTTTCATGCAAGTTTTCTTTATAACCCACTGATCATCTGTGCAACAAATAAACCAAGGGTCAAACTGCCCAGTATTTTTTTTTTTGATGAGATGGGGAAGAGTCAACCAGGTAAATTCAGGTTTAAAATTGCCAACATCAGCCCTGTTGTTTCTGTATATATAAGGGTAGTCTGCAAATAATTATGCACTTACTGCTAAGATGCAGGGGTGTCCCGTCTGCTGTACCAGCCAGAGGTAAGATGCCATTACGATTGCAGCTGCTGGCAGAGGAACAGAAAAAAAAAACTCATCTAGAATGGCATCTAAATATAGAGATCTGTAGTCTTGCTTTGGATGCCAAGGGCACTGACTGAACAGAATAAGTTTAAATGCCAGCGCTGCCACTGCAGGCGGTGCTCTGAAGGAGGTGATTCTGATTGTAAAACAGAAGTGCAGGCAGCAAACTCTAGGAGATTAATAATTTGGGACAGTTCATTTTTATATGGTTTCTCGTGCGAAGCAGAGCTGGCCAAACATATGTTGCCTGCCACTGAGCTCCCTGTTTCCTCTCCAGCATTAAGGGGGGCCTGTGAGGACATGGGAGTTTCCATTGCTGATTTGGTACTTAAAGCCCAGTTGAACCCTCTTAATGTATTACTGTAGTGCAACCAGGCTGCATAAATTGTAATAAATGTGCCACTTCCTAATATGCTCAATGCTGCAGCAAGGGCTAAAAAACCCTTTACTGGCTGCACTGGGAGAGTTGGACCACTGCTCTCACAGACAACAAAGTGGAATGGCTCTCCAGCGGTCTGACACCCAAATGTGCTGTTGCTTAGAGCAGTGTTCAGGGGAGTATTAGAACACTGGAGAGCCATATAGATGCTTGTGTGTAAAGGTGCCCATACACTTTACAACCCTCGCAAGACTTTTGTCTTGCGAGGGTTGTAAAGTACTTAAAAAAACGTACAATCTGCCCATCTTGGACAGGCAGATCGTACTTGCGATCATCGCAAGCCCGCCCCCCTGAGGGGCAGGGTTGCGATGACTACAATGAGGGGCGGGCTTCCGATGACTGCAAACGGGCAGTGTGCGCGTGCACACACCGGCCCGTTCAGCAGTTGTCGAACAAGCAGGCCACTAACTCTCCAAGAAACGTACGATGCCCGGCGGGTTTTCCAGCCTGCTTGTTAGACGGAAGACGTGCGACCGTTTCTACTGTACGGTCGCACGTCTTCCGTCGAACAAGCAGGCTGGAAAACCTGCCGGGAATCGTACGCCTTCCATACACTGCATGATTATCGTACGATTGCGGGATTTCCCACGATTCTCGCACGAGAATTGTGCAGTGTATGGGCACCTATTAGAACAGTGGTCTGACTCTCTTAGTAATGCCAATACAGGGTATTTTAGCCCTTTTTGCAGCACTTATAAGATAAAGGAAAAACCAAGATGTATTTAAAACTATATATGTAGCCTGACTGCATCACAGTAACAAATTAAAAGAGTTTAACTGAGATGCAGTCACCCCGAGGACAGTCTTTTTAGACCTCATTAGCTGTATGGTCATTAAAGTAATGGATTGGAGGACCTCTTTAGAGTTTGTTAAAAAATATTCATGTAACATACACCTTGATAAATAATTATAACTGATGCACCTTTACAAGTCTTATTGGTTACTCTTCGCTATTTAGCACAGTGAAAGTTCTGCCATAATTTAATTAGGCCATTAGCAGAAAGAAGTACACAAGAGGGGCAAAGCTTTTGGCTCATGCCCCTTTCAAAGAATTGGGCAGTTTGCAACACCATCCAAAATCCCTAATGGCATTTCAAAATGGCAGTGCCAGGGCATGGTGATACGTGGCTCATACCCAGGGCATCTCATTGTGGGATGGTGGCAAGAGGCATGTATATTCTCCATAATCAGGTAGTTGAGATATTTGACAGTAGATGAAATGCAGAGTATGCACTGTCTGTCTATGACAGGTGTAGATGGTGCAGACCGCACTAGTACTGTCTACTTTTGGTTGTGCTCAGTACAGCCTGAATTGGGTCTGGAGTACTTTCCACCTCCTGCCTTTTGTGTGTCATGGAATCTGCAATCAGTCTTCACGTTTTGTTGAGCACAGTGAGAAAGGGCTTTCCTTTGTGCTCCTCAAAGCTGTCAAGGGCTGATGTACTCTTTGGTAGCACTGCTGAAAAGGTTCAGTGGACCCTAAAGGCAGCAAGTTGGAAGTGTTCTCATTTGGGCTGTGCTGGGCATGAATCAGACCAGGGTTGTGTTCTGCAGGTACAACTGTGTACACCTAACCTAATCCTGTTATCTACTGACTGCAGTCCATAATCTGTACCATGTAATTTTCCCACAAGTTTGCTTTATCACTTGACTTTTACAAGAGACGTCTAAATTTGCATATAACTATAAGTCTGCCTGTATCTCTGACATGTAGTTTGCAATGGAAATATCCTCGGCTTATGCATTTATTATAAGGTGCTCAATCTGAGTTGCATGGGTTTGTGACTGGTTCACTGGGGGTTTTAAAATGCCTGGCACTTTTGACTTCTGTGACATTATTTCCAATAACTGTTACTTTCTTTGCATTTTTGAGTACTAGTGATCTATATTTTTTACATCTCTGATTTTCTACAAGGTGCCTTCCCTGGTGGTCACTTTCAGCGCCTATCTTATCTACATTGGTTACAATGCTGTATGGTGTACAGTAGGCACCTTTAACAATTTATGATTTACTGGGAGCCAATAGAGGCCATACATCACCGGTGACCCCATAATGAATGGGCTGCCAAGGCATTGCAACAGAATAGAAAATGTATACGCCTGGTATGTGCGTTGTGGTGCATTGGTCAGGACTATGGATGCACCGAAATGTAAGTTTGAGAACAAAACCGAAAATTTTAAAAATGTCGGGCCGAAACCGAAAATCTAATCTTTTATAAATGTTAAAAGTAATATATTTTTTTTTTTTTACTTTTTTGTTTTGGGCTTTGGGGAAATATTGGGAGTCTAAACAGATCCCTGATATTTCCCTTTTAAAATATAAAAAGAGATTGAGGACACAGAGTCCTAAATCACTTTTTTTCTACAGACCCTGTTATAAATGAACAGAATGCCTCTATACTTACTGTTCCTGTTCATTCATAACTTGAGGAGATAGAATGAGTTACTATGTACACACTAAAAAATTAACAGGAAGTGATGTAGAACACTTCCTATTCATTCATAACTGGTACTTAGCAACTCATACTATGTTTGTACTCCGCTCTCCATCCTGGATCCAGCTGTCACAGGAGGGAGAGCTCTGCCTCCTGTGACATCACAGAGCTCTCCTCCAATCACCGCTCTCCATCCTGATACAGGGGGCCGAGGCGGGAGGTGAGCTCGGCCAACTGCAATGCTGGCAGCGCTCTCCTCCCCCACAGCACAGCATCTTGAAACCTGCTCTCCTCCCCGCTGGGTGCCGGCCAGTGCATCGGAAGGCACACAGACCGGCACACAGCGGGGAGGAGAGAAGCTCGGATGCACTGAATTTCCAGCCGCAGTTTCGGCCGTCATGGCATTTTCAGCATTTTGCCAAAAGTGCCATTTTAGGCCGAAATGTTTAGGCGGCAGAAATTAGGTGCATCTCTAGTCAGGACTGTGTAATGCATTCTGATGCCATTCCCAATGATTGGCAGCACAAAGCACAACAATAGGACATGTGTTGATGTGTGCATAAATCTGAAGGATGGTTGAAATTAACTTTGTTAATCATATAGAGAGTCATTGAGGTTAGACTTAACCAATAGACTTCTAATAAATGAGCAGAATAATACACAAATATATCTTAAAGTATAAAAAGACAATAGCTTGCCTTTAATACCACCTTATTATTTAAACCCAGTGTAAACAATCCATCTTTCAGTTAGTATTCTCAATTAGTTTCCATCTGGCCTTGGAAAGAGCATGCCCTTTTTCTGCCCAACCCCCTCCTTCTCCGTACCCATCAATATTCCAGTTTTCCTGTATTGCGGTTGCATTTCTCCAGCTTTGAATGGCAGCACGCCATTGAAGGCCACATAGAATTGGCAGTATTGGAGAGGCCCACACGCCTGCACTTTAGATCTTTTTGAACACAACAAAAGTTTAGTGACCTAGAAATGAATCAATAAAAAGCTATTTTCTATGTGACAAATTGAAGAACTTAAGATTCTTGCAGATGCATTGACTTTAACAGTTCAAGGTGCATTGTTGTTTCTAAAGCTCTCTACACAAATGTGTAATCCTTACAGCAAAGCATTCTGTGAGCTCGCACTGATTGCCAGTTCACTACTATATTGGTAACCCCAAACCTTTATCTGAATCAGGAATATTACAAATGTCATTAAAAGCAATTTAAAGCAAGTGAGTTTTTAAATATTTCTTTTTTTTTAAATAGTAAACACATTTTTTTTATTTAATGTGCCTGTGTATATACAGAGCACATATGTGTGCATATGTATATACTGTACATACACACACATACATACACTGAGTGGCCAGATTATTATGACCACCCCATCAGTACTTCGTTGGGCCACGAGATGACTTAGTTGGGCCGCCTCGTGACTCCACGTGATGTTGAAAGGTGATGCAAGGAATCTGACACTGCACTGTTGCCCTTCTGTTGTCTTATACCAGTCTTGCCACTCTCTGTTCTGCCCTAACATTGACTAATTGCTGACGGCCACAATTTGCACGTTCAGACCCAGATTTTCGGCTGACAGTCCAGTCTTTAAACACTTTAACAACAGCTGCTCTTGAACATTTAACGAATTCTGCTGTTACTCGCTCCATGGCTTGAGCGCCAACAATCACCCCACGTTCAAAGGCGGTTAAATCACGTTGTTTACCCATATCTTCAGAAAAAAACTTCTACTGTCGTGGTAAACAACCTGCTTCCCTATTTATAATGGTCTGGCCCTCTAGCAACTTCAGCGCAAAATTATAGCTAATTTGCCTACAAACGTCAGGTGGTCATAATAATCTGGCCACTCAGTGTATTGTGTGTATTTATCTATCAGTGTTCCACACCTGTTGTGTGATAATGCACCATTCTAATATTGGCTTGCTTTTAGGCTGAGCTTTGGGCCAGAGGTACCAATTTGACAGCTTAATTCATCAAGAGTGCCCAAGTATCGCCAAGACCCTAGTGCTCCATTGTAGAGCTGCAGCTAACGATTATTTTCAAAATCGATTAGTTAGCCGATTATTAAGTTCGATTAATCGGTTATGGGCACTTATTGAATGCACATCTTCCTAGTCAATAATTGTCCAACCCTTTAGCTTCCTATTGACCATTCCAGCCCTCCCATTACATACAGTGTCTAACAGAAATGGGATGGGAGACCTGGGACATGCTTTAGGAGACAATCATAGACTAGGGACACACTGCATGAAACTGCTAGATAGCACTATAATTACAGCCCCCTTACAAATCACAGCCCCCTTACAAATCAATGTTTCCACAAGTAAATGTTACTTTGTACCACATTTGATATTTTTCTCAGCAGGAACCATTATTTAAGATAAGGGAGAAAGAAACATTAAAGGGAAAAAGCGATGGACAGCACGAAACTATAAGATTGTGTAAAAGAAATAAAACAAGCCATTTTACTACTAGATCATTTTTCCTTCAGTAGGAGTAAGCACCTTGGTAGAATGCAGGGGCCCTGAGGGCCAAACAATAAGAGCCTAGGGCGGCAGGTTGGAAACCATCGATCTAAATTCTTCTTTGCAGGAGCAGCTTTATTTTAGGTTTTAGTTTAAGTGGCAGTTGCTTTCAGATTAAAAAAAAAAGAAGCTAGCTTCTAGGAGCTGATTATGGTTCTGCTTGTATGTTTTGTGCAATCCCTGATTAAATTGCTTTGAGCAGTAATAATTTGGCTCATACAGACTGCCGGAGTCTCTGTCCTGACATCAGCCTTGGCTTGTGGCTGATAATCACCCTGCATAATATCTCTGTCGTTAAAATGTGGTAATTAGGGTTTCACAGGTGTTGTTACCAAAAGGAAGAAAAAAAAAGTTTCCCTCGGGAAGTGAAGTGTGAACTGTACAGTATTAAAACAAGACACTGTTTAATAGTATGTCATACCTGGGTGTGCTTGATATACTTATATTTTCATGTATACCATCCCACCAACCTTGTGTCATTTGTGAGTTTGCTTCATTTTTTGAAAATGTTTAGGAAAAATTTTAGCGCATTCAGTGATGGCAGAAATGTTGTAAGTGGAAATGCTATATGCTATATCGTTAGCTACCAAAGCCCCTAACATGCGATCCCACAATCCTTCTCCAGTTCACATTGCTCTTAATCCCTGATGAAGGGGGGGCATTGACTAAGCCCCTGAATCGCATTGCCTGTTCGATGTTTTGTTTATACAATGTGACGCAAAGAGCCTTTTGGACTCTATGACCATTGGCATGGCACGCTTATTATATCTTTAGCTTCAGAGGAGGCATTTTAACCTAGATACTGCCTTACTATTTAAAGGAAAAGTCCACTTTTTGGAACTGGTCCACCCTCCCTAGCCCTCATAACCTGAAAAAACAGGAAATCACCCACTCTGGTGCACACATAACTCGGCATGATAGCCACTTTCCACTCCAATGCTTAATTGGGGCCAAACATTTTCATCAATGCTGGCCACACCTGTCCAGTGAGCCACCACGCACTTGATGAGGCTGTACCCTGAGGGGCCTAGTTATAAACCAGCAGCAGCAGTATGGTCTTATTGTGGCACTGTTTTGGTTAGTGTTTGCCTTTTTAAAAGTTGTAATAGCACTTACCAAAGATTTCCACATAACAAAAGCTATACATCTGCAAGCAAAATCCTAAAAGTACATTTAGTCAGGGTGGCCAGAAAAAAAAAAAAAAGGTACCAGGCACCTATGTTAAAGCGGCCATGTCAAATTAAAAAATATCCAGATGAAAAGTTCCTGTAATAGAAGAGCTTTTATTATCTCTCTGGACGTCCATGTCTCCTACCTTCCCTCTGTTCTGGCCCTGCAGCTTCTTTAAGACTTTTGCTATTTAACACCTCTATCAGTGTTGGGTGCCTGTGTCTCCAGTTGGGCGCTGCGGTTCCATTCTCTGACCTCCTACATCACTGCTGATTTATGTGGTATGTAGGGTTTAGTGGATGGAACCACAGCACATGGGGGGGAACATAGGTACTGGCACGTTTGAAAGTGTTGGATTCTAAAGACTATTACCAAGCCTGCAGTACTGGAACAGAGGCAAGGTAGGAGACATGGGCCACCAGAGAGGTAAGTATAAAGGCTCTTCTGCTGCATGGACATTTTGTCTGGATTTTGTTTTCAGTCTGACACAGTCACTTTAATCAAGAACTTTGAAAAGCCTAGGGGATTTTAAATATTACATATTGTTAACACAGTGTAAATGAGCTTTAAAACACGCTGTCAGTGACCTCTTTAGTTGCAGTCACTGGGGTAATTCATCCTCAAATTTTAAAGCTGTAGCCTCTCAGTTTTACTTTCACTTTGGTAGCTCCGCTCTCTCTACACAGCAGTGACTTGGCAACATGGCAGCCTTCTAATCTCTAATGTAAACACAGAGCAAAAATACAGGAAGAGAACTCCAACAGCGGCTGCAGCTACAGAGGTCAGTGAGGGCTTGTTATGAAGCTTATTTTGACTGTTTGAAACTCCATAGCCTTTCCTAAGGCCTGATTTCTATATGCATTTGCCTACAACAGATTTATGTATATTAACACACTTTACACATATGCTGTTTTATATGTTAAGTATGCTTCAACCTGAACTCGTTTTATGCATTCTGACCCTTTAAAGTGGAAGTTAACATGTGCTATTGTTTTTGCTATTAAATCTTTTAGCTATTCCATATTTAATATTCAGTATGTAACAGTAAAGCTTTAGGTAACACCTTTTTGCTGTTAAATGTATATTGCATTTTACACATATAATTGCATTTGGAAAATTGGGCACTATTTCTAGCGACTATTAATGTTGTTGACAGTAGCTTTGCAAACAAAATGTCATTGTGATTCGCTCTGAAGCGTTGAAGGGTGAGGCTGTATTAAAAGCGGCACACACAAATCTGTTGTCATTTTGCATTATGTCTTCTAGGACTCAGTCCTATATTCAGATTACTGTATATGTGTACACCAGTTTTATTACTATGCTGCTCCATAAATGTGTGCATTTTTCCAATTAAAAAATCCAAAATATTAAAAATGTTAACATTTTATTAACAAAGTTTTGTAGTTACACATAAGTAGTATAGCAGCTTTGTCATTATACAGTATATTATGCCATCTGGGCTCAGTTCCACATTTAAAAGAGAACTCCACCAAGTTGGTCCCTGTAGAATATGGGGGAGTAAGTGTGATCTGTGGTTTTCACTTTCCTCCCTTGTGTCTGTTACGAAAAACATTGCATGGAAAACTCCACACACACACACCATACAACTAAGCCACTGCCTGCAGATCCGGCTGGGCACTGCTGTTGTTTCCACTAATAGTTGTCCCCATAGAAGTCAATGTAGCTGACTCCTTCAGTTCAAAGAATGTAGAGCACCAAGCCTGAAATTGCACCAAAATTGACATGAGACCGTATAGGAAACTATATATATGTATATATATATATGTGTGTGTGTGTGTGTATGTATATATATATATATATATATATATAGTTTCCTATACGGTCT
>NW_017306298.1:1356076-1403695 GCF_000935625.1 Nanorana parkeri
TGTAAATGGCGTATATAAGATATCTGCTGTCAGTGTGGATCCTTTGGGGTACTACAGGGAAGGGAATATCATAGGTTAGAAATAACCCAAATGAATGGACTCCAGCTTCAAAGTTACCTCCAAAAAGTATTAAGTTGTGTGTTTGAACCCAGTTATTGGGTCGCTAGGGGTTGGATGCACCCCCTACCTGTACTGGGAACCTGGTGAATACCTCCTAAGACTTACATTAGGGTTTGAAAATTAAAGAGAGAGGCTGATTGGTTACTGTGCACAGTTGCTCCAGATTTTGTCTGCTCCAGTTTTGATAAATTACCTTCACTGTATTGTGCACAGTTGACCACTTTGGGAATAAGGCTCTCATACAAAGCTAATCTTGTACTATCAACTGAGCAAGTGGTTACTATTAAGTGATCCATCTATGTCTTTTTGAGATATGTCTATATTTTCATCTTATCTAACACACAACAGTACCAATTTTTGGAGATACATTTGAACTTGGAGACCTTTCATTTGGGTTTGGCCATGGAGGCACATTGTCCCAAACCTATTAGATTCCCTGCAAAGTACCGTATATATTGTCTGATTTAAGCAGATTTATTTCCAAGAAACTCTTTAACATTGCCACCATTCCCCTATCAATCTTTGGGTGAAGTTGAAAATAAATAAATGAAGTAGAAAAACGAGTGCCCGGAGGAGCAGAGCCTGGTCACATGACCTGGCACTGCTAATGGCACCTCGGACTCTACACCATGACCTACATTATATGAATAACTCGAGAAATGCAGGTGTAGTGTTGGGTAAACACTACATTGTCCTGCAGGGAGAGGATGGCAGTATCCGCTCTTCGATTTAAGTAGGGCTCAGTTATTGGTCCTTCCACACACAATACAGATAAATAAATCTTGTAACTTTGGTCCATTGTGTGCTAGTGTGTGGTGGCCCAAAGCCATCGACCACTTTTGCATTATATGTTAACATATCACTTGTCTGTCCACAGAGGAGGATACGTACAGCACATACTCCAATCTTCTACTGAAGTATTTTGTGGCGGAAGGAGTGGTCAGTGGACATGAGATCTTTGTTGCTTCCTCCAGTGAGGATCCACAGAGGATATTGAAGGTATTTTTTTGTGTTTTTGTTTGTATATTACCAGTTAGCTTTTTAAATATGATGGTTTTGATGTCTTTTGATAAACAAGAAGAACTCTGTAAAACTCTAGTAAAGTCGCGCTTTGCCCATGCAGGGAAAATTAACACTGTCGCTTAATTGATGTGAATGCTTTCCTTTACTTTCCAACCATTCTTTTTGGCTACCTAGAGCAAAGATAAATGGTGACCATGTGAATCTTTCCCAGGGCTAGACACCTAAATTACCAAATGTCAGGCCCCAGTCATTTGGATGCAGGGACAGTCATTAGTCTTCTATATGCTCTGACCAGAGGTGGCATTTAAGTGTTATGTTGCTTGGCCTCGCTGTGTGTTTTCTATGATAAAGTACCATTTTTTGATGGGGTTCGCAGTTTATGACTAAGGAGCACAGCTGCTCTGGATTCATTACAGCCTGCAAATAAGTAATTGCAGCCCCTAACCTTTGGTAAGCAGCAGTCCTACCACACACTAGAAAGAAAAAAGACAGGGTGACAGGGTTAGGACCAGGCAGGTTCCTAGTGAGACCATCTGAGATAACATGTTAGAGGATCATCACAGATGTAAACTGCTCCAGCCCTTACCCCACCATACCATACCTTCAAAATGTACATGCTTGCTCTTATATATTTTTTTGTGTTAAATATAGAGATGTGTAGATTTGCCACTAGAGGTAGATCTCTCTCATATCCTCCAGTGAACCAGCCTCCCTACTTAACAAATGTTGATCTATATGCCACACAAGGGACATTATTTTCAGTGGGTCACCCGACCAGTCTACTTGCATTGGGAGAAAGAGTAATAAATCACAATCATTGTGTAGCACTGCTAAGTGGGAAGGGAGCTGGATATATATATAAAAAACAAGTATGGCCATTCCCTATGTACGTATATATGTACAAACTATACAGAAAAACAAGTCATGAGTTAAAACATGAATGCAGTGAATTACATCAAGCTTATCATTTTTATAAGCATATTAATTAACAAAAAACACATAGCTTCTCTGCCTTTTGGCTAAGATCAAGTGTAGCATCTGTTTTTATCAGTTTAATATTTAATACATCCCTATCTGGGGACCATATATTAAATTCATTTCTATAGCCATTCCTTGCATCAACCTGGTTTTGCAGTATCTCCAAGACCGGAAAAAAAAAAACACATTAAAAAGACTACATATTTTCAAAAATTTACCTTGAAATACCAAAGTGTTAAATCTGCAGATTCTCTACAGCTGATCAATTACCAGTAGCGGCATGAACTTAAAAGTAAACATGATTTCTTCTCACTCGTCTGGTAGGAAAGATTGGCTGAAGTTCTTCCTTGGTCACCTCTTCTGCCCCAGACTGCTGATTGGATGATGAAGGAGCAACATCACACTGATTAGGACATCTTTTGTGCTTTCACCTACTGTTAATATGTTCAGTCAAAGCAATGGTGCCTTGACTGGTTCAGGGCTCTTTCACACATGCGGCAAAACCAGGCGTTGGAGAAGCGTTTTTAACGCCTCTCTGCCGCCTATTAACACCCATGGGTGATAAAACAACAGCAACTGGCCAGTACAGTTCACGCATGGGCATTGCGGCAATAAAATACATTGCATGTCGCGTTCTGGAGGCATTGCCGCTGAAATAATGCCTCCATAGAAGTCTATTGAACCGCCTTTGAAATGCTCGTTCAACGCTCTCTAGAGGGTTGACAACGCATTAAACAAGCGTTTCACAGGCGGTTTTGCAATAGGAGGGACCCCAAGTTAAATGAAATAAAAATGTGCGTGGGGTCCCCCCCCTCATGATCCATACCAGACCCTTAGGTCTGGCCAGAAAGTCAGGAGGGAACCACCGAGTGAAAAAAAAAAATGTGCATGGGGTCCCAGAAATTAAAATGGGTGAACCCCACCCCCAAAATAACGGGAAAAAAGAACGTGTGGTCCCTCCTATCATTCCTACCAGGCCCTTGATCTGAGCACAGACCTGGCAGGGCAGGATCTGCCACACCAGGCCACATGCCCTCAGCACTGGGAGGGTGCTTTTCCAGGGTCCTCCCTGGAAAAGCACCTTGTCCCCGTGCTGATGGGGACAAGGGCCTCCTCTCCACAAGCCCTGGGGCATTAGTTGTGGGGGTCTGCGGGCAGGGGGGCTTATTTGCTTCAGGGTACCCCTTTAATTAAGGGGCACCCTGATGCGATGCCCTGCCCCCTTGTGAATGAGTAACGAGTAATTGTACCTCTACTCATTCACTAAAGGGTTAAGAGTAAGATGTACATAAATACACCACACATTTGAAAAGTCCTTTAGTTGAAGAAAAAAACACTACCCAAGTTTTTTAAAGTCCTTTAATTCTAAACAAAACACCCAAAAAGGTCAAAAAATGCATCCCTTGAACTAATCCAATGGTCAATCACATAGTCCAGCGTTGTCAACGTTGCCACCGACCCGTCGAAATAAAAAAAGGTCTGACGCCTGTTAACCCATCCTCATCTGACGAACACACGCCGCCAAATGACAGCAGCTGGCCAAATGTCAACATATAGACGGAGCTAGCGCTGAAGTCATGGTCGGCACCGCTCATTTGTTTTGATTCGGCCGTCACCTGAGAAGACCCACGGCCAGATGCCATACCTTAGAATGGCGAGTCTGTATTAGCTAATATCAAATAGAAGGTGAATATTGCAGCTGTTTGTTTTTATTTTAACGCATGCAGGGTAATTTTTGGTATTTCGGGTTTTCAATATGGTTTCCATTGATTTTTAATAGCGTGGATCTTAGAAATGCTGGCAGCATTCAAGCAGCAGGCAGTGTCTTCAGCTCGGCAAAGTCTATTAAGAATTCCACGGGCGTCCAGCTGTATAATATCACACTGTCCCGCTTACATCACGTTTCCCTGCCAGCATTCCAGTGCAGTAACAAAACGAGTGACCAAAACAATAGTGCCGGGACTGTCTTTCACTGGCAATGAAATGCTATAATTGTCCTGCTTTAATTTTATGATATGTTATGGGGAGGTTCCTGAACCTATAACCAAGACAAATATTGCTGATACTTGGAAGGGGAAAAGACGTTCTTTCAGGCCGTAATTATCACCAGGGAAAAATGTGTGTTAAGAAAAGAGACAAGTAAGAGATAAAAAGGCCCATCAACAGCGTAGGGTATATTATATACCACCCAGCAATTTATCCATCATCCTTTGAAAACATATTCATGCCTTTTGTACTCCCCGCTCTCTCAGAAAGTCAGCTATGAAGCTCAACAATGAAAGAGCATAGCAGAAAGAAAAAAGAAAAAAAAAGACTGCCGTGCCTAATGATTTTTGTTTAAACTATCAGACTGAGTGTACAGGAAGAATTCTGCAAACTTGTTATGTGTGCTCTGCCTGTCACCAGGTTGCTTATTTCTTATCAAGATTGCATGATCACATGCTAAAGAGAACCAGTCATGATTGAGCTTTAAACAAATCTGTGTATTGAGAAAAAGGGAGCTCTACCAGCCTTCCAAAGTACGTGTTGCAAAACGTCGGCACACGGTATGAATCCACGTAGCAAAATCCTCTTTATTAATTCATGTCATAGGGCATAACACCAGGTGTATTAAACATACTGATGCGTTTCAGCCCCCAAGGGCCTCAGTCAGACTGTGAATAAAGCCCTTGGGGGCTGAAACGGATTAACTCTTAGCACTTTGGTCTAGGGAGGAAAAAAAAAGTTATACTCTCCCAATCCTTTGAGCCGGCTTGCTCTTAAACCAGTCCTTCTAGCCTCTCTCACCCTCTGCTGCAGTGGTCTGAGGTCCCTGAGTCATCACATTCTATACACTGAGGCGAGGATGCGGGACACCAAGGGATATACCATCGCTGGAGTGTAGAAGAGAGCGCTGTCACAGCCTGCTAGCTCATAGGATCTGGTGAGTACAGCTTTGTTATTTTGCCCCCTAGACCCAAACAAGCAGTTAACACTTGCAGTGCGTGGTAGCCTAACTTGAAGGATTATTAAAAGTTTTGCCTGGAGTTCCGCTTTAACAGCCTCATCCACCTGTCAATGTGCCTCACTTTGTGTGAGGATCAATGGCAGCTGAGCCAGTGGGTTTGTTTGTAAACCATCCCTTGTGGTCTCCATGATTGTCTGTAATAGGGATGCACCGATACCAGTTTAGAGACGAGTGCCGATACTTGACATTTTCATGAGAACTACCAGGGTTGCAGCGGTTGCAGCTGGGACCTGGCTCTGGCGCTTCACCACCGTCCTGAAATCATTAGTCTGTATTGTTTTAGAAAAACTGTCACATGACAATAAACAAAAATGTATAAGTACTCGTATCTGTGAGTACTTGGGCAAGTATCGGTGCATCCCTTTATTTATATTTATAAAAACAAAATCATATAATACAACATAGATTTACAAATCCCAGCAGCTCCGTGTGCTCCTTACAAATGATAGCTGCCTCCTAACTTTGACATTTTCTCTAGTCTAGTCTTGGAGCTCGAAAACTATCTGTACTTGTACTGAGTACGGTACTTGGTATCGGTGCATCCCTAGTCTGTAATAGTGATCACATGGTCATGAATCATTCAGAGTTGCTCCTTTTCATTAGTGTGAGACCAGTGCTGTCAGAGATGACTATCAGGGTTATTCACAAAAGGGTGAAGAGCTTGGAGAAGGAAACAATCTAGGACAACATAGCTGAACTGGAAGTGAGTTGAATTTGAGAATTTTTCCAAATCAGCTATTTTGGCCTAGATTGTTCCCTTCTCCTGCCTTCTCCAAACTCTTCATCTTTTTGTGAATAACCCTGTAAGTTTTGAAACTAAAAGCCTACACAACTACAGATGCCTTGTTCCAATGTGGTGCGTAGATTAATATCCTCTTAGCTCAGGGTATCGTGGTGGGGAGCATTAGTCTACAGATTGGGGCAGAAGGGGTTAAACAAGGATACCTGTTATACAAAAACAAATAAAAAAACTTTAAAAAAAACAGCAAATCAATAAAAAAATATATATCTCGCCCATGTTTCCCCCTGGAGTTTATAAAATGACTTTTCATTTCAGATAGTATAATTATTATTATAGAGGATTTATAATGGTTTACGCATCGCTTTACAATATAAGGAAGACATTACAATCACAATACAATTGAAGACAAGATGGTAAGGAGGGCCCTGCCCGTGAGGGCTTACAATGATATAATCTCTGTTTTGCCACAGCAGAGCTGATAGTTGAAATCAGACTTGTAACGGATTGCATGCACTGTGAGTTTATAGGAGCAAGGTAGCTCACATAGGTGTTCTCAGTGCAGGGATATGCGCAGGAAGAAGGGTGGAGCAAAGTCTGCAAAGTTGCAGCCTAGGAAATATTGCCTTCTTTTTGCTTTATGGCTGTATTGCGAAGCCCAACGGGCAGGTCACAAGAGTATGTGCTTTATTTTTTAAACCTGTTACCAGGAAAAACAGTTTCCCTTATATTCTGCCCATTTGGTTGGAGTTGTCCTTTAACCCCCCCCCCCCCAAACTCTTTAATTATTATATAGGATGTATATAGCGCCAACAGTTTGCGCAGTGTTTTTACAATATAAGGAAGACATTACAATTCAAGACAAGATGGTAAAGAGGGCCCTGCCCCTGAGGGATTGCAATCTAAAAGTTAGGGGCCAGTTATACATGAGGTAGCTGTGTGGGGATGAATTGTTTGAGAACATGATGGTTCAGTGGTTAGGTTGAGGTGGGATAGGCTTCCCTGAAGAGATGAGTCTTAAGGGATCGCCTAAAGGCAGTCAAGGTGGGAGATAGACGGACAGGTTGGGGTAAGGAGTTCCAGACGATGGGAGAGACTCTAGAGAAGTCCTGGAGGCGAACATGGGAGGAGTAGACAAGGGAGCTGGAAAGCAGGAGGTCTTGGGATGAGCGGAGGGGACGGTTAGGGTGCTATTTTGAGACAAGGTTTGAGATATATCCAGGGGCAGAGTTGTGGACGGCTTTATAAGTGACTGTTAATATTTTGAATTTTATCCTTTGGGCGAGTGGAATGAGCTACAACCTTCTACAAATGCACGGCTTTTTTAAATGTAATGTTTTTGCTTAGGAATAAGTAATCGTTATTTAGTATGGAATCTGCCTTTCTATTGAATTTCATTTTTTAAATATACGTGTTTTTTTTTCATCTGTCATCTCCTGCTTCCCGAACGCTAAAAGGGCATGTACTGCTTTAAGCAATTAATGTTTCTTTCTTTTGCAAGAAAGTGACATGAAAGTTTAGAATTTACACTAGGGCAAGACAGCAGTAAACACGTTCCTCTCTCCCGCCTATGGGTACTGTCATTATTCTAGTGCCGTTTAACCCTGCGTGAGTCCTCCCTGCCTTGCTCTGTAATAATGGCTTGTGTGTTATAATAAGATAAATGCGAGTCATCAGTTAGCTTCTTGTTAAAGAGACACTCCAGTAAAAAAAAAAAAGAAATTTGATTTAAAATGTACGTAAGCCCTAACAATGAGCTTTTCTTATTTGCTTCCTTTTTGCTTTGTTGATGCAGACAGAGATAACTTCCAGTGTTCTCTGCCTGTGCTGCGCTCTTATTATTAAAGTCGGGTATACACGCTTCTATTTTTTTCGTTCGAACTGCGGGCTGAACAAAAAAAGTAGAGCAGATTCCTCCATCAATGCTTACGAGCGATGATGGAGGAGTGATGACGGACAAATTTGCATTGTATTCTGCATTGACTTCAAGCTCCGTTCGGACGAGAATTGTCCAACCGGCTCCTTCGATCAACTGATTGAGGGATGCTGCGTGGAAAGGTGCCAACAGCGGCATCCATGGTACGAATTTTGACTGCATCAGGAACCAACCAGAATTCAATCCATGTGTACCCGACTTTAGCGTTGTTCCCAGATATCTGTGTGGACTAAAGAACACCTGTCCCCCACCGTGAAGAGGAAAAGGTGATCTGCAGTCCTAAATACTTCCTAGGGTGACAATGTAGCTCTACCATAAATACAATATGGTAAGTGAGTGCTAACACCTTAGGACAGGAAGTGTGTTACTGTCAGGATCATCAGGAGACAATAATGGGTTAAAAAGCCTGAAAAAGAAAAGTAATAACTAGACAATAGACTGTTAGAGGGTAATTCCACTCTCTCACAAAATAAACTTACCCAGAGCATTCAACCACCTCTGCCCACCCCCGCTATTCATACATTTTAGCTGTATGCGGAATCCCCCTACACACACCACCACCCTGCACTACAGCGCCACATTGAGGATCCAGCATAACACTCTCAAGGGGCAAGCACTTATTGGTCAGTGTGGTCACTTCTCATCAGCATGGTCATGTGACCGTGCTGACCAATGAGCACTCACCATTTGCAAGTGTTATGCTGGATCCTCAGTTTGGGGCTGCAATACGTTGTACAGTATACAGACTATACACCTGCTAACAGTAGGAACGGGGGGGGGGCGCATAGAGGTAAAATGTATGAATAGCGGGGGTGGGCGCAGATGTTAGAAAGTGGAATTACCCTTTAAACTGAATCAGAGAAACAACGTCCAGTGTTTTACAAAGCTGGCTGCCATTTTAAGGTATAATTTTACTTTCTCACAAATATGGAAAAATTTAACATACCCACATCACCCCGCCACCTCCCCCTGCCCCCCGCTGCACCTCCATCCTGAAGTCCCTGCCAGCATTCATTGGGCAGCACAGTCACATGACCACGATGAATGAGAAGCTGTTCTTACCTCCGGTACCTGGCTCTCAGCTCAGAAGTATGGTCATGTGATAGTGCTGACCAATTGTTGCTCAGCATTTGAGAGCAATATGAGCATTCCATACTGCGCGACTGGGAAATCCTGTGTACCGTGTACGGACCACTACACTGGCTGACAGGGACTTCAGGAATAAAAGTGTAGCAGGGTCCAGGAGTGGTGGTGGGGTGCTGTAGGTAATTATTTTTTTTTACAATTTGTGAGAAAGTGAGCTTACCCTTTAGTTCTGCATGAATGCACACCAAAGCTCGCGCATTCACGCAACACGTTAAAAACATGTGAGTTCTTGCAGTGCCTTTACTTGTTAATGGCACCCCAAACACGGCCAGTAAAATGTGTGTTTTTGACCGCGTGTTGACGCACATCAAATGTGCACAAAGGTATGGTGAAAAGACGTGTGAAGCTCGCAGCTGAAAATGCATGATCTTTTTTCTGCATTTGTCGCACATGTGGCAGCCCATTGAATTGAATGGGCTGACATGTGTCAAGGCGCATGTACACGTGGCGTGTGTTCAGGTGACACAAGTGTGATCGGGGCTTTGAACTAATTGATATCCCTAATTTTGAGCTAAAGGGTGTTTGCAAGGCTTCAATCCACACCAAGCTTGAATAAAGTTTTGCAGATGCTTTGTAAAAGCTTTCGTTACACACTGCTCTTATAAAAGCCAATCCCTGTATATGCAAAGTTCAAGAACCTTTAAATGAGAAACTATCCGCATGCACGCAATGGGGAGAATTTATCGAAACTGGAGCAGACATAAATTGGAGCAGTTGCCTATGGCAACCAATCAGCATCTCTCTTCAGTTTGCTCAGTTGGGATTTGAAAATGAGACAGAGAAGCTGATTGGTTGCAATGCAAATCTACTCCACATTTTGTCTGCTCCAATTTTGATAATTCCCCCCCCTAATGTGTTTGATTAGTGGCAGCCAACAGCAGTGTGGCCAGATTTATACCCTGTACAAACCAATGACCCCGGGCTGCCGCTTTTTGCTTGTAACTACTCAATTGAGTGGCCACATGCAGTTAGGGTCCCTGATCGGCCCTGGATGCCGATAGTTTGTGTCCAAGGATGGCATTTGTTGGATGCAGATATTCATCCAGTTTTTTTGCAGCTCTAGCACAGATTGCTGCTGCAACCAAATGAGTTTCTCTTCACCTGAACGCTGCACTCCAGACACCTCTAGCCACCCGTCTGAAGGAGCCCTTACTGCACTAAATAAATATTAACCCATGGGTTACCGAAGGCTGGCGTTGAAGACTTGTTTGTAAGCAATTTTAAGCACCGTAGCTATTTGGCTGAGTCATTTTCAGTATTAAGACACGTCAGCTTGGCAAGGCTTCTGTTTTTGTCGCGTGATTTATATAACACCTGCTCAGGTTAAATGAAACACACATACCATATTCTACCCGGTGTGGCATAATCTTGTTTCTTCACCATCCCTCTTTAGCATTTAATTGCTGTTTCGGTGGGTTCCATTTGCTATAACACCCTTGCTGCTGTCTTCATCTTACATGATGTTTTTAGCTTGAGCCAGGTACATTGAAATATTTCTCATCGGCATCGTTGTTATCTTATCCAAAGGATCTCTAGTTTTTTTTTCCCCATGTTCAAACATATCCTGACTCCCTTTAACTTTCTTCTTAAACATTAACTTAAAACTTAACACTTGACCCTGACACTTAAAGGATTATTAAACCCTCGCTTATTTTTGCATATATCTACTGCTAGAAAGCAGTAGATATATGCAAAAACATTGTTTTAAAAAGTTTACAAAAGGATTAAAACATACCTGTTTCTCCGCCGCACGCTCCCGTCCGAAGATCTGAAGATTCTCGGGCGGCCGCAAAGGGTCATTGAAAGTTTGCATTGACAATTAACAGTGTATCAGGTTAAGCTTCATTAACTACTGAGAGATTATAAGATGGCATTCCTTATGCCTGATCGAACTTGAGGTGCGATAAGGGTCAGACTATTTGCAGAGAAAGAAAAATATTTTGCTCTGGGCATCTGCCAGTATGGAGTGAGTAAATAGAAATAATATTGTGTACTTGATGTCTGTAGACACTTCTGTTAGACTCATCTTAGTTTGATGACTTATAATTAGGCTCAATTGATGTCATTATTTTGCACTCAGTGAACATACCTGCGGAATGTAGGCATTTGTAACATGGAGGGCATTCGTCACTGTTAGCTGTTTCTAAGAAGTGGCTAAATTGGCTGTTGTCCTCCTAGGTAAGGCCAGTTAGTTTGTACTGCATCCCTACATTAGGCAGACAATGTGCGACTAAATAAAAAAAAAAAAAGAGGGATTACAAAATAGTGTTTATCCCACCGATCCAAACACTAAAACTCAAATGGCTTTTTTTTATGTGTAACAGACGGGCGACGAGCGACATGGAGCTAAGACAGCTCCATTGAATAGCATTGGCCGGTGACTTCTTGCAATATCGCGCGGAAAAAATGCGCGATATTGCAATGGAAATCGCACAATAAATCGCTTAGTGTGAATGGGGCCTAACACTTTCTCATCAATATATGGAAGGAGGGGGAAAAAAATAAGTAAACAATCTAAGAATCAAACACACATAGTTACATAGTATTTGAGGTTGCATAAAGACCTTTATGTGTAAGTGTGTGTGTGTGTGTGTGCACGTGTGTATATGAGTCCCTTGGGAGTCTAAGGTTTTAAGAGTACCTGTACCCCTGTATGTGATGGTCTCTGAGGAAGGTATCTAATTGATTTGCGAATGATTCAATACTCTCTGTTGATACCACTGCTTGTGGCAGGGAGTTCCAGACTTAACCGCTCTGGCTGAAATTCTAACAGTGAAAGTGGTTTTTGTTCTGGAAACTCCATTCATTCCAAAATCAAATGTTAAAAATAAGAAAATCATACAAAATTTCGAACAACAATCGCCAAGCCTCTGATGGTATTTTTGAACACTTTTTCATACGAATGTTCATGCGAAAATCTACCTGTGTATACGCTACTGTAGCTCACAGGGAAAAATTTCCAGCATGACGCACACTTCAAACTATCTTATTGGCCAGCAAGGCACTCTCATTGGACAGACACCTGTCAGGTGATTTGAACTTAGCAGTAATGCAGATGCCAATACTGAAGCCAAAACTAGACAGGGCACCAATGCAGGATACAACATATCTGGAATATCTGGAATGACTGCAGGAACCTAATATGTACAGTCTTGAGAAAAGAAGGGAAGGGGGGGCATGGTGGAAATGTTTAAAGAACTCCAGAAATGTTTTTATAACCTTTGCAGTGGGGCTACCCCCATACTGCAAGGGTTAAAGGAGAACTATGGGGTTAAGGCTTTTCCCCATAGTTCTCCTTAGGGTAACGGGAGGACACAAACTAGCGTCCTCCCGTCACCCTAAGCTCAGTATACCGCGAGCTACAGCTCGCGGTATACTGAGAAGCCACAGTATACCACGAGCTCCTGCTCGCGGTATACTGAGACGCCGCAGCTGAAGCGGATCCCGACAATTATGTCTGGATCCGCCCAGCTGCGTGAGTGACAGCTGGCTCTGCCTATCTAGAGGCAGAGCCAGCTGTACCCGCCCCCTCCCCATCCGATCCGCTGGTGGGGAGGAGGGAATCCAGTCCCTCTGTCACGGCAGAGAGCTGTGACAGGATCGAGAGGTGAGCGAACGCCGGTATGTGTTTGCTCACCTCCCGATCTACTGAGCCGACCTATGACAGTCTCATTGTCACAGGTCAGCTAGAACTATGAGGTGAGTGAAAAGCACCTCATAGTTCTCCTTTAAGTGCTTGTTTGTGTCTAGGTTTGTAAAAAAAAGTTATACTCACCTGAAGCTCTGAGCAGGCTTCTTCTTGGACTGGTCCTTCCAACGTCTCCACCCCTCCTCTGCAGTGCTCTAAGGTCCCGTAAATCATCACGTCTATACACTGTGTATACATGTGAGGACGTCAAGGAAGATCCCAATGGACTCAAAATGAGGAGACAGGCTGGAAGGAGCGATGTGACAGCTGGCCGGCTCGGAGCTTCGGGTGAGTATATCTTTGTTATTTTTGTCTCTAGACACAAAGGAGAACTTAATCCTTGCAGTGCGGGGGTAGCCCTACTTCAAAGGGTAATAAAAAGCCTTCCTGGAGATCTTCTTTAAATACATTAAGAGTGTGAATGACGTTCAGGAGGACAGCATTTTTAATATGAAGGTAAAGATCAAAAACACGGTGATATGACCTTGAACTAGCGGGAGGAAGTTTTCAAAACTAAAAATTTTTTACCAAAAAAATAGATGATGCTTGAAACAGGCTTCCAGCAAAGGTAGTGAGTCAGTCAGTAATAAGTGAATTGAAACATGCATGAGACAAACGTAGATCTAAATAAAAACCCCATAGAATCAAAAATTGGGCAGACTCATTGGACCACTTGTTCTTTTTTTTAATCACCCTTTTATGTTTCTATTTTTATATGATACAGCAAGGACCTTGGGGTCCTGCCCTTCTCTTAAGGGTCACGTGAGGACATATTCTAACGTCCTCCCATGACCCAAAGCTCAGTATATAGTGAGCTATTGCTCACTATATACCGAGATCGCCGCAGCCGGGACGGATCCCGACAATGCTGTCGAGATCCGCCCAGCTGCTTGAGTGACAGTGAGTTCTGCCTATCTAGAGGCAGAGCCAGCTGTACCCGCTGATGGTATGAGCAATGGTATGCGTCGGCTTCACGATCTATAGAGCCGACCTATGACAGTTTCATTGTCACAGGTCGGCTCTAACTATGAGGATGAGTGGAAATTACTCACCTCATAGTTCTTCTGAAGGCCTGGTTCACACCTGAACGTTTTGTAGCGCGTTCAACGCTCGACGAACGCTCTACAAAACGCTCAAACATCTAAATCCCATTGTATTCAATGGGTCTGGTTCACACCTTGCCGTATTTCCGCCCGTCCGAACGCGATACAAAACGGCCTACGCCCAAAGAAGTACATGTACTTCTTTGGGGAGTTTTGGTCTCGCGTTCCTATTGGGATACAGCCAAGTAGCCCTCGGAAACGGGCGTTTTTTTACCGCGAATCGCGACAAACGCGCATATTCAATACGCCTAGGTGTGAACCCAGTCTTAAGCTCACCGTACATGTTACAATTTGACTACAAAATCTTTGTACACTCTCTAGATTCAGCAAAATTAGGCAGGCCCTTGCATTACATAGCTGTAGATCTGAAGGAGATTGTGCAGTTAGACTGTAACGTGTGGTGAGCTTAATATTTCAGCTTTTAGTAATTATAAATACATACAAACAACGGGCTTCTATCGGCGGGCTTTGATCCTATGCTGATGGCAACAGTTTGACACCATTTTTTATATGCTTCTGACATAATGCGGAATGCATTGACAGGTGCATTTGCCTTGCAGTTGACCTTCTTCTGTTTCAGTGGGTCCGGGCCTGACTGAGGCCTTGATGGATTTTCCCTCACTTCTTATGCCAGTGATCAGGTTGCCACTATTATATGCCACTGGTTTTAACTATTATTTACTTTATTAACCCTGTTGCTGCCTTTGCTGTATGCCATATTGTGGTGGCAGCAGGGCCCTGTAAGCAGACTCCCGGCTCTCTTCCATGGGCAAAAGTATCCTGTGCTCTGTGTATTTGTGTGTTCATATAGATGTGGATTGCACAGTGTCAAAATACAATAGCGAGCAGGGAAGATTCGCCCGGGAATGATGGGGAAATCGTGTAATTTCTCTCATTCAGCCCAACAAGAAATCTATACATGTAAGACTTCATAAGAATTTTTGAAGTATTGTGCTACTGCAAATGCTGCTCATTATTGTTAACACTCAGACCTTTCCGTTATCTTATGATGTTTAACTTTGTGTTACTTTTTTATATAAATTGATCCAACGTACACGACGTTTGCTGTCAAACAAACAGTCATTCCAAGCAGTCAAGCAAAGATAACAAATGTAAATGAGTAAAAAGGTCAAATTTGATGGTTGCAGACGGCCTGCCCATATTTTTTGTCTTTCAAACATTTAAAGGTCACTTCCAACCAAAACTGTTTTTTTTGTAGTGGATTGAGTCTTATGCTGGTGCTGGTCTTATCGCTCTGGGATACCAGAGGCAAGTCTTTCAATAAAATAATTTGTCAATTTTTCCTCAACTTTCATTTTTCTAACTGAACAATGATAAAAAACTTGTTTCTGTGTGTGTGTTGCAGAAAACAAGTTGACCACCTTCATGAGGGTGTCAGTATACATAATATATATATGCAAATTAAATTTGATGCTTTTAAAATGACTGCTAGATTTCTGGCTGCCATGCTGATGCTTTGGCACAGCCAGGTGACTAGCATCTTTAACTAGAGGGCCAGCAGTGCCATATTTTTCTCATGACAGATTCACTTTAAATATGGTGAATTTATGAAGTGGAATAAACATCTTCTCTGGCTTAAAGCAGAACTCTAGTCTTAAATAAGATAAAAATAAGATTTAAAAAAAAACAGCTGCAATATTCACCTTCAATTCAGAGTTTTCTTGTGGCAAGAATTATTTAGCCCACCTCCTCTGAGCCCAGGTTACCATGGACCTTCCCCAGCCAGTGATTGGACAGTAAAAGGAGAAACAGCACAGTGATGAGCTCATCTGCCTGTCACTCTGATCTCTCCTTTTCAGCACATGAACTGATTGGCTCCTGGTACTGCTTCCTATTCTCACACTCCAGCCCTGTTGTACAGGGAATACAAGAGGCTGATACCAGGTCATATTCAGGGACTTACACTGTTGCGTTTAAACAGTACGTTTAATGATGTAATGATGATTACAGAGTTGCATTAATTTGCTTCTTTTATATCTGCCTAGAGTTAAGCTTTAACATTTTGTGAATTACAATATTTGAGCCAATAATGGCTCAGGGAAGGGTGCCAGCCAGAGCTGTCTGTACTTTCAGTCCAAGATAATTTCAAATATATGCTGGCTAAAAACTTTAGGTAGCATTATCTGGCATCTGTTGTAATCTCCAGTGGGATCAGGTAGCCACCATTGTGTAAGTGAGATAAACAGATAGTGATGCACATGTTACTAGAAGGCCAGTGGATTACCTGAATGACAATGAAAGACAACACACCTGGGACATTGCTTCAGTGATCCATAAATGGAAACTATAATGGTTTGGGGTGGATTTTATCTTAATTCATTTTTTAAGTAGTGCTTTATAGCATGACAGGATTCCCAAGAATCGTGGGTTAGCTAAAATGCAACTTAATACCTGAACAGGGTAAAGGTGGGGGGGGGGGGGGGAAAGTAGGGTCCTTGGGTCAAACTAAAGTGAGTTTGTTTCTTACATGTCCATAATAAGTTGTCACCTTTAGAATCGTAGTGTATGATCCATGGTGTCCATGTTTTGAGAAGTTATGTGGGTATTGTTAAGAATAGCTGTAAACGTTTCACTAATTGAGGTTTCTGTGGGCCTTTGCATAACCTCTTCAAAGTTGAGGGAGAACTGTCACCAGGATCTAGCAACAGTTAGTGCCTGGTGGCTGTGAAGACGAAAGCTACTAGTTTTCCTTGGTCTTTAGTCAAGAATGGGAGTTTTCTATTTAGTATGACCTTTCATGGGAGTAAGACAGCAACTAAAAATAGCGTGCATGAGGTTTTATACTCAGATCCATAGTTTCTGTACCTTAAGACATTCCCACCAAATGTTGAACAAGGAGCTCTTGGAGATACATTCCCTGAAGCAGAGGGAAGAGACAATAGGAGTCTATTGTGTGACTATCTGGAGTGAAATGCTGTACCAGAAAATTAAAGTGACAATCCTAAAAGTGCATTCAAGTAGCTTAACTATTAACAAAAATGTATCTTATTTGTGTATCACTCAGCTGTAGATCCTCAAATCATCTCTGAATTGGTGCTGACATTGTCCTTCCTCCTGGAGGGTGGTGACTTTTGTTCCCCATGGTCCCTGTGTGTGTAACCTAGCCACCACTCCAAGCTCACTCCTGCGATGGACTACAATTTCACGTTTAGTTTACTGATTTGTATTGAGATTGTAGTCCATCATGGTATTATCACGTACCTGATGGGGAGACTGACCGTGTGAGGAGGCTTCCCTTGCACCTCGTGTCCTGAGGCCTCTGGAGGTGGAGACAGAGACCTGGCAGACAGCGAGTGGCACGGGTGCCAGTGGTGTTGAAACCGTGCAAGCAGAAGGTTGCTTCTGTGGCTGAGCTGGGGTAATCTGGAAATCAGGGTCAAAACAAGCCGAGGTCAAACCAGGAGAACGTAGACACTACAGAGGGATCAGGCAGAGACAAGTCCAGTAATCAATCCAAGGTCATTGGCAGGCAGTGAGCAAGAATAGTCGAGGCAAGGTATCGGGTCAAAATCAAAATCAGTTCACAGGGACAGGTAATCACCGGATACTGAAGCACGGGGAGGGGCTGAAGACAATCCAGCAATCCATGGATGTATAGGCCGGGTTTAAATAGGGAAGTGGAACGATTAAGTGCTTCACTTCCGGTGCGGCATTTGGGGCGTTTTCCTATGGGAAGTCTGCGTTATGTGCGTCACTTCCGGTGCACCATTTTGCGCGTTTTCCTATGGGAAGTCCGCGTTATGCGCATGCGTGTAAGAGTTCTCCGAAAGGGGACTTGGCGCATGCGCCGGAGGGGAATGTTGCTGACCGGGTGTGAGCTTGGAGTGGTGACTACTTTACAACACACACAGGGACCATAGGGAACAAAAGTAGCCCCCCTCCAGAAGGAAGGACAGTGTCGGCACCAATTCAGAGGTGATTTTGAGGATCTACAGTTGAGTGATACACAAATAAGATACATTGTTGTTAATAGTGAAGGTACTTGAATGTATTTTCAAGATTTAACTCCTGAGTTTAGTGTCACTGTAAGACCTTTTAGTAATTTTACAGTGCTGAAGTATTTTACCATATCTCATCTCATTCTGCTAGTTTGTGGTCCCTAGGTCTGTTTCCTCTTTGCTGACATATGGCATTATGGATGGAGTTGTCCATGAGGGTAAGGAGGGGGTTTCTTACTATGCAGAAGTAGAGCTTTACATAATAGAATGTGCTTGGGGGGTTTTCAAGGACTATATGTAATAGACCGCAGTAGTTTCTGATGATAATTTAATAACCTTTGTTAATTTTGGGATTGTTTCACAAGATTATAAAACATTTTTTTAAATCCTGGTTTTCAGAACAATAGGTTCACTGTGTGTAAAGGTAAACTACAGAAGAACTAGACTTTATCGTTCTTTGTCATTCCCTCCAGACTAATTGCATTGCTTAAAGCGCTAAAAGGAAAGCACGATAATTATAAGACAAGGTTAGAATTAAAACACACGACTAAGAAAGTAGACATCTAATCGTGTCTTGTTATTCGCAGGGCTAATAAATGAACACTACTTAATTACATTAATAAGGTGTTTAAAGATCGGTTTTAATTTGCCAAATAATGTTGTTTGTTCCTATTAAATGTAAAAACTAAATAGGTGCAAAAAAAAAAAGAGGTTTATACACCACACACACACACACACACTAAAATGATACACATTCTATTTTCCTATTATATATAGGTAGACACTTCAAATGCTGCACACACAATATCATTTAACTTTATATACAATGCATACACTGGACCCATTTGGCAGAAATAATGTTTATTACATGCATTTTCCACTTGCACAGGTTGGGATAGCACCACCCTAGCATGCTAGCTTGGGAATTGTGTAAATCTAAAAAAACAAAACAAATAAAATAACCCAATTACTGAACAGCCAGTATAATAATATATCGTATTTATTATGTATCAAAATACATTTAAAAAGTCACAAAATTCATCAACTCTAACCCATTATAAACTGATTGTAAGCTCTCACAGGCAGGGCCCTAACTATCTAGTATTGAATTGTATTGTGAATGTAATGTCTTCCTTATATTGTAAAGCACTGCACAAACTGTTCGCACTATATAAATCCTGTATAATAATAATAATAATAACCGTTCATCCTCAGTATTTTATGACAGTACTCTTTTGAGTACTGCCCAAGAGATTGTTTATCAATGAAGGGTCTTAGATTATTCATAAAAGAATTTCAAACAAGCATCTGCAATATTAGACGTTTAACAAATCTCCCAAATTAAATATAAATAAGTGGGTAATCCACAGGATTATACCAGGGACGTGCGGGCAGGGAGGCAGGTGAGGCAGAGTCCAAAATTAAATCTCCCAAATTAAATATAAATAAGTGGGTAATCCACAGGATTATACAAGGGACGTGCGGTCAGGGGAGGCAGGTGGGGCAGAGCCTCACCTAGTATTATGGAGAAAAAAACTGTCATCTTCAAGTCCGAAGCTGACAGCTTTTTCTCCATTCAGATCGGCTTGTTACAGGTTACACAGCAGTGAAAGCCTCCCCGCTGTGTGACCTGTTATGGACAGAGCGCTGCATCTTAATTACAGGCACCGCTGCATCCGGCTTTTGACAGGTAGTTAGGTTACACAGCAGCGGGCTTCCCCACTGCTTGTGTAACCTAACTTGGGGAGGCAAGAGCTGTCACAGCCTCTACTCTGTGTTAGAGGCGTGAGCTCTGTGAATGGCTTGGACCAATGGCAAAGCGCCATTGGTCCAAGCTGTCCAATCAAAAAAACGAAGAAAAAAAAAAACAGTGAGAACATTAATCTCGATGCCTCACCAGTGACAAGCAAGCGAGGGACAGGGAGGCTCCTCCCTTCCTCCTCCCCACACTTGGTTACTGAGCTGGAAGCTTCATCAGGATGAGGCGGAGCTTCAGCGGGATGGGGGGGCGGCGCATTTTCCCTCTTCATTGAAGCACAAAGGAAATAGTGTATTGGACATGCTTGTTGTATTGATGTTATAAGTTAAATCCGATAGAAAATCACAACTGATCTAGGCAGTGCCCAACAATTTAGGAGATGGCTAAGGCCCCATTCACACACGAATCGGCCTGCACGTACAGCTCCGTGCTGCGTGCGGGGCCGTACCAAGCAGCTGCCGGAAAGGACAGGTGCTGCGTGTGACCAGTACGCAGCACCCATCCTTCTCTATGGGGCTACACGGCCGTACGCCCCCCTACGCTCACCTCAACTGCAGGTCCGTAGGGGTGCAGGGTTTTCTGGCCGAGACGCATACAGGATCCATTCCGGCGGCGTATGCTCACCCGCACCTCTACGGACGTGCAGGGCGGGCCAGCGTGGGGAGGACGTAAAGCTGCGTAGCCCCATAGAGAAGGACGGGCTGCGTACTAATCACACGCAGCACCTGTCCTTCCCGTCAGCTGCTTGGTACGGCCCCGCACGCAGCACGGAGCTGTACGTGCAGGTCGATTCGTGTGTGAATGGGGCCTAAATGTCTCAAAGCCTATTTTTGACTAGACCTCTACCCATGCATGGACTATATTCCCATTGGTGTTTGAATGTGCACTCTGAGCATCCCCAGATTCTGAGTATACTGAGCTATAATATTAATTTTCACTTTATGCTGCCTGAAACTTTTCTGCACCAGGACATGGATTTACATTGTCTTCCCTGGCAGTAAAAGCCTATCAGGAGAGTATTAGGGATGTTGGTGGGGGCCAGCAAATATTTCACACTCACTGGATACTCGTCTTCTCCATCTATAGACCACAGAAAACAGGAAACACACCTGAATGAAGCAAAGTTATTTCATTCCCCATGTGCTAACTTTTTAGGATATTAAAAAGAAACAGAAACTGAAGACGCAACACATCATATGGTCTGACACTGTGATATAATTAAAAAACATGTTTTGCTGTTTAAAATAATAGATTACTTTAACAGTCTATTCTTCTGCGGCATGTTCCTAATGCATGGGTGGCACTTTTATGATTGTTGCTGCTTGGGTAATTTTTGAAAGCTTAAATACCATAAATTTCTACTCTTCGCTTATGAAAATGGTTATATATTAATCACAATGAGAGTCTGAATATAGTTTTGCTTTCAGGGGAGACATTTATAACTGCATAGTAGTATGCAAGCATTTAATTATAAAATACAAATACAAAGGGCTTACCCTTATCATTACACTTCATCTGTTGCTAACTAATCACACAGTGATTCATGTGCGCTCATTAAAGGGGGTTTTCTATTTGACAAGCAATACTGATGTTTGTGCTTAAGCTATAGGTCATAGTACATCTTTATTATAGGCAATATAATGGTTTAATAGTAGATGGATTTTTTTTCTACATGTTTTGTGAAAAAAAGCTTTTATTCCAGTTTAAAGGGCCAGCCCTACCTAGCCCAACATTTTAGATATAGGTGAAGCCTTGTGGGCTCTTTTACACCCCGACTTCCTGTATTTTAGAGGACCTTCAACAGCATGACCTCCTTGTCATTTCTTTCAGCTCTATCCCTACCCACCTCAGGTTCTCACGTATGCTACACAAAGGGTGATCCCATGCTTTCTTTTATAATTTATAAGGTAAAGTAAAAATCCAACAGGCCCTTGTATTTGAAAAATAGCAACCTGCGACGCTCAGTTGCCAGGAGCTGAGCAGGACACTCTGGCTTGCATCCCTCCTAGCTCTTGGCAACCAGTGATCTTTCTTCTATTTATTTGTGTTTATTTTATAATTCCATTTTTTTCCAATCCTTTTCTTCCAGGACCTACCAACACCTCTCACAGGTGAACTACCTAAACAAGTGGATCTTGAGCCGAAAGTTGAACCTGAGGCTCTTGGATTGGCAGGGGACAGTATGAAGATCGCCTGGCGCTACCAGAATTTGCCAAAAGTCGAGGTGATATTTTAGTTAGTTTTATTTGTAATTTTGCATAATATCAGACTTCAGAATCCATGCTTTTTCTTATGTTAAAAGGAGAGCTTAAAAAAAGAATTGGAGAGGAGTTCTAGAAGGATCCTATTTTATGACCAGTTAATGCTCTCATACTATTACCTGCTACTTCTTTAAAGTACTTGCCCTCTACTCTAATGTGGGGCCATTTTGAAAGCCAAATCTCTGATACTTCTAGGTCGTGATAAAGCTTACCTGCCCCCTCTCATGTTCCTATTGACCAGTGAGTCAACCCATCATCCTAATAGGACTATAGGAATGTGTAGGACGGAGGGTGCAAATTTCTTCACTACTATGAAGTGTTTGGAGTTTTTTGGTGGAACAGCCCACCAATCAGGCATAATATGTATTCAAATGCTGCTCCAGGCACCTCCTAGATGGCTGCAGTTTAGACCTGACAGCATTTTTATTCCAATGACAGAGTTTTCTAATGTTGCAGTTTTACAAAATGTTCTTAAAGGAAAATTTCAACTTATAGTGATAAATCTCCACGACACAGAAGTGAGGTTTTGCTCTTGCAAACTTACACTTATTTAAAGAGACTCTGTCGCTTTGTCCTCAGTGGAGCACTGTGACATCACCGCCACCAACGGCGTCCAGTCATGGGGTGATGATCTAGAGCTGGTCGGATGGGCTGCCAATCATGTGATCATTGTGACAGTTAATCACAATGATCACATAATCAGGAATTCCATGAATGCAAAATGCACACTATTGTTTCTGAGCCCTACTACGCATATAAACAACAAATACTATACACATATGGGGTATCCTCATGCACCTGTGGAGTAGGAGAATTTATGTTTTGTTTTTTTGTGGGGGGGTTTATGTTGTGGTAATGGCAAGAAATATAAAGCTAAAATTGTAAAAATGTTTTTTTTTTTTTTTAAATGAAACAAAATCACAAGATATCCATTAATATTTAAGGTCCAATTTGTCCTGAAAAAAAAGCAAGGTGTTATTTACGTGGCTACAAAGATATTTCAGTTTTAACTACTCATGTCCAAAGCTGGCCATACACCTATAGATTATCTGCAGATTTTCTATAGTCAAATGGAAAAAGTGCAACAGATTCCTCCATCTACGCTAAACTGTGTGGATGGAGGAATCTCCCACTGGGACAAGCATCAGTATCTTGCTATTCGACTCCGCTGGCTCTAAAAATACCTGAACAGTCTGATTGGATGCAGTCATTGATCAGGTATTTTGAGAGCCAGCGGGGCCGACTAGCAAGATACTGAAGCTTGGCCCAGTGGGAGATTCCTCCATCCACACAGTTTAGCGTAGATAGAGAAATCTGTTGCACTTTTTCCATCTCACCATAAAAAAATCTGCAGATAATCTATAGGGGTATGGCCAGCTTTACTTGCAAAACTGGGTTCAGGCTTTAAGGTTTCTCTTTACCTTCGTCATTTAGAGGTTAAAATACCGAACATGTTAAAATGTTGTACTGGAACTGAAAGTAGTGTCTTGGCATACAGTGTTGTAGATGTTCAAACTAAAACTAAAGTGTATCAAATTGCAGAACAAAGCACAAAAATGTTGTGTATTGCAGCGTACCAGTCTTTAGATGTGGTGCCTGCATTTGTTTTCTTTTTTTCAGACTCACTACATTTTCTACATAAAAATACCCGTTGATCTTGCCAGAAATCCAGCATGCTTTTAATCAGCATTGCTATCAGGTCTCCCCAGTTATTTTCTGTGAACTACAGAACACCCTCTCCCATATTACAAAGTCAGGTTGAGGGGGAAGTGTTATATAGCCTGTCTTAGGATGACATTGCCACTGCTCTGTAGATATGGTGCAGTAAGTGAGCATTGACACTCTAGTAGAGAAAGTGCATTACTGACAGGCGTCCCCTAGTGAAGAAAAATAAAACAAAGGCAGACACCACATCTAAGGATTGGCAAGCTGCACCATATATAAAATTTTTATTTTTGGGTTGTATATGCCTTGATACTAAAGATGAAGTTTGTCATTGGACACCAGAATAAAAACCAAAAGGGTAAATCTGACTGAAAAGAAAAAAAAAAAAAAGCTTTGGCTTTACATACACTTTAAATGCAGTAGAGAAAGTCAGGTCTCCAAGGTGGCTCTGCTCTGTGGTAGAGCTGTAAATATCTCAGGACTGGATAGACAGAAACACAAATCATTTGTAGCTTGAACAGCTTCCATATACTGTATGTATATCAGAGGCGTATATATAGCTGTTTCTTAGTTTCCATTTAAATTAATGGTACGTAATTGGCTTACTGGATCAAGAAAATGATTGGCAGAGAGAAGTTACATAATCCATGTTATTTATACCACGTTATTACATTATCAGATGAAATGCGATGCTTCAGGGTTGAACCTCTGACCAGAAACTATGAAATTACTTAAGCCGGTAGTGCTGCTACAAGGTGAAGTTGGGATTGACACGAAGGAGTGAGAGGTCAGCTCCGGGCACTAAAAATGGGGACAAACCTGTGGTATGGTTAGGTGATATGCACTCAGGTGAGGTGATACAAAGTTCATCCTCTACGTATGTTAAGCTTCAGGTAACATTTGGATTTGTATGAGGTGACAGCAGGGAGGCTGCTAGTAACTTGAAACTGTTTGGTGTTGAAAAGGTCAATCTAGTTTGCATGGAGGTTAAAACATGAGTTCCTTGGCGACGAGGGGGATAATTAAAGGAATTTCACAATCATAGTGCATACTTTTAAAGTGACATTAAAGTCAAAGTTTTCCCCCCCTTCCCAGTCCTGCTGTAGGGACTCACCTTAAATGATGCCTCTTAATCCGATCATCTTCTTCTTTACTATCCTTTTCAGCTGTCCCGCCAGCGCTGGTGCGGGTCTCCGATCCAGTGCTGACTCCTCTGTCCTCCTCTTCTCTGATGTCCCATGGAGTCTGTGCCGGGGCACGCTTCTCCATAGACTTACCTTGTGTCTCTCCTTGTCTCCCGGCTGAACATCTGAAGTGCGCATCCGCCCCCCTCCCAAGATCCCTTACCAACTTGTCTTGAATTGTATTGTAAATATAATGTCTTACTTATATTGTAAAGCGCTGCGCAAACTGCTGGCGCTATATAAATCCCGTATAATAATAATATTCCCTTGCGGCCGCCCGAGACTCTTCAGATGTTCGGACGGGAGCGCGCAGGGAAGACACAGGTAAGTTTAAACCCTTTTAAAAATGTTTTTGCAAATATCTACTGCTTGCTAGCAGTAGATATATGCAAAACATGCAAGGGTTCAATAACCCTTTAAACGTTATCATGCATAGAGGACTCAGCAGTTTAAAAAATTTAGCTTTAAAGTTCACCTGTTAGGTGATTAGTCAGTAGTGTCAAAATACAAGTATGTTTCTTAACCTGTTTTCTTGGGCCTGTGAAGCCCCGGCAGCTCAGGCTTTGACTTCAAGTCCCATCAACCCTTGAACTAAGCTTTCCCCCCTTGCTAGTGAAAAGCCCAGAAAACTTCACTGGCCACTGAATGTACCACGGTGAACTGTTGAATGAAAGGAGGCAGAGCTTTTGTTCTTGGTGGGTGGGGCTCTGCACTGAGTCATCCAGCTATGTGGCATCACCAGACAAGGATGATGAACATGTTTCCATGCGACAGTGCTGTCGAGATCCACCCAGCTGCGTGAGTGACAGCGGGCTCTGCCTATCTCCTATCGGAGCAGGGAGGGGGGAATCCCTGCAGGGAGCCGTGAGTGACGGTCACTGCTCTCTGCAGGGAGATGATAAAGGAGTGAGCGAGAGACGGTATGTGTTCGCTCACTTCCCAATCTATTGAGCCGACGTGCAACAGTTTCATTGTCACAGTTTCATTGTCAAACGTTGGCTCGAACTATGAGAATGAGTGATTTTCACTCACCTCATAGTTCTCCTTTAACTTCCACTGTAGTGACAGCAAAGCTTGGTTAAGAACACCCCCTTCCTTTCCATATTATTGATTGGACAATGAAGGAGCAGAAGCCCACTGATGAGCTCTTCCTTCTGCCAGCATGTTCCCTGTCAGTACATGTGTACTGTAACATAGCCCGATTGGTTTGTAGTGTTGACCCATCTCCCAATCTGAATGTAGCTGTATAAATGATTACCGACTAAGACAAATTCAAGTACTTACTCTAGTTGCATTTGAAAGTATTTTTACATATATAATTACAATTAATTGAAATAAATAATTACATGTATAATACACAGTATAATAATCAATACAATGTGTCACAATATCCGGAAATCCATGCCAGATTTTCACTTTGCTCCCTGGTTCTGGGCTGTCAGCCTAGGCCAGGGGCGCCCACTATTTTTCATCTGGAGATCTACTTTTCAAATGACGAGCTCATTGAGATCTACCAACGAAAAAACACCTGCATTCAGGGGCGGGAGGGGGAGTGGGCTGCGCAGGCAGGCCCCTCGACCACAGTGCGATCGCCTGCATTAGTGCCTGTGTTCCAGTCCAGTGCGATCCGCAAAAATGCTGCGAGCACTATTTTTGCAGATCGCACTGGACCGGAATGCAGGCACTAATGTGCCTGCGTTCTGAGTGCGGGCGATTGCACTGTGGGCGATGCCATTGACTTCAATACAGCTCCACACCCCCTCCCGCACGTGAACGCAGGGAGTCGGTCTGCTTACATTCCAGTACATTACAGGTCCTGGCGTCCTGTCCTCCCGTGGTGCTCGTGTGGCCAACGTTGCACATGGGGTGTCCAAGGCAACAATTCTTATGCCTTGTTCCGTACCCCTTGTGGCTCTAACTATCCCTGGGTTCTAATTCCCTGCGCTTGCTATTGGATCCTTGTGCCTTTGGCTTCCCTCTACCAGCTGGTATCCCTGTTTGGCGTTATCCCCTGCTGTGCTCCTTGCGCCCCTACTATAGTATTTCAGTGGTTACCTTTAGTATATTGCTGCAGACATTAAGGTCTCGTTCACACCTAGGCGTATTGCATATGCGCGCCTGTCGCGCGTTTTTTTACCGTGATTCGTGGTAAAAACTCGCGTGACAGTCGCGCGTTTCCGAAGGCTACTTGGCTGTATCCCAATGGAAACGCGCAACAAAACGGCCCAAAGTAGTACATGTACCTTTTCAGGCGTGGGCCGTTTTGTAGCGCGTTAGGGACGGGCGGAAATACGCCAAGGTGGGAACGAGACCATTGAATACAATGGGATTTACATTTTTGAGCATTTTGTAGAGCGTTCGTCGAGCGTAGAACACGCTACAAAACGTTCAGGTGTGAACGAGGGCTAATTGCTTTCACCTGTGTGCTGCGAGTGTCTCTATACTGCCTTCATTGCCTCACTTCTACTGTGTTTTCCCTCTCCAGCCTTTGTGTGTTTGCTTCCTCCTATTTACTTGCTTTCTTGTACTTCAGTTCCATCACTTACCTTCCAGTGTTTCTTCCTATGCTTTGCTGTCACCCCTTTACTTCTGTGCTCCTCTCTTACCTTGTGGCTGTGTTGGACTCGTCCTTGTCTGCACACCCCCTGTGTGCATACATCCCTTTGTGCTTCTTTATGAACTTTTCTCTCTGTTATCCTGCTTCTTTGTATGCATGTGCAATGCACATCTCCTGCTTCCTTTTGTACGTTACACCTTCCTGCTCCTAGTGGTGCTTCAAAGCTACTTACCCTTGCCAAGTGTCCTTGTTTAGCTACCCTCTTCAGTATACTCTGCTGTTCTGCTGTGCGTTTTGCACCTTTTGCTTGTGACTTTCTCTTTCTCCCATTGTGTGCCACTGTTCCTATCTTCCTCCTCTTGGTTACAAGTTTCTTCCTTACCTGTTGTTTGTATCCAGTTCTCCGCTGCTTCGACTAGTCCTTTGTGTCTGTGTGGGTGCGCTAGAGGGCCGCAACCTGGAAGGTGTTCAGCAGCCAATCATCCTCACCACTAGAGGCTCTGTCGAATACCTGGCCCTTCTTAGATTCTGCGCCTCTAGTGCGTCCTGAGAACGCACAGACCATTAGTTCCTCTCTCTCTGTGACCAACATCCCAGATATCCCTCCTGTCTGTGACTCCTACCAACTCCTCAAACCCCAGAGCTCACATACCCTAGTACCCCGGTCCCCAGACCGTGACACAATGCTAGAGTTTTACATAGTCATCTTGAAGAAAGATACAAGTCCATTGAGTTCAACCTAAGAGTCCTTGGTTACTTGTAAAGTAATCTCCAGTCATTTTTAAGAACACAAATTACAATTTTTTTACATCTGTTCAGAGTTTAACTAATGAAGTAGCAGAAGGACTATTGTTGGGGAAGAGATAATGGATGTTGACCATACACTAGTTGCTAGCCTACCAAACAGGAAAAACCTTTTATTTCCTTCACCAAGTCCTAAGAGTGTTTGTGGCACACGGCTGCCCCTGTCAGAATTGAAGGGGGAAGGAGCAGTCACCCAACAAGAGTGTTTATGTTAGGCGAATCTCAAATGTAGCTCTCCATCGCAAGCCTGAAAGGTTGACTGAGCAGTACTTATTAAATCCCTCTAGTGAAAGTATTGAAGCACACTGTTGACTTGCTTAACCATGTGCGTAATAAGTAAAGTAAGCACTTGAGATTGTATCAGCTTCACTGTCACTAGAAGCTAATCGCTGGGAAGTCAAGCCCGTAAGAAGTAATCACAGTGGTCACTTCTTTTACAGCTTTTAGTGTTGCCTGTTATGTATATCCTTGGGCTACTTAGTCTTCTGTTTATCTGGCCGTACATTGAAATGGGTGATACAGACAGCAGGAGAGGCCTGGTGTTCCCCTTCATTAATTCTTTTCTACCTGCTTTAAGTCGGACATATGATACACAACGTAATGTAGAATGAATGCAGCACCCAGGATAGAAGCTGAATTGTGGCATATCCTTAGTTATTGCCGCTCATAGAGTACCTATCATGCGATACAGTACATGTTCTCGAATGTGAAATGCCAAGGCTAGAGCTGTTACACTAAGTATCATGTCACCATTCAGTGTCTGCTCCATGCTGTGAAATCTAGCCATTGTCGAGATGAATTCCCTGAATTACACTGAACATGTTTTGTTCCAATGAACTGTAACATTTTTGGTTTTGCCAATGTATGCCCAACTATGTGGCTAGTGATGGCAACATTAAAAATAAACAGTGGACTAGGAACCTGTTGAAGTGATTAATAGCAGCCAGCAACTAAAGCTCAATTATCCTCTTTTATTGCCCAGTACTGTCATATGGTTTGATTTCTTTAGCTCAAATTTTATTTTTAAAGCTTTATTTGTATTTATTTATTACAGGTATTTATATATCGCTGACAATTTTTGCAGCGCTGTACATAGCTGCATTCACATCAGTCCCTGCCCTCAAAGAGCTTACCATCTAAGGCAGGGGTGCCCACAATTTTTGTGTTAAGATCTACTTTTCAAATGACGAGCTACATGAGATCCACCAAAAAAACAACAACTCCCTCGCTCTCTCTCTACTGGCTGTCTCTCCTCTCTCCCCTGGCTGTCTCTCCTCTCTCTCCTGGCTGTCTCTCCTTGCTCATCCTCCTGGCTGTCTCTTCTTGCTCATCCTCCCGGCTGTCTCTTCTTGCTCATCCTCCTGGTTGTCTCTCCTTGCTCATCCACCTGGCTGTCTCTCCTTACTCATCCTCCTGGCTGTCTCTCCTTGCTCATCCTCCTGGCTGTCTCTGTAAATATACCAAAAATGGAATACCAGCATCAGCTTTGAGAGCTACTGGTAGATCAGGATCTACCTAATGGGCACCCCTGATCTAAGGTCCCTATAGCGCATACATACATACAAGGGCCAATTTAGACAGGGGCCACTTAACCTTTTAGCATGTCTTTGTAGTGTGGGAGGAAATCGGAGTACCCGGAGGAAACCCACACAAGCACAGGGAGAACATGGAAACTTCATGCAAAAGCAACCTGGACTGAATTTGAACCAGGTACCCCCAGTGCTGCAAGGCAGGAGCACTTACCACTACGCCACTGTAAAACAAAAATGTTTTAACTAAATTCTACTGGTGTGTGGGCCAGCTTAAATCAGCAACAAAAACCTGACAGGAGTTCCAATCCTTCCCAACTCTATTCATAACTGGGATGGAGTAAGGGAAGGTTCTAACTCCTGTCAGCTTTTTTGTCATCTGTATCCTATTGGGGAAATTTCCTTCTCTTCCCGTCCAATAGCCACAACAGAAAGTGAGAAGAAATCCCTCCAAAGTGAGGGAAATCCGCTTTGGTCAGCGGAGTCACCAGAACTCTTGTCCTCATTGCCCATTGGAAGATTAACTATCTATTCCTGTTCTGATGACAACCCAAAGTGGGTTTTTCTTTCACTGATAATGGTAACCAGGACAAACAGCCACTGCGGGCCCTATACACTATATGGTCACAGGTATGGAGACACCCCACCTAATTAAGAGGTGTTTTGAGTAAATGTACAGTCAATGTTACAGCATACAGTAGAAAGACATTTTAGACAATTTTGATTTTCAACAGTTTGGTAGAGGTCATTTTTGTTCCAGAATGACTGTGCCCCTGAGCACAAAGGCCTGGTATGAACATGAACTTGCCCAACAACTGCAAGCCAGGTCTTCTCATTGAACATACCTGACCTTACAAATGCTTTTTTGACTGAATGGCCACAAAGTCTCTTTGGGAAACTCTTTGTGGAAAGCCTTCACAAAAGAGTGGAGGCTGCTATAGCCACAAAAGGGGAGCAACTCTACAATATTACTGGCCATAGTTTTGGAGCTGTTTGACCAACAAGCCCCTGCAGATGTGATTGTCAGCTGTACAAATATTGTTCGTCATATAGTGTACTTATACCACAATAGGTGGTAAGTTGATGCAATATTTCTCCTTGTATACCACCACTGCGGTCCATTTAAACCTTGGCATCCTTGTGAGTTGCTTTAATATGTGTATATTCATGTGTTATCGTGTGTTAAGGCAGCCTTTGCAATTAAATGGGCAGGCAAAACACCGAAACATCCAAGAAAATGGACGGCAGTGTGTTAGTGTGTGTTGTAGTGCACTGCAGTGCACATGTGTTGGAGCATCATTGCCTTAGTGCATGTGGATGCCATTCAAAATGAATGACACCACAACGCCCTAACTCATGTAACGTGGGCTGATGTGATGGCACATGGTGGCATGCCACAGATCAGCTGAACTGTGCAGTAAGGAAGTATTTTAGTTCTGTTGACCCAGATTCCAGTACTGTCAGAGAAGGGGCAGGAATATCTTAAGGTTGGTCAACAGGCTGGTAATCCATGACCACAAGTCTAACCTTTCAGAGTGGATCTCATAATCTCATCCCTTTTTTGTTTTTTAAGGTGAAAGCTAGTGCGCCATTGTCACAAGGCACCGACGAGTTATTACAAAACACATGATTACAAAAGAGAAAAAACGTTTCTCATCCTGTTTTCCCGGGGAAAACGCCTTCTAATCAACTTGTGTTGCAAATGCCAAAGTGAAAGCACTCAATCTGCTAACATCTCTTCTAATAAGGATAACTTAATTTAACTTAGCATTTTTTCCCCACAGGGCCCAAGACATATTGCATCAGAGATTGTGAAGCAGCCATCTTGGGAACACTTATTAATTCAGCCGCATTAGTCCCTGTTCAGTCAGTCTCATTTAAAAATGTATTTTTCACAACAAAAGCTAAGGACAGTCATTAGAAAAACATAATCTTTATTTTACCATCATTTTAAATTAAGGCATTTACTCATTGAAAGTATCTTATCTCCTGCTCTTGATGTACCGATGTCCTTCATAAAAATAGGGCCGTTTTAAATCTTAGTGTTTTCCAATGAAATAAACTGAAATGCATCAAATTGCTTGTCAACGTGTGTGTTTTCAGTGTGCGTTAAAATGCGCTTTGTATTGAATGTCATACCGCACATTGAAGCATGTCTTAATGCATACATTGAGATGCGTTTCCATTGATTTCAATAAAGAACAATTTTTCAAAATAGGAGTTTGAGTGTTCATTTACAGTTTGCTGACGTCTGAGTATACTATGGTTTTATAAACACAACCAAGGAGTAGCATAGTGTCAGTGATCACTTCAAACTGGAGATGGCCTTGAAAATGTCATAAAATATCATATGTCATTTGAACATGCCTTAAAGAAATTCTGTCACTTTAAGACAAGAATATACTGTTGACGTGTATAAAGTGCAGGAAACCAAAGGTCTCTTTGCCGTGTGTCAGATAGAAAAGGAAGTGAGAACCTCTATTATGTTTTATTGTCACTGTGTCCCCGTTAGTGAGATTTCCCCCTGCTTCCTTTCTGGATAATTCTATCAGACAGAACAGGAAGTGAGACAAAATTTGCCTAAAGTAAACGAGCAGTATCCATAACCTTACAGAGATTATAAACCTTTACAAATATAATGTCATGTCCTGTAGCAACCAGTTACCATTTTTTCTAGGGATGCAGCGATACCGATACTAGTATCGGTATAAGTGCCAATACCGAGTATTTAGGCGAGTTCTCGTACGGTAAGTTGATTGGCCAGGGAGCCGACTCCATGCTGATCGACTGGGAAACCGGCTTCACAGCCAATCAGCATGGAGCTGGCTTCCCGGGCAGTCAAGAAGCCTGGGTGGCGGGTAATGACACACCGCCTGGCTTCCTGATTGCCCGGGAAGCCAGCTCCATGCTAGCAGAAGTACTGGTATCGATACTCGGTATCGGCGAGTACCGAAATATAAATATCGGTACTCGTACTCAATACCGAAAAAAACAGAATCCGCACATCCCTAGTTTTTCCAAATGCTGCTTTAAAAATAAAAGTTCAAATATGATTGGATGTCACGGCCACACCACCACTTTGCTACAACCTTTTTCACTTTGCGTAACCATCTCTACCAGCGACACTAATCATTTATTTTTTTGTATGCTTTGTGACTTGAAATTGCAATGCAAACTTTGTTCTTCCTGCCCTGAAGTTCCACTAAGATCCCTCCCAGCGGGCAGCACATAGTTTTGAATACCACTCGGATATGATAAATCTTATCTGATGGCCAAAGGCTTTAAACACTAAAGATAACCCCCCTGACTAAATCTGCATTGAGACCGAGCAGCTGTATTATGAAAGGTATTTTGTGCTGGCTGCCAATCCAATGGCCTTCTGCCGATTGGCTCTCTGGAATGTACAGAGGGACAGAGTTGACCCGGGTAAGTCACACAGACTCTGTGTCTTTCTTTGCACTATGATTCTGCTAAGACAGATTACTCATGCTTATTTGAGTCAGGTAGGTCTTTGCAAGCTTCCCTGCCAGGCTTGGGAATTGAGTACATTGAGGAGCTATTCAGGGGCTTCTGATATAGCCCAAGCTTTTATTGCGTACATTCTGACCTAATCCGTCTCCACCCAGTTTGTAAGCACCACAGTTTTTTTTTTCCTCTCCCTTCTCCCTCGCTCTTCAATCAAAAGAGGTTATCACCTACCTTAATCCGCAGAGCAGCATGGATTAAACTCAGCTATGTGCCCCAGGATTCCCAAAGAGGATCCAAAGACGAGGCAAGAAAATAAAATACTTGTTTCTACTTTTTTCAGTATCTTCACTAACTTCTCTTGAGCTTTCGTTGGGGGATTAGCATCTGAAATAAGCAACCCCGGAGTTCTCGTCAATGAAGACATCAGATGAAAGTTCACTTAGTCAGGCCCTGTGTTTCTCTGACATAAAGGAGGCTTGGAGGAGGACAATAAAAAGATGAGCTCTGCAGAGTCTGCAATAAAAACATTCTGACGGCTAATCCGGATAAAAGATAGATTATAGACCAGAAACAGACCCTTTTTTAATTGGTTTTAGATTTGTTAACCCACGTTGTCAGATGTGTTTTAGAGGAGCGAAGGTGTTAATAGGTGAAGGGGAAAAAAGTACAATTTGCTGTTAAAAAGAAAAATGGGATGACTTGGTAGTTTATGGTCAGCGATAAGCTTTTATGAATGTTGCATGTTGAAGAGCATTAATGCCTTTTTTTAGATTGTGTGCGCATTTTTGCATTTGTTTGATTGCACAGTTACAAACTCATGCTATGGTTTTACATGGGACCACAGTGATGAAGCCCCAAATGCAGACAATACCAATGACAAGTCTGCAGGACAACAGGAATGTGTTAATTCATATTGAGACCTCTGTTGTTAAACGCAAAGACTTATTAGCACATGTTTACGTGGCATGCTCATGCAATGTAGTGAGCTTGCCAGCAATGAAGTATAAATGATAAAGTATAAATGAATCGCCAACCAAACAACTCAATATATGCTAAGATATAAGATATATGTGTGTGTGTGTGTGTGTGTGTGTGTGTGTGTGTGTGTGTGTGTGTGTGTGGCAGGGCTGGACAAATTCCAGGAGCCAGGTAACCAATGTTCCTTAAAAACTTCAGCTGACAACTAACTTCTGAGGTTTTCTCTAGATGTTGTCAATGGAGGTGACTCCTGAATTAGAGAGGCTGGCTCCTGAATACATATTAATTTGTCCAACCCTGACATAGACTAAATATTTTACATGCCAACGGTACTGTAATTTTCTTCAGCCATTCTTATGGTTTAAACACCAGTGCCCAAGTGCAGAGCCATCAAGATGATTCCACTATCTCGAGGTTCAGCTTGGCAGCATTTCTTTGTCACCTCATTGAACAGCCATCAGTATGATGATCCTGATTAATTGCCCAGTGAGCAGGTTGGAAGGAGAAAGGGTGACATAGAAGCTGCAAAGCTAGACCAGGAAATTGTGGTGTCATCTTCCTGGCTGCGCAGAATGACAGAAGTGTGTGAATTGTATGATTGGTTGGGCAGACTTACAAATATTTCATAACATTAAAACTTTTTTTTGTGTTTGCCTGATCTTATTACAAAATGGATAGATGTCACCAGCACACCAACAATGTTGTGTCATTCTGAGCCTGATGAAGGGGATTCTGCGTGACCCCGAAAGCGCTAGCGTTGGTGACATGATGTTCCAATAAATTACCTTTTTGGACCTCAACATTGTTGGTGTGCTGGTGACATCTATCCATTTTGTACTGAGTGGCGGCGCCATCCGCGGTCACTGTGAGCACCCCCATCATCATCCAATTTTGGGGTTTTTTTCCGGTAAGGAGTGCTATAAGGTATCTTTTTCATTTGTGCCTGATCTTATTGACCCAAGTTTGATGTTGTTTAGTGTGAGAGGTGGGGATTACTTTGGGCTGAGGTAGGGTTTCAATGAATATTCAAAAATAACCCAAAACTTTCAGAATATAATGATAAAGACTGATAAAATAATTAAATTTGTGGCGGTTATTTAATTTGTTAGACCGGTGTTGCCACACACCTCAGCAATCGCCAACCGTGGGATTGAAGTGTTATGCTGTAAATTTTAATATAAAATTTAGGAGAGAGTGTTTGTGGGCCCCCAAAGCACATTGGTTGTTTTGTGTTACCCTGTTGTGAACTAGTACTGATAATAAAGTAATTTGGACTCTTACACATTTTGTATGGTGCTTTCATTGGATTTTGTGCATGTGGATCCCCTGAAGGGTGTACTGTTGTGTGGGGGGCAGCCTTACTACAGCCACCGTGCCCTGACTGACTCGCAGAAAGTTCAAATTCAAAGTCTCCTTTTCACACGTTTGGACCCCACCAACTTTATCATTCCCACACAGCTGCCAACTTTTGCATCACTTGCCCCTGGTGCTTATATGGTAAATCGCTGTATAGTAGTAATAATAATAATTAAAAAATGCCCATAACATGGATTTTGGTGTGCTGTTGACACATTTTTGGACATATCACCAGTGGTACCGTGAACCATTGGTGGGGCACTAGAGCACACACATTTTAAATGATCTGGATACCATTTGGGAGCAATTTTTTTAGGTGGGGAGAGCATTCAACAGAGGTGTGAATGGTGTTACTCTCCTGGCTATGCAGCATAGCAAAGGTGTGTAATTCAAAAAAGTAACTGAACCACAGGTATTTAGTTCTGTGGCTGGAGTTCAGCTTCAACATTGTTGCTCATTTTGTTTTGCTTATTCCTAAAGCCCAACAAACTTATGTAATCAGTACAAATTATGACTTTATTTGAAGATCCTTTAAAAAAAATGTATGCAATCAAATCGTACTTATTTATTTTTGCTTTTTCCTTTCTTCCTCTCGCACACAGTCTGTCCCATTGTCTTCATCCAGATTTGGGCATTACTATGATGTATCAAAATCAATGTGTCCAGAAATGTTGCAGCATGTCAAGACACATAGCTTCTACCTTCCAGAAATGGTCCCTCTGGAGGAAATGTACAGGTACATCTTAATTATGATCATGTTCAGCTTCAGAAATATTATGTAGACATAAGGAATGAGAGTATCGTCATATGAAAATCTGCCAGTGTATGGCTAGCTTTAGTGTTGTGTTCAGCAAACTGCGATGTGTGCAGGGTATAACTATATAATTCATTCCTATGTTTTGTATGGCAGTTGGTAACATTTTCCCAACAGAATCGTTATATGCTAAGATTATACAAAAGCCGATCTGTACTAACCCCAATACAATTGTATTTATATTTTAGATGATCAGTTATATTGTGATGAAATGTATTTATTACTAGTGTTTTCCAAGCCCTTGTATATAAAATCACTTTTTTCCTAATGGAGAACAGCAGGTGAATGTCTGTGGCCAACATGTACAGAAGCCTCTGTGAGTCAGGACAGCACAGTCACCAACACGCCCCCATCTCCATCTACACCAATTACATTTGCAGACCATGTTGTGGGCGTTGCCAAGTGGGTGGGGCTTGTTTTCCTGACCCCCTCTTTTCCCCCAGGCCAGTGCCTGTATTACCACTTTGCCTCTTGGCAGCTTGTTGTAATATTTGAATAGAAATTGAAGCCAGTAAAAAAAAATAAGAATCAACAAAGGGTGTTTTTTCAGGAACAAAAATGCTAGACTGGCTGCATTATATGACTCCTAGATGACTAGTGTTAAAAGATTTAACAAGCAATCACGGCCAAATTATACATTCTTCTATTTTATAATAATAATAATAATATTTATTTATTTTTTAAAGAAATTAGTTTGTAAAAAAATTAAAAAAGCATTTGACATTTGTGGTCAGCTTCAGTCTGAATGTATAATTGAGTGATTGGTGCCATCTTCCCTCATATTATAAATATTTGTCCATTCTATTTATCTCTAACAAAGATTTATCAGTTAAATAGAGAACATCCATAATGTTTCCAGTCCTCGTAGGGAGGACAGGCCCCTGGAACTGACACGTACGTGTAGCCTTTGATACATGTGTGTGTTTGGAGCCGGTGGGAGGCTCGTTCATAAGCCCTTCTGGCAGCTAAAGCAAACATGTTTAGTGCTAAGTATTTACCTTTTTACCCTTAATGCAAACAGCATGGAAAGGGCTGTTTGGCAACACTACAGGCAGCGGAGGACATGAACAAAGGTCGCAGCGATTTTCATCATCCGTTCTGTTAGACCTTCTCCGGTCAGCAAATAAAGCAATCTGTACACCCTAGGGAAATGGAGAAGGGTTTTAAGGATTTTATTTTAATAGTAAATAACATTAAGCCTGTTAACTGCACTTACAGATAAACCTTTCTACACATATCCCAGAAACGGGCTTATCTCAGGCCTTTAATACAGTTTTATATAATTTGTGAATGGAAAAATTCTCACTGCTCTCTGTGGAGAATGTGTGCTGGGATCTGAGAAACACATTAGGCCTTTGGAGTGCAGCAGTGTGTTGTGGATTAAGGTGTATCTGTAGCTAGAACTTTAGAACGCCTGTCAGATTTGTTTTGTGGCTTGTGTCCAGTTGGGAAATTTTCTTTAACTTCCTGTCCTGGAGACGCAACATGAACTGAAGGGAAAGCTAACTCATAAACAGTTATTATTAAAATAGGTATCCCTGTTGAAAGGATGGTCACAAGGACATATCAAGAGAATATGTTAAAAAAACAAGAAAAATAAAAGTTTGGCTAGAGATACACTGTAAAGGACTAGTAAGTGTTACCATAAGGCTGGCCATACCTTGATCATTTTTGATTCCCCCATCCACACTAAATAGTGTAGGTGGGGGAATCCCTCCAGCCGAGTTGATTGGCTGGAGTTACTGTTCGGCTAGGATTTTTTGGAGCAGCTGCTTTGACAAAAGTTGGCTGAAAATGACTTTCGATTAATGTAGAAGTCACACATGGCTACAATTTGGTCTGAGTGACCAGTGTATGGCCAGTTTTATTAGCTAAATCCTTGTGGGGGCTTAAACAGGGATTACGTTGCTTAGGACTACCTTAAAGGTGACATAACGCTACCCTAAAGGTGACTTTATCGATCACAAATTTTCTAACTTGCTGATAACTTTCTGTACACTCTAAGAAGAGAAAACAAATAGCTTATAAGATCTTTAGGCTACTTGCATGAAACACAGTGTCAGGTCCTGGCATTATAATTGATGTCTATCTTTCTCCAGTGCCAGATCCTTGCACTATAATCGATGTCCATCTTTCTCGAGTGGCAGGTCGTAGCACTATAATTGGTGTCCATCTTTCTCCAGTGGCAGGTTGTAGCACTATAATTGATGTCCGTCTTTCTCCAGTGCCAGGTCCTTGCACTATAATTGATGTCAATCTTTCTCCAGTGTCAGGTCCAGGCACAATGACTTGTGTCCACTTTCTCTAGTGCCAGGTCCTTGCACTATAATTGGTGTCCGTCTTTCTCCAGTGCCAGGTCCAAGCACTATAATTGTTATCCATCTTTCTCCAGTGGCAGCTACTGGCACTATAATCGATGTTTATTTTTCTTGGGCAGACATATGGCTTTACTTTTTCTTTTTTTAGATTTGCATATAGTTGGGAAGGGCTAGACCCCCTGTGGGGAATTGATAGCGGTTTCCTACTTGCACAGGAATTAAGGGAGTATGTCTGCAGTTCTATCTTAATATTTTTAAATTCTGTCAGGCTAGGTCTTCTTTTAGTACCTGCCAATGGATTACCATACAGAAAAGCTCCCAATGGAGGTATGGGTATCTCATCAAGAAGGATGGTACTTAAAGAAAATCTATCACTGAACGGATTTGCTGACTCTAATAGAGGCACAATATTATTATAATATGTAGTTAGAACTAGCAGTCCACTGATTGATATAGCTTGTTGCTGCTTATCACCATTATTTAGCCAGGTAAATACTCTGTATGCTTCTCACCCCATAGTGAGCTTTTCCCTTGTCACTCCCCCCCCAGAAGAACACACTGGCAAATCAGGCTAAGTGACCTTCTGTTTTCTGTTCAGGTGGAATGACAGTAAGCAGATTGATTAGCAATCACAACAAATAAAGGTAGCAAATTAGTCTGCGGTGCTAAATCCACAAGTGGTCCTAATTCCAGCTTGTCCTGGGGAGTAACGAAGAGGAACATTAGTTTACTCCCGCATTTCAAAGTGGCCTACTGGATCTCTGTAAGCTGCAAGTAGGGCTTCACAATGTAAAGTCACTGTTAAAACAAGATGTGCTTTCATTGTTCTGTGTGTGTTGTACATAGCAGGATACTGGGCAATCCCACAAGCTGAATGCCTTCTGAGAAAACAATTGCACTTTAATTTTACCATTGAGCCAAAAAAAACTGCACACCGATGTGTTTCACTTCAATTAAATCCTGTGTTTGTTTTTTTTATTTTTAAATGCTAAAACATTTGTAAAACTAAAAACTGAGTTTCAGATCTTTAAATTTACATTGGACCTATGTTGAAAATTGACACTTGAATTAATTGGGCTTATGTCAGGCTTACCAAATTACATTATTATTGTTTTTAAATTAGAACTCCAGGTATATTAAGCATTACCACTTGCAGTGGAACTACCCCCATACTGCAAGTGTTAAGTGCTCATTTTGGTCTAGGGTCTAAAATAAAAAAATATATATTCACTCGATCCTTGGTCCCGGGGCAGTGACCCCTCCCTCTCCACCCTGGCTGTGAATTGTCCCTTGGCGTCTTCACATTCAGTGCAAGTCAATGGATGTGATGATGTCACAGGTCTTTAGACCACTGGAGCCAGGGGAAGAAGAGATTGTGGTGACAGGTTCAGGTGACAAGGATCAAATGAGTATATCTTTTTTTAATTATTTTTGAAAATGTGTATTTTAGACCCTAGACTAAAACGAGCAATTAAACCTTGCAGTGCAGGGGTAGCCCCACTGTGAGGGTTAATGTTTAAAATGCCCAGAGCACTTCTTTAAGTTAAAAAAAGTTGGGGTTTCTTGAAAAAATAAGAAAGTTGTAAGTGCTGTAACAAAGACACTTAAGGTGCCCATACATCTGTTGATTATCGTAGGTTTCTGCTGTACGGTCGCATGTCTTTTGTCTTCCGAGCACGCTTGAAAACCTGCCGAAAATCGTAAGATTTTCGTCGGGTTAGTGGTGTGCTCGGAAGACAAATGCCGAACGGGCCGCAAGTACGATCTGCCTGTCCAAGATGGGCAGATCGTACGAGATTTTAAGGACCTTACAACCATTGCACAGCGAAAGTCGTGTGATGGTTGTAAGGTGTATGGCCAGCTTTAGAAGAGAATTTATCGAAAGTGGAGCAGACAAAATCTGGAGCAGCTGTGCACGGCAACCAATCAGCTTCTCTCTTTCATTTTTAAATCTTAACTGAACAAACTGAGGGGAGAAGCTGATTGGTTGCCATGCAGAGCTGACCAAGGTTGTTGAGTTGTAGTGAGATAGGGAAATCAGGAAAGCACAACCAAGAAGAAGTGCACCTGTATATGTAATTAGCAAATATAGGATTGTCATCTTTTGCTCCTTGGCAATCCACACATGGGTGGAGGGGCATTGGGACATGCGTAGTATGCTGTGGCTTTTATAAAGTAAGCCTGGCGCAGGAGACGTGGTTAATTCAGAGTAGTTTAGGGATCATGAGCACAGTAAAACAGATCCAGGTTTTCATCAGCATTATGATAAACAAAATGTATACGTCAGTCTGAAAACTGAGATAACTTGTAATTACACTTTATAAATATAACATATAATTGTTCTGCAATTTGCCTCGTTATAACAATACTAAAAATATTTTTATGGTACAAAGCATGGATAAGTTATTTACAGAATAAATAAAGACTTGATTTACTTTGTTTAATGTGACACTATGGTATCTGCAGGCTAAAATTGCAAACACCAAAAAGTTTACATGCAAACAGTAAAAAAACAACAAACACATTAAAGTGTCAGTAAGCCCAAATTTATTTTTTTTCATCAGAGGCCCCCAAATAAATTTCTCTGATTACGGGTGCTCTTCTTTTCTTGTAAAGACATTTTAGTTAATGGTAAATACCTGGAGGGGAATTTATCAAAACTGGAGCAGACAAAATCTGGATCAGTTGCTTACAGTAACCAATAAGCTTCTCTCTTCAGTTTGTTCAGTTAAGCTCTGATAATCAAACAGAGAAGCTGATTGGCTACCATGGGCAACTGCTCCATATTTTCTTTGCTCTAGCTTTGATAAATTCCCCTCCTGGTGATCCTGCCAGTTACTAGCACTTCCTCAGTGCCAGTGTCAATGCTGTACAGGCCGATCTGCACCCTGTAGTCTAAAGGTGCCCATACACTGCACAATTCTCGTACGAGAATCGATTGCGGGAAATCCCGAGATCGTACGAGAATCGTGCAGTGTGAATGAAGACGTGCGACCGTTTCTACTGTACGGTTGCACGTCTTATGTCTAAGGAGCATGCTAGAAAACCCACCGAGAATCGCAAGATTTTCGGCTGGTTTTTAGCATTCTCGGGAGACAAATGCTGAACGGGCCGGTGTGCGCACGTGCACACTGCCCGTTCAGCATTGCGGTCATCGGAAGCCCGCCCCTCAGGGTGGTGGGCTTGCGTTGATCGCAAGTACGATCTGCCTGTCCAAGATGGGCAGATTGTACGTTTTTTTTATTACTTTACAACCATCTCAAAGACTAAGGTCTTACGATGGTTGTAAAGTGTATGGCCACCTTAAAGGTGGGAAGCCCTGAGGGGCGGGCTTCCGATGACGGCAATGCTGAACGGGCAGTGTGCGCGAGCGCACACCGGAACGTTCGGCATTTGTCTCCGGAGCATGCTAAAAAGGAGCCGAAAATCATATGATTCTCGGCTGGTTTTCTAGCATGCTCCTTAGACAAAAGACGTGCGACCGTACAGTAGAAATGGTTGCACGTCTTCATTCACACTGCACGATTCTCGTACGATCGTGGGATTTCCCGCGATTCTCGTACGAGAATCGTGCAGTGTATGGGCACCTTTACCAGCCCTGTCTGCACATGCTCCCGCTTTCTCTCCTGAGAGTGGCAACTCTGCTTTGAATTCAGGAGCAGTGCAACATTGTTGACAAACCATAACCAAAGGCTGCATTAGTTTGGCTTTACTGGCTGGGTTCACCAGGCGTTTGTGGGACTTTGTAAGGGGACTAAGAGAAAGCTATGTGCGCGATGCTACACATTTAAGATTAAAATAAAGATTTAATACAAATAATGGAAATAATATAACAAGATCTGTTCACATACTTATACATTGTAAATGATTAAGAGAAAATAGATGAAAAAGTATTATACTTCACATTTGAAGAATGTGTAGTTATTTCAAAGGGACTGTAACTTGCATATTATTTTTGTAGTTATTTATTTAAAGCTTGACATAAATAATGTTAACAACGTATGTCTTAAAAACTTACATATTATGTAAAAATGTACTTAGGGGCATCCATATTAACTCTTTATATTCTCAGGCATTTCATCTTGCTTTGCATTGCTACCCAATGATTTTGCTGTAGTGCTCCTTCTCGTAATGCAAGTCTATGAGGCCGCTGTATAAATCTGCCACCCAGTGTAAAGCTGGGGGAATGCCATTCCCATGGTAATACTGCCACTAGATGGAGCTGGTGGTGGTTATGCCATGCAAATGGCATTCTCCCAGCTTTATGCTTTATGCTCACTGAAAACAATGTACTCCTGAGGGACTTTTATCCTATCCCAATAGCTGTCAAACCATTAAGTCAGTGTGGCAGCCAATCTACTCTACCAGTGATTAATCTAAAAAATTCTATATTTAATACAATAAGAAAAATATGATTTGCTTGCATATTCTCCCTGTGCTTGCGTGGGTTTCCTCTGGATACTCCGGTTTCCTCCCAAACTCCAAAAACATGCTGGTAGGTTAATTGGCTCCTCTCTAAATTGTCCCTGTATGTATGCATGTGGGATAGGGACCTTAGATTGTAAGCTTCTTGAGGGCAGGAACTGATGTGAATGTGCAGTATGTAAAGCGCTGCATAAATTGTCGGCGCTATATACCTGTAATAAAAAAATTAAAGCACAAACATGAAATTGTGAAAGTTACATGAAAAGGTATTTTATGATAAACCCTGCAATAATAAAAATATGTGTTCAGTGGAAAATGCACTATACTTACCCTTTAACCCCTTTGTTCCCTCTTACTGTCAGAATGGTAAATAAGCTTGCAGCAGATGACTAAAAATGCACAACTGTGTGTGTTCCCAGATCTCAGTCCCAATAACAAACTAGAAAATTAATCATGGAGTTATTGTCAAGTTAACTGACGCTACAAAATTTAATCTGGGCATTTATGCATAAAATATGTTATCAATCCAATTGGCCAATTGGCGACTGCACTATGTCCACAGCTAGTTAGTTAATGGAGGCTACATATATGTCATCAGCAACACGGCTGTTGCCAAAAAAATAGGTCAGGACGCATCTGTGACTTAGCCTGCAGCCCAACCATATGAATAATGGGAGATCATACATCTCCCTCCCTTAACAATAACTGGCTGGATTTGAGGCTGTGGCAGATGCACAGTGTGATGCTCATACTGCCCTTTACCTACATACAGGCGAGGGGATTGGAACTAATTCTAGTAGTTTTAAACCTCCATCGACTTGATTCCTGTAGATCTGAATGGGGTTGTCTTACTGGAGGTCCTTTTTTAGGAGAATAGGAAATATTGAACCATAGTGGTTCCATATAAAACAAATACAATCAAAAAGTGATTTGTTTGCATCTAAACAGCCACATAACATAACGCAATGCAATCTTGTTACAATTATGTCTGCATAAAAAAAACAAAATTCTTATAAAAGTCGGACACCCATGGACTCGTGTGTGTGTCCACTTTCTTCGAGCCCATCACACGGAGCTGGTCTGAATAAATAAAATTCAAGCTTGTCTAATTATTGGTGTCATAGGAGTTTACCCAATTCTATACACTTTGTATTCTGTGCTGCGAGCGGGCATGTTGTAGTGGGTGGGTATAGCACATAAATGTTCAGAGTAGCAAACTCTTATCTGCATTTAAAGGGAATTAAAGCACAACTGATCGTTCATTAGCTGAAATCAAAAAGATGTGCAAAGTATTAACGCTTGTTTTCTTTCTAAAATTAGATCATGGTAAAGTGAGTTTATGCTTTGCCTTTTTAGGGCAAAACAACAGGTTTCTATTAATACTCCTTCCCCCCAGATGCACTTTCTCACTTCTCCCTGTCCCTATAATGAGGCAGCCCGAGGCATCTTATTGGGTCACTTTTCAGCCAGAGAATCCCAGGTTGCTAAAGAGCTCTTAGCAACCTTGGCTGCTTTGGCTAGCGTCCCGTCCAGCTTGTGGCAACTAGTGAGCTAGGCGGGATGCCACCCCGGCTCCCCTCCTTCGAAAACGTACACCATTAGACTCCCCCCATAACATGCACCGACAACAAGCCCGCCCATCCCGGCCTCAAGACTGAGCAGAGGTAGTGGTGTGTAAGCTCTGGGTCAGTCAAGACTTGAAAACGGGTGAGAAGTCCCATTGCCCCATGTGACAGAGCTGGGCCAGTCACTAAGCACCAGCGCTGTCCCATGGAGTCAGTCGCCTTCTCCTCCATACCTGAACGTAATGGGTATTTCTGTTGTTTGCAGCAGCTAAATGGGGTAAGAGGGCAGTGAAGAAAAGGTGAGTATGTCAGATACCTCCCAAGGGCCACAAAGTGCCATGCAGATGACGTTCTTAAACTCGGTTTATTCATAGGGCTAAGTACAGCCCATGTGACATTTTCAGCGTGTTTGATTGGCATTCTACAAAACTTATGGTTAGTATGCAAATGCATATACAGGCAGTCCCTGAGTTACAAACATCCGACTTACATACGACCCCTACTTACAAACGGAGGCTATTACTGTACAGCAGGGGGTCCCAGGCTGCAGCCAAAGTGTACCGCTCAGCATTTCAGTCATTGTAATGCTACCGCTCTCGTGCCGACGAGGAGTGCCCGCCTTTTTGGGTCTGGTTTGTAATACCGTACGTACATTACAGGAAGTTGGCTCTTGTTAGACGTACAGACGAGGGTTTCCCGCCTCTTCTGCCAGGTCACTGTGAGGTGTTTACTGCTGTCTGTATCCTCATTAGAAAGATTTCATCTCACTTCCTGTCCTTGAGACAACAGGAAGTGAGAGGAAATCTACCCATAGGAAGGGAAATTCACTACTGTAAGAGTTGCTATGGGAAAAAGCTGTCTTCACTGAAGCTTTATCACCAATCCTTGTTTCCACGACAAGCCAAAATTTTCAAAATGAGGTGAAACAGGGGCACACACAGCAAAACAAACGTTACAGGGGGTTAATCCTTCTCTATGCAATCCATAACTAAAAAAAAATTGGGGGCTGTGGTTACACTTAAAAAATTTACCTGTTCCAACATACAAATTCAACTTCAGAGCAAACCTACAGTCCCTACCTTGTTTGTAACTCGGGGACTGCCTGTATATACTATAAATTGCTTATAAGGGAAATAGATAAAGTGACATTAAACCCTCAGATTTTTTAACATAAAACAATACTGTAATGTGCGCCTTACTGTAATCCATGGTAGTTCCCCTTCTCTTTGCTGCTCTTCCTTTTAAATCTGTATCTGTTCTCATGCTCTGCAGAACTTCTGTTCTGCAGCAGACTGCCTTGTCTCAGGAATGGATACACGGTGTCTGTGTATAGGCTGTAACCTGAGCCAGCACTACAGGAAGAGGCCCTGAGCTGAAAAGGGAAGTTCTCCCCCAGCATGAGAAGAGATACGGATTTAAAAGGAAGAGCAGCAAAGAGAAGGGAAACAACCATGGATTACAGTAAGGCACACTTTACAGTATAGGTTTATGTTAAAAAAATCTGAGGGTTTAATGTCACTATAAGTAAGTCCTGTTTACTGATTTCAGATTATATTAAATCAATACTTTGCTGTACAATTGGACTGGAGATTATTTTTTAATACGCGTAGTTATTAGTGCAGATCTCAATCTTATAAAGGTGGTTTGAGTTAACTAATCGACAGACCTACAGCTTTGTTTTGAACTGGGAAGGAACATTAACTGTATCATGATACGGAAAGCACAGAGACGCACAGAAGCACCAGGGCACTTTAGAAACATGGCAAAATAAATGTCTAATCCATCGTGTTGTGTCCCATTTACTGGCCACTTTGTTACCAAACATCTCTTGGTTTTAACAATAGTTCTAAGCTAATTAACTTTTATCCTTTGGGCCAGCACTCTAGTAACTGATAAAACACGAGTCGGCAAGGGAGTATCCAGGCTACAGGCAAGTCTTCGACTTCCTTATTGATACAGTTTCTAAGCATTTATGAAAGGTTAGTTTATCAAAGATATGACAAATAGGCTTATTATCTGGAGGTGGACTCCATTAGGAACTGTTGTTTAAGCTGCTTTAGCCAAATGTATCTAGAAACCAGAGTTCTACAGAATATATAAGTACATACTGGAGCGTTTATGAGCTTCTATCGGGGGCGGTAAGAGTATTTGTTGTCTGCAGAGAGCGATGTACAGTGGAGATTAATTACTCTGGAAAACAGATGTAGGTTGGTAGATTGTTGACTCTTATCAGCAACTTATTATGGGTCCTTATTGTGTCCTGTTTCTGCCCTTTCAGTATCGGGAAGTGTCTCATAAATGTTGCCCTTTTAGTCTTTCCCCTTGTAGTGTCTGAACTGATAGCTGTCTATTGTTGGGCTCTTCAGTAACTGCTTTAAGGATAGGCCATACCAGGTATTTTGGTGGGATAAAATGTATGTCCCGGCAATACCCAAATATACCCCCGAGCCTCTCTCTCCCCCTCTAGAGCATGGCATGAATTCTTCTGTTACCTAGTTTCTGTAGTGAGTTCAGTTTCTATTGACGTAGACATGTCCTCCCAGAATTACATCCCCCGAGGGCCCTTTTGCTGCATACTGTATGTGGGCAGGCTCCTGGAAGTCAAGACAGCAGCATTGCTTTACTGCAATATAACTGTATGCATGTTGGGTGGTACGGAGAGGAAGTGGGGGCTAGGCTGAGTCTTGTAGTCCAACAGGCAGGGCCGACCGCACTTTTTAGGATTTCAGTACAGCAAATGATAAGAAAGCCCAGCACTACCTGCATGCTTCCTGGCAGCCTTTGTGAATCAAGTAATTAAAGGAAACCTGGACTGAGAGAAATGTATCGGCTGCCATTAATAATTTAATTTTGACAATGCTAAAAACCAGACCACCTGTGGCTTCAATTCTTTGAGACTCTTGCATGGCACAAACATTCAGTAACTGAAGTCAGTGTCACTGATCTGCAGTGACCCAGAGAGTATTAAAGCCTTTGGATCGGCTTGATTGCCAACTTTTATTTTGATACAGAGAGGCCAGCAATGGCAGCCTACTGCAAATTTCATGTACGAAGTGGGATAGGGGTTGCCTTCTAATCAGGTCTGTTAAAGGAGAACTATGACATGAGTGATTTCCACTCACCTCATAGTTCTAAGCCAACCTGTGACAATGAGACTGTCACAGGTCGGCTCAGTAGATCGGGAGGTGAGGGAAAACATACCGGGTTCCCTCACCTCTCGATCCTGTCACGGCTCTC
>NW_017306298.1:1403725-1428566 GCF_000935625.1 Nanorana parkeri
ATTTTATTTTTTAATTAATTTTAAATGTCTATTTAATTATTTATAGTAATTTTATAAAAGTGTATATCCAATGAAATGCATGCGGGAGTTGTGATGTTTTAAATTTGTTTTCCTTTGTGGAACACAAGTGTGCTGTGCCCGTGAATATGTATGTAGCATGCGTACACAAACTACAGTGAGTTCGTTTATCATTTATTTTAAGTCTGCTCTCAGCGGTGACAAACTATGGGCTCAGAGGTATAATGATCAGGTGTACTTGGGATAGCAGCTCATTAACTATGTGTTAATTATCTGTGATTACTATTTAAATGCAATGGCGGATTCATTACATGCTCCATTGTGAGGCAGGCTTGATATAATTAAGTCATCGAAGTTTCCTACACCTTCACCTATAACCCTTTCTTTTCTGCTACACCCGCTGTGTAGACATCACCTCCCACAGCAATGTGCTTTCCATAGAGTCAAGAGACTCCACACACTTGTTTTCAGATGTTTCAGTATTGGTTATTGATGGCATTAACTTTCACACTCTGGAGTTAATCGTCATTAACTTCTGAAGTCACTTTGGAAAGAGGTTATTATCAATATGCATTTTTAATATGTTGTATAGAACTGTATAATTAAGTCTTCTAGCCTTTTATTAGATAGGATACATATTAGAGAAGGAATGATTAAAATCCAAGGTTGGCCCTTACGAGTTGTTGTGCATCTAAACATTTACCTTTAAGTGCTTTAGTGTGTTGATAGATGTGCCTTGATGCGTGATATGCTAAGGCAGCCTATTCAGTTTGAACGGGCCCATAATGCACATATTAATGGAACCTTTGCATTTTGGCCACACGGTGCACCACAATTCACAGAACATTCCTGGCTATAGCACGGGTCTTTTTTTGTTTTTCCTGCATGTGTGCATTGGCGTGAGTTATCAATCATCATGATTGATCATAATGACTCCCCAACACACATAGGGCTCATGCACACAGGTGCATTTAAAATACCCCCATCTATGCTTTTTGCCAGAAGAATCCCTTGGAAAATGTGTGCATTCTGGCATCCATCTGGTTCCTGGATTTCCTGACTGGTCCCACATTGTCACTCCTCTTCTCTGGTCATGTGTCCGCTCCCTCACTATTGTGGGGAAGCATGCCATCTGCTGGGGCAGTGAGCACCAAGGGAAGTAGTTCTCTTTGTTATATCCCCCGAGACTAAACAAAAAGTGCACCCTTAGTATGCATGGTCTTTTTGTAAGCTGACTGAACCTCAGTTTTAACAATAAAGACAGTTTTTTAGTTTTTTGTATTAAGTGTCATGAAACCCAATTCATCAAATTATTTACCACATAGCCACTTACATGTTATCTTATCTCTTCATTCATTTTGTTCAGTGTTTCTACCTTGAAGCAATTGATTCTTTTTTTCTTCCTTTTTTTTTTTTTAGCACCCCCTGACCTCTAAAGTGGCTCCTCTCACTAGCTGGCTCTTTATGGAGCCACCCCAGTGTATGCACTAAATGCACTAACCCCACACCCCCTGTGACTATGTGGATCTGTTTCAAGGCTCTGTGCTCCCACATTACAGAGAGGCAAGAGATTAATGGAATTTGTGATCTCCCATCATCCCGCTCACTTGATCCTTTGATTGACAGTTCATGGACAGCCGAGCAACTCTGTTGGGTCATCCCACATGTCCATGCACTCATGTAACTGTTAAATGGACATGTAGTCCTGCTGGGGAGCATGGAGTAGATAATGTGCTCTGGAAGTTAGGGGGATGCATTGCACCCTGAAAAACAAGCTGTATAAATATAATAAAGGTATTTCAAAGGAGCTCTAGAAAAGTAATTGAATTTGAACGTATTATATGCATTTAAATAGAGAGCTTGCTTTTAATACAAGGGGTAGTACTACTTTAATTATACTGCTGTGGTATATTATGACTTACCATCAACCTATTCATGGAGACTTTTACAATTACTGAGAAATGGAGTAAAATGGTAAAAACAGGTGGATTATTGGAGTTGTTTTTATTTGTGATTCGATTCTCTCTTTCCCCTCTAGCTCTTCAAGCAAGATGACCTGTGACTACAGCCAGCTCCTGCATTCTATCCAGCGAGTAATTCACCAGGGAGGGTTTGATGGATCCAATCCCCAGGTACTTAGCACCTTTACTATCTGGCCTGTCATCATGTAACTAATTGTGCTGATCCATCTCTCGGGGGGGACCTCCAAAAAGATCTTGGAAAAAGGAACAGTGCACAAGCTGTTTCTAAGCACCGATAATGCAAACAGGGAGATCATGGCCAGGTAGCTGAAATGTTAATACGTAATGCGTTCTCAGTGGACATGACAAGACAGTGTGAACGCACTCAACCATATTTCTAAAATATGCTTAACCACAATATTTCTATTAATGGCTGATTAACTGCACATGGTGTCTGAAGAGAGGGAATGTAAACTAGATTCATAGTGGAGGAATGAGGTCAAAACACATGCAAGTGTGATTTGTTTATTGAACAACACGGTGGCCTACTGGCTAGCACTGTGGCCTAGCAGCACTGGGGTTCTGTGTTCCGTTTCCACTAGACATAATTATTGCTTAAAGCATGTATGTTTTCCCCATATTAGTGCAGTTTTAGTCACAACCCTTAGATTTTATTTTACATTTAAAACATACTGGTAAAATTCCACCCAAAATAGACCCTATTTTGTGTGCGATTGTCTGACTTTGGGGTATTAGGTTATAAGTGTCTAAACCCCTGGTGTCCAATCTGCAGCACTCAGAGCCCTGTAAAAAGTAATCCAGGTTTTCCTTACCTACAGTATGTGCTCACTCAAGCTAGTAAAGGAAAGCTGTTCATCAGACTGGAATCCAGTAGTAAAATGGTTTGGTTTCATTGCTTTCAGGCTATCTTGTTTTTTTCTGTGATGTCCATCCCTTTTTCTTTTTAGGTTCTTCTTTATCCTCAAAACTTTTACAATGGAGAAGGTTCAAATGTGGCACAAGTCATTTTTTAAGGGGGCTGTATGGAGCACAAATGTGGAAGTATTAATTTGTAAAGCTGTAATGGCAGTGATTTTTAGCAGCCTTGTGTATTACTGTCTTCTGAAGCATGTAATCAGTCTTCGACAATTCCTATAGAATGTTTCCAGTCTCTAAATATGGCCTGTAGCATGTCCGTAGTCATTGATCTTCTCCTGTAGCATGCCTGTAGTCTTTGACCATCTCCTGTAGCATGCTCGTAGTGTTTGACCATCTCCTGTAGCATGTCCATAGTCTTTGACTAGCTTCCGTGGCATGCCTGTAGCCTTTGGCCATCTCCTATAGCATACGCGTAGTCTTTGATCATCTCCTGTAGTATCCCCAGACATTTTACCATCTATTGCAGCATTCCAGTAGTAGTTGAACATCTCCTGTAGCATGCCTGTAGTATTTGACCATCTCCTTTAGTATGTCTACAGTCTCTTGACAGCTTTCTGTAGCATTACATTAACTGCACACTATGTGTTGACTTTTGTAGACGTCAGGGCCCACATTTGACCCCTCCCCTTCCTATCAAGTAAGTTGACTATCATTGTGCTAAACAGACTGGGGCTAATAAACATCAGTAAAAATTAGATTTTACCATGTTTGGCTAGATCATGTCAGTGTTCCAGCAATTTCAACTGGATTTTAGTGCAGTAATGATTGAACTTATTCGGGCAACCTACCACAAACAGTGGCAGGTGTCCTGCATTGTTATATATACTTTAAAAATAAATGTGTTCTTCTTTGTGTCATACAAGGAGGTAAGTGTGCCATAATGTGCAAGTATGCTGTGCTCTGCTGTGCACCATTCAGCCCTGATATTCTGCAGGTATCCTGATCATTCAAAAATGTTACCAGCACAATCACATGCCACCAGTACTAGCTAAACTTGCTGTGCTAGGCCAGACTGGTTTATGACCCAAGTAGTTGCATGGCATAGTATATGCTGGTCCCAGTCATTCCACCGAAGATAAAGGGTGGAGAAGGAAGGAGGTAACACAGACACAAGCCTCAACCATACTGGCTGATCATGAGTGGATTCTGATGGCTTTAAGTCTGTTACTGAGCTCACGCTAGTTCCAGCTATGGCATCTATGCACAGATTCTGCACTGACACTAAAAGGGGTTAGAAAGTCCATCTCCAGCCAAAATGTTTTATGTTGGTTTTGAAGAGACTTAGAAAGACTAAAGTTTATTGTTGTGAGGTGACACTTCACTTCTATCTCTGTGACTGAAGAAAAACAATTGAGGGGAGTTGTGGTCACCAGGACAGGAAAACACAGACAGTAATAATAAATCACAAGCTAAACAAAAATGGCAGCATCACCAATCAATGTATAACTAGCTTTATAAAGTAAGGTGCAAATGGAAGGGCTTTGCACATAACAAACTGAACACAACATTTTCCCAGCACACTTACCAGCTAGCCAGCAAAAACACTAGGGATGCACAGATATCAGTTCAGATACCAGTGCTGATTCTTGGCAACTACCAGGGTCGCAGCAGTTGCAGCTGGAACCTGGCTCAGGCGCTCCACCACTGTCCTGAAATCATTAGTCTGTACTGTTTTAGAGAAATTGTCACATGACAATAAACAAAAAGGTATGTTAACCTTTTTCCCCCAGAAAATAAGTGTTTTGTTGCAGTCAATATATAACTTCTTTGTCGCACTCCTTACCAAATGTCCCGTGTAGTGGGAGGGTGCTCGTAGTGACTGCGGATGGCACCACCAATATCAGCAAACGTATAAAGATGTCACCAGCACACCAAAATCCTTTGAGGATCACAAAGTGTTCATTTATTGAAGATTATTGACATACAAACAATCGCTTTCAGGGGCCACACAGACTCCCTTCATCAGGCTTAGCATCGTCAATGCTAAGCCCGATGAAGGGACTCTGTGCGGCCCCAAAAGCGCTTGTTTGTATGACAAGTCTTCAATAAATAAACACTGTGATCCTCAAAGGATTTTGATGTGCTGGTGACATCTTTATACGTTTGTTGCAGTCAATGTCCCAACTGAAAACATTTCCCATAATTTCCTTTCTCTACTGGAAGTGAGGGGAAATCTCTCCAATGGGGCCACTCACCAAAAACTTGACAGGGGTCCTATCCTTTTCCCACTCTGTTTGAAACTAAACTTAAAATTAAACCCCAATGCAATGCTGACATTTGTAATAAAAAGGAATACCAGCAAGACGTTTTAGCATAGGTCAAGGTACTTCTACATTAGTCACATGATCAGCAGCTGGAGGTTCCAGATTCCCATGTACTCTTCAAAGAGTATGTGTTTAAATCACCATTTTGGAGTAAAGGTCTGCTTTAATTTGCTGTTCTGGAATGCTTGCAGATTGAATACTAAGGTAAAAAATTCCCTTGTATTTGATTACCTTAAAACACATAATCCTCATATTGTTACAGGAAACCTACATCACTGGCTCAGAGGTCACAGTTCTGAAACGCCTTAGGGGTGGTTAAGCCTTTCATTCAACATAATCCACATACTCCAGAGGCATAGCCATCCTTATCAGCGCATCTCTGCCGTTTTCAATAGGCGAGATCAGGCTAGACCTAAATGGTAGATATGCACTAATAACGGCAACTAAAAACAACAGTGACTATCCTTTGGTGAATGTCAGTTCCACCACCCTTTGATATAGCAATCATTAAATATATTGTATCTAATCTGCTTTGTATTTTGCCATCTGGCATGTTTATCCTCTTTTGCCAGTTGCCTTGGCAGTGTGGAATTTCTGTTCATTTAGCTTGCTCTGCTCAGATTTCAGTCTGCGAAGACTCGTGGGCATTGCAGGCTTTGCCTTTGGTGGCAGTGCCCCTCTGGAGAAGTAAATTGGTCCCTGACAGGAACCGCTCCCCGCTTACTGTGGTAACTATGGCAATAGGCATGTCATAACATTTCCCACAGTTCAGTGTGCAAAGTTGTGCTCCTCTAAATGAGAAGTCAACTGAAGATCAGGAGGATACCGGACGTGTAGAGCCAGAGACAAAGATCACAAGCGGAGCTCCCAATGTCATGCTCAACTTAACATGTATAATTTTATAGAAAATATATTGCAGCTTGTGACTTATGGTTTGGAGTTTATCACTGCAGATGGCAAAAGTGCATTTGTGGCAATGTTGTGCCTCCCACAGATTGCTGAATGAAGATTGATTTTTCAAAGACATAAACATATTTATCTGTATTTATTTATTTCTCATATTTGTAAAGCACTTTAAAGACTTATACAGAGTACTTGTTAACCCTTTATGATGGTTTCGATAGAACACCGGCTTCCCAGGCAATCAGGAAGCTGGGCGGCTTCCTGATTAGCCAGGCCATGATACCACCGGTATCTGTGTCAGCGAGTACCGGAAAAAAAATATCGGTACAGAAAAACCAGTATCGGTGCATTCCTAGTAGATAGTATAACAGACTCGATGAGTTTCACAGTAGAAAAGCACCTCAGTCTTTGTGTACACCACAAGGTTTTCTGTCCTAATATGAACATCATGTGTTTGTTGTGATGACAATACTAGTAGATCAGTGGGGGAAACAAGTTCTTTATCTTTGATGTACATCATATGGCTAAATATTTGTAGATACCTGGCCATCACACCTACTATATGGCCAAAAGTATGTGGAGGGTACTGTTAATGGTGCAGCATACTAATACATTTTAGACGGTTGTGCACGTTCAACCTTATGACAACATTTTTGGGAAGGCACTTTTCTGTTCCAGCAAGTCACAAGGTGAGAGGCTGCACCAGGGACTGAACTGTGTCTGACTTTTGTAACAAAAGCCAAGAACTGGGAAGCCTCCAGGATCTACATCTGTATAGGTTCGGGTGCCTGCACTTGGACGCATGCTGTCTCCATCCAAGTTCATCCAAGCCCGCCTAAAACTCCCCAATACCTCCCGGCCCAATCAGTTGTGTGGAGGCGCATTTCCCACCCTGCAGCTATTCATCACAAAAGAACAGGAAACACCCCTACTGCAACTGCAGACACTGGGTCAGTGGGAGGGGGTCGCGGCCATTGTAAGTAGGTATGTAGGTGGGCTTGGTGCGAACTGAGTTCATCCAAGGTTGTGCAAAACTGTCAGCAACACATTCCCCTCCCGTCCCAATCGGCCTCTTTGTTATGTGTAGGTGCAGGGTGAGCATACTCGGCTCACACCAAGCCCACGCACATCTCTAATGGTGAGTAGTGATGAGGCTGGTCTTGGTGTGAATACAGATACAGTCCATATACCCACCGCACTCAGAGCCGCTGTTCCATAAATGTAAAGTGCGGTTGTCGATGGATGCCTACCCGCCACTTGTTTCTGCCTGATGAAGGGGATCCTGTGTGACCCTGTAACGTTGCACTAAGTGTATTTTGCTATGCAGCATGTACGCCAATAAATAGACGTACTTGATTTGCCATTGGAGTGTCGGCGTCCATTCCATTTTGTCTTAAAGCGTTGGGTGTTAGTCAAGGAGATCAGGAGATTATTTCTTATTCTATTGGTGTGAATCCAGTTCGCACAAGCCTGCTCAAAACTCTGACCTCCAACACCTGGATCCGACCCTGTCAGCTGTGGGTAGGTGCATTCCCTGCCCCGCAGCTGTAAATCACAAAAGGACAGGAAACACCCTTGCTGCAACTGCCAACACTGATTGTGTCATGAGGAGGGGGTCGCGGCCAGAGTTTTGAGCGGGCTCGGACACCAAAGTGGGTTCGCATCAAGCCCAGCCTAATCTATAATGGTAAGTCCTTTTTCAACTGGTCCATCTGCTCATTGACAAACTAATGGAGGGGTTGTTTGGGGATTCTTTTAAATGTTTTTAGCATTTTGATAGGAGCATCCTACATTTGAGATATGTACAGCCATTGGGATTCATTTTGAGCGGTGCAGAGTTTTCCGGTGTGGAGGGACAATTGTGTTACTTCTTTGTACAGCTTATAGCAGTTCACAATCATAAACAAATTGTAGAAGTAAATATTTGCAGTGTGTGCTTTTTCAGCCCCGTCCCTCCTCCCCGCAGCAGCGTGTATAGAAAAACCATCACTCCAAATCCAGTGTGGTCTCTGCTTGTCGACTGCTTGATCCCGAAATAGTGCCAGACTCACAGAGCGTACTCTCCTGGCACCTCAGCTTGTCTGCTTCTCTTTGGCTTCCCACGATCTCCCAGGGCCCGCTTTTCCATCTGCAGCCTTTTTATTTTATTGTTATTATTTTTTTTAACCACAGCAGGGACAACTGAGTCCTCCTTCACTGCACCGCGCCACATCTCTGACTCATTTTTAAAGGTCCTTTAATGAGTCTCAGGTGCGTGCTGTCACTCCTGAGACTTAACCGTTTCCCTGCTGCGGTGGACTCTTGATCTGCTGGCTGTTGTATGCTCTGATACCAAAAGGCTTCATTCACTTTTGACATTCAACCATTGCTTTATTATTATTGAAGTCAGTTATTTTAAATGCATGCCGGCTAGGAAAAAAGAGACCTAATGACTGTATGGGCATGGCTATACATAGGTCCTTAAAGCGTTGGGTGTTAGTCAAGGAGATCAGCAATCGTGTGTACATCTTTTGTAATGAAAATCTGATTTCTTGTTTTGCATTATTCTACCTTGCATATCCTCTCCGTTCCTTGCACTGCCTTGTGTATTCAGCCCATGTATGTTAATAGAGTATGTTATGTATTCAGCCCATGTATGTTAAACTGTGCCTCTAGTTTAAACCAAAGTCTCTCAGTAGTATTCTATTCATAATATAAAGACTTTGGTAATGGCTTTGCCACCTCTGCATGAAAGCTGAACTCCAGATAGGTACAAAAAGAGAAAAAATAATTCAGTTTTGAAATCTGATTTTACACCAAGCTAGTATAAATACATAAATCCAACATGATCAGCCTCCTCTAATCCCCTGCGCAGCAGCACTCACTCTAAAAAGGATGAATAAGCACTAGGAGCCAATGAGGCTATTGCTTTCAGAAGTAGAGGGTTGAGGTACATCTGTGCCTTGCAGTATCTTTGCCCAGATATAGGCTTGAACCAGGCACAATTGCTTAACTGTAGGCTATAGGGAGGTCCATGACTTGATTGTGCTGTCTGCAAGGGATGTCTGAATCACAAGAGACTGGCTGAACAGAATTACAAATCCAGTGGCATGTAATATAGTTCATGCATTTGTACTTCAAATGTGCATTTAGTTCTTTGCCTGTAGTAGGGTTTTGAATGGAATTAAGCTGAATTGGAGAATGAAGCAGGGAAAGGGCTTCTGAATTATGAAATGTGCTGTACAGATTCTCAGAGCCAAGCAGCATTTATTACAAGTGAGAGAAAACAGGATGCATGTGCTATTTGCTTGTGTGTACGCTGTAGGGAGGGTAATGGTTCCGGAACAGACTCATAGGCAGATTAAATAGAAATTTAATTATAATGAAACTATAAAATTAACGTCAGTGGTTGTAATTCCCTAAGTGTTGCTTGTATGGCTGGATTTGGTGGTATATTTTTTAGTAAGACTAACTTAATGAGCTGTAATGCACCTCAAAGCATGAAAAAATAATGCAGGCTGCATTTATTTCCTAAGCAGTGCACAGAGGACACATCCATTGTGATGGTGCATTGGGATGCTATTCTAAATGAATGGCACCGCACTGTATCAATGCATATTATTGCATTGCAGGGTGTGCGAATGGTCCCTAGCTAAAGTGGACATATGCTCAAATGTTACCTTAAACTGAATCCAATCCTACAACGTTTTTAAATAATATGGTAAAGTGCAATGTATCTTTGTGCCTGGAGAATTCCATGGCCAGGCTGTGCACAGGCATCATGTAGATATCCCACAGCACCCCTAACCAATATACCTCTTTTTTCTCCCGGGTGTTGGAGTAACTTGCGCATAGCCCTGCATGAATCCAAGAATCCAGGAAGAAAATATGTCACCAGCACACGTTTGGGTCTTAATCCAACAACTCCTTTAAAGCAGAACTCCAGGATTTTGAAAACCCTTGCAATTTGGAGCCCCTCTGCAAGGGTTAACGTTTCAAAATCCTGGAGTTCTTCTTTAATGACGTTCATTCAGCATATCAAGAAAAGAAAACATTTCCAGACTTCGCAGGGTCCTTTCATCAGGCAAAAAAGTGACGTAAAGACTTTGTTGGATGAAGATCCATAGGCTGTACACAGGGTCACAACCTCTGCCAAGCGACCACTAAACTTCACCTTCACTATTGACCAGTCCGGTGTTAGCTCCTGGCAGCGACGTAGCTTCGTTCTGACTTGACATCCTCTCAATAGGATTGCCCTCGGATTAGGGGTCCTCCCAATCACACAAGAACTTGTCTGGCATATATTGTTAGTTTACATACTTTAGAGCTGTGCTAACACTCTTGCTGTGTAGAAAGTAATAGCTAAGTTGAAATAATGAACTTTACTGGAGAAAATGCTGTTCCAGTCTCCCGCCATCACATGACCAAAAACCTAGGCAGAGTTTTCTCTAAGGATTTCAGTTCTGCTACCCTTTATTTATTTACTTAGATGAATGAGAGGTCTGCCTGCTGTCTTCCGAATCACGCACCCACACTGGCTCGGTTGACTTGTGGATCTGGCTCAGGCTCAGTGAAGACAAGTGAGAACAATCGCCAATGAGTCACAAAGATGTTAGCGATGACAAAGACTTCCCACGCTAGCAAATGTTTTATATATTGCTCTAGATAATAAACTACAACAATTGATGCAGTTATGCATTCATTAAAAATAATTCAATGAGGGGAATTTATCATAGCAAGCAAAGACATCTAATAAAAAACAAACAGTTTTTAGTTTTCATCATGCACATTAAAAAAAAAGACAAGCACGCAACCCCCAACGGGATAGTTGGAGCTGGGAATGGTGACTTAGCATTACTGCATGTTGCTTATTCATTCACACCAACCTTTTAACCCTGAAAAGTATGCGGTGTTCCTTACTAAGAGTGTAACTTGTGAGTCCTTATTATGCTCTTGCTTGGGGCGAGGGATTAGCTGAAATTGACAGCGGCGGCTGATTGGGAGGCTGGATCGGCACCCTATCACTGCAGGGCCTCTATAACACATTTCTTGGCTATGTGATAGCACAACCCGAGCGAGACGTGTGATAGTGATCAGCTTCTGTCCATCACACCACATAGCAGACACCAGTAGTCACACACCTGTCAGCTATGGCTGATTGCTTTTTTTTATAAAGTCAAACTTTTCACCTTTTTTTTCCTAATTACAAGGTCATCTTTGTATAATGTTCAGGTTTTACATTCCATTTTACAGTTTAGACTCAGAATGTGGACATATGTGTTTTGGAAAGGCTTAATAGTGCCCCGTGGACTTATTATTGGAACTAGTGTAACATAGAAGTACTAAGGTTGTCTAAGCCAAGACATCCTTATTGGCTCCTGTTGGAAAGTTAGCCTAATTCCAGCATTTCTTTTTTTATCCTGCACTAGGGAAAATGCCAACGCAACCTAATTTTCTGTGGGCAGCTTCTATTTAATAGTGAATTTTATTACTAAATCTCATTTAGGTTTCTTAAAGTGACAGTAAGCTCAGGAGTTAAATCTTAAAAATGCATTCAAGTACCTTAACGATTAGCAAAAATGTATTTGTATCACTCAGCTGTAGATCCTCCAATCATCTCTGAATTGGTGCTGACACAGTCCTTCCTTCTGGAGGGTGACTACTTATGTTCCCCATGGTCCCTGTGCCATCGCTCCAAGCTCTCTCTCATGGTGGACTACAATCTCAATGCAAATTAATAACCTAAAAGTGAGATTGTAGTCAATCACAGGAGCGAGCTTGGAGCGGTGGCTACTTTCAAAACACACAGGGACCATGGGGAACAAAAGTAGCCCCCCTCCAGAAACTCAAAGTTAAGCTCCACTTTAAAAAGTTAGGATGCATTACAGTGGGCATCAACAAATCTATAAGAACCTGTGGCACTCCAGTTCTGGGTCACATGACCCACGGCAGTTTTGTAAGCGATTGTCAGTCTTAACAGGGTATTCATTCAGTTTGACTGGAGACTATGTTGACTTTAGCTGCACAATGTACAGATGCTGCAAAAGTGGGTCATCTGACCTAATCCTCAATGGCAAGACTCAGTGTGGAGTAATACTGCCTAGACCAGCATTTCTCAACCATTTTATAAGTCGCAGCACCCTTTAAAATTATTTAAAAAAATCTCGAGGCACCCCAGTCTAAATTGTAATGTATTTTAAGAGGAGGACCCCCTTTACATCAAAGTCACCCCTTCACATCCGAAAATCAGAATCCCCCCTTTCAAATTAGTGTCCCCCCTTTACATCAGTAGCCCTCTCTTTTCACATGAGGAGCCTTTAGTCCTGGCTTCACATCAGAGTCCCATTATCACAAAATTTTGAGGCACCCCTGAGAAAGTCAGAAGGCCCCCCAGGGTGTCATGGCACCTTGGTCGAGAAATGCTGGCCTAGACCAAGCTTTATTGCTTTGCAGTGGAGAAAAGTAAATGAGCAGGATGTTAAGATGATGTCTGACAGGGCTGTATGGATTAGAAAATTGGCTGAAAAGAATTGCATACTTTTTCAGGATAGTCAGATCACACATATGTATTCTACTGTGCATTTAGGGGATAAAAAGAATATATTGTCTTTAAAGCAGAACTCTGGGCAGTTGTTTGATCATTAAAGCCCACCTTCAGGCAAAAATTGCCCAGAGATGGACTTTAAAATTACGACTGCCTCCAGTTGATGAATGATTTAATGTTTGTTTTATCAAGGGGATGATCTAACAGTGTGAAATGTGTATACTACACAAGTGTGGCTCATCACGGGCTCCACAAGAAAAGCTGCTGCAGCCCGGAATGCGGTGATTAATTTTCTTTTCTAACTAAAGCTTACCTTACGGCAGCTGGAATTTCCGTCCTCTTCACTTCCTTAAAATATTTATTTAGTTTTAGGCCTCAGGCCTCATAGGAGGTTATCCATGTTTTTGTTTTTTTTTCCACACCCACCTGCCCACCTAAAAGGTAAAATTGCGGCCTCTCAGCCCTGTATACATATGGCGGCCAGAATACTTTACATTCCAGGTGTGGCAAATTTGGCAGGTGCCATGCAGTATTGCAATTGAAAACCCCCACTGCGGGTAAAAAACGCATTTAGGAGGTGGCAGTGTCGCCTTGTGAACACCAGGCTCTGATGCCCTCTGAAAAGGCAATCCAGAAAGGATTGCTTTTCAGGGGGGCGGTGTAGCCTGCCACCTGTCTGAAGTTATCCTTAATGTAGTTTGACTGAGGAATTTATATATTTTTCCACACGTTGAGTAATACAGTATGTTAAGATTATCACCATAGTATCTAAAAGGTCTCAACACTGCTTCTTTTATGGTAAATATAAGACTTAATACCATTGCCCACACTATCGATCTTTCTCTTTTGAAGAGTCACCTGATGCCCACTTCCATGCTAAAAACTATGTCCAGTAGTCACAGGGGGCATCAGATTAAACCACAGAGCACAGAGGGGAAGCAGACACCTGACACTACCAGAATTGTTGGATGCCAAAGATCCTTCAGCCATTGTAGCTCTTCAAGTGAGCATAGGTCGGTGGTTTGGGCATCACGACATATAAGCATTCTTGGCTTTACAGCCAGACCATATTTTCAAGTTTATTTTCCTAGCTGCAGTTGCTTCAATGCACTTTATGAATGTTTGCCAAGTCTACTGTATAAATCTCTAAACAAATAGTAATTTTCACACGTATTGCAATCGCGGGCCATTTCAGTTTGGCCAGGTACTTCAAAATCAAGAGTCAAATGATTTGGCAAAATACAGAGAAGAAAGACAGTAGTATAGTTGTGATGTGCAGTGTACCTTTATTCATGATATATGCCTGTGTATTACTATTTAAATGAGATGTATCATTTTCTACCAGCAGAGAGGAGAAAAGAACATTCTGCGAATTGGAATCCAGTCTCTGGGATCAGTGCTTTGGGGTGATGACATCTGCAGCGATGAACGCCCACACCACGTCCACAGCCTGACCAGATTTCTGTATGCCCTGCGAGGTCTCCTGCGGTCATCTCTGTCTGTGTGTTTCATTACGGTGCCAGAACATCTCATCCAGGTGAGCTCAGATACGCTTCTGTTTTCCTGGGCAATGCATGCCTGTCATCTATTGTTCAGACAACCCAGACTGAAGTACTGGCTCCTCTGAAATATGGATGATGGTCAGGAATGCACTTGGCCTCTTTATCCAGTGTCATATTTGGAGGTGAGCTGAGTGTAAAGCTGGCCATACACACATAGATTTCTTTTGTTCAGCCTGTGGTTGGCCAGCTTTAAAGGGTTTCCTTCAGTGCTGAATCTAAAGATACCCACCCTATATAGCTGTTTAAATGATGCAACAAACCCATATACGCAATCATTTAAAGTGTATGGTAACCCTAAATCTATTTTTAGTATGTTCAACATTATGACCTGCAGTTTTGCAGTTTTCTTAAGCAAATCATTTTTTTTTTTTAACCGGTTGCAAAGTGTCTTACCTGGAGATCCTGCCAGTATCAAGGTCTGTGCATGTCTGCCACATACCTAATAGGCAGCCGATAACTGAAAGAGTGCACACAGCATGCTGCGTATTGCAGGGCAGTGGCTTACCATTGTAAAAAGTGATGACAAGTCCAGAAAGGCGTAATTATAATATGTTTATACTGCATTTGTCAGCAAACATGTATTGAGAGATGATTTAAAACTTTATGGCTCAATGGGATCTATGCATTTGCATAGAAGTGCACCATTTTGTAGCCTTGGACAGGTGCGTTGTCATGCATCAATGTGTGTTTCCTTTTTGTGTGAACATTATTGACTTATTTTGGCATCCCAACACACTACAACTAAAAAGAAAACAGACATGTAACTTTCAAATTCAACAATGCAAATTGGCTCTTAATGTTTTTCATTGACGCAATAAAAATCACTCTCTTCCCTGGGAAGATTACAATTCATATTTTTTTTATTATTTGGCAGTTTTCAGTGCTGCGTGACTTCGGCAGTTGTTGTCCGACGTTAAGCAAAATTGTATTTCTATGGCACGTCAAGGCTTTGTGCTCATCTCTTTACACCATCATGTGTCTGACATACTAAGATGCTGTATTGTGTTTGATGGAATAAGAATCTGGTTTATTTGTCTGGGATTTGAGCCTTATATTATAGCAAGAGGGGCTAAAAGTGCTTTTTCTTTACTTGCTCTCCTATACAAAAACGTTTTAGGCCTGACCTAGATAACCCTTCTGTCTCGGGGAGAGTGCTTTTCTTGGCAGGGGCTGTCAGTTGTGCCGGAGTGTGTGCTAACATTTAGCTCTGTCTCTAGAATGCAGTGCACCAATCACAGTTTTCTTTTTGCTCTCAGGCTATTTTTCATGTAAGTACAGTAACCTGTACTGAAAAAAAAATGTATTGTAAGTTATTTTACTCGTTTGATGGCTTTAGAGGTTTTCAGATTACGAACACTGGTTTTATATACATTTTTGTTAATACATTTTTCATGGCGCAGTGGTATGCGGAATATATCAATACCAAGAATTTGTTTTTTTCCCCTTAATATGTAACACAAATCTGTCATGTAAAAACAAAAAAAGACCTTCAGGTATAAATAACAAGCACTAAGAGTTGCTTCCACTTACGTCCAAGTGCCTGGCCATTCTGCCAGGCCTTCACTTCCATATTCCAGGAAAAGCTCACACATTTCCTCCTAGCGTTGAGGCTTGCCAGCTCCCTCACACCCCCTGTACATGTTTATTGGCCATTGAGACAGCCCATCGTATCAATGGGCCAATAGGCATGTGTAGGAACTGGAAAATCCCAACTTTACCATAAAGGGTCAGAGCTTTATCTATTATAATGGCTCGGTATTCAGATATACCATCAGCACCTGGAGCCTGCTGCAGGGATGAGGTTCCTGCCGTTATATCTAACCACAATGGTCTCCCCAGAACAAGGTGTTTAACTGAAAACAAAACAGGTTACAGTATGTAAAAAAACTAAATATGCATGTGAAAGTAATTGTGTGCTTGTATAAAATTATTAATTTGGGGTTTATTCAACTTTTTGAGTAGCCTGTAGTGGTGTGGCCTTTTTAGTTTTAAAAGACCACACCAGCAAGCATCAAAGTAGTTCCAAGTAGCTTTGTTGAAGGCCCTAAATGGGATCTCTACTATGGAGGTTAGAATAATCTTTTCCCTTTTACTCAGTTACCATGCCTTGTTCTGCACTGTGTCTATGTGTGGAGGGTGACATCTTGGTAGAAGAGCAGGGCTTGGCTTCCTCATGTCAGAGCCATCAACCTTATGACTGGTGATCTGATGGGTATATTCAAAAAGCAGCAGGAAAGGTGCAGAACACACTGATACACAGAATGAATGAATGAAGCAGAAGCAGACGCATGCAGTAAAGATTCCTCTCCAGCAAGCAACAAAGTAGTGACATCACCAAATCTCATGAGACAGGTGCAGCAGTGCCTTAGATGTTGTTGCACTGTAGACATACAGCTATGAGGCTCAAGGCACAAGAAGTGCCCTCTTATTTTCAGGAGGAATTGAAGAGTAATATTAACATTTTCAAGGTACTGCTTACGCACAGTTAAAGCAGACCTTTTTTTTAATGTAAACACTATGAAGCTGCAAGTTAAAAATTGTGCATGCATGCACAGCTGCAAAATGATGTGCTGCTGCTGCTACAAGCTGCTGTGCAGGCATACTACCAGGACCTAGGATTCTCTATAACCTCTTGGTTTCAGCTCTTCTGGCAGCATAGCCCTTCGATCATAGGCTTTTCACACCACCCTCACACTTTGTTTTTAATGCTCCTATAAGGGACACAGAACAATGTGGCCCCCGAGCCCTTTATTTTTCCTTCTTATCTGTTGACAACTGCACTTTTAAGGCCTCCTGCACACAGCAGCAAACGGTCACACCCTTATATTGTGGGCATATTTTATTTTTTCTCCCAGAAGTTAGAGGTAAAGTATACACCTGCATCCAAGCAACCTATTCAAATCAATGAATAGCTGCGGCGCTGCACAGTTATAATCAGATATACACACAGTGGTGTACAGAGCCATATGCACAATTTTGAACACAGGCAGTCTGTATTTGGGGATGCTCATATGGCATATACAGATGTGTTTGTGAGCCCTGAAACAAGTTACAAGAGGTTGGGATAGAAGTGCACAAATACATGCTCAGTTCCTGCCAATAAATAAAAGTAATTCCTATGGAGAACTTCCTTTGACTAGATGTAGCACCATTCATCACCTTCTACTAATGCTAATGTACCTGTTAAGCAAGGTAGAATATGGTTAATATGAAACATGGATAATGCCCTCCTTTAACAGTGCTCTATAAGATATCAGTAGAAAGCAAATATTAAACTGTATCTGCCAAAATATATATATATATTTTTTTTACTTTTGCATATAGTAGGAGAGAGTAAGGCTGCCTATACACTGCAATATTTTCTTTGTTCAACTTGCAGGCTGAATTAAGAAAATATAACAAATTCCTCCATCAATGCTTAGGAGCGCTGATCGAGGAATCTCCCGCTGTCTTCACTGTATTCTGATGGTAGCCGCCCATTGGCTACCTACTCTTTGCATTCGAAGATTTTCCAACTGGCTGCTTCAGCTGATCAAGGAAATCTGGCTGAAAGGGTGCTGACAGCAACACCCACATGCAAATTGTGCATAGGATTGGCCAACTTTAAACCCTTGTCATTTTATATGTGCCATCTGTGTGTCAATAGGGACACTTCTCCTTACTTTTTATCCTGCAGAGCACAGGAATTGAGAGGTTATCTTTCCAACGTGAGGAAATATCCCCTCTTAGACAGATATCACGGGAACAAGTGTCCCCATTGAAAGATTTACATTCTATTCCTGTGCTGGCAACTCAACATTTTGGATTTTCCCTCACTTTTATACCCCATGACATTGGTGATTAGCACAATTTCAGAGGGTAAATCTCCCTAACAGGAGCAAAGACAGCGATACAAAATCTGACAGTGATTCTGTCCCATCACAGTTAGGCTTATTCAAGAAAGAGGTCAAATGCAAGTCAGAAGGAGGTTCACTGCAGGTAAATGCACTTGTCAATTATCTGAGAAGCATCTCAAACTGATCTTAAAAAGAGAATTCACCAGAAAGCAAGCTGCATGCTTATCAACGCAAGCCCAAAGCCGCTTGACTCAGTCCATTAGATTTCTGGTCAACAACAAAGTAGGTGCTGTATCAGTACAGAAGCGACCCTGGTCAACAACATGTCATGAATCTGAAAATTGGACATCCGGAAGAAGCACTTGAGCATTTGTGACATCACATTGCATCGCAGGCCAGTGTGTTACAATCTTTTAGGATCATCACATTTCGTTATGTTGGATGAAGGATTGCCTGTGCATGGCAAGCCTTGGATATCAGACCACTTTTCTACTGAATAGAATCCCAATGTAGTTAAAACTAGGATATTGTTTAGAAACAAGGATCTGTTCAAATCACTATATACAGCTAATTATTTCTCACATCTACATGCACAGCTCAGTGTACATGTTAAAGAAGATTGTGAACAGGCAGGTAAGTTTGTTTTATTGCGGAAGAGACATTTCATGTATCTTCTGTAAAATAGAGCCTGCCTGCATGCAGTTTTTACATTTTTTGGTTTACTTCGGCTTTAAGCCTTGTAAAGAATTATTAAAGAGTTGCATATTTAACAAGGCTGGTACGACACTAAGCCAGTAAGTAAACTGCCATTAGGCAGACGGAAAGGCTATTGCCTCCCTATACTCTGCATTACTGTGTTCCCAGAGCCCTGCTGTGTACTTGCCCTGATTTTTCCTAGAAGCCTGTTAAAGAGCCCCTGAGAACATGTGCACAGCCCTGGATGTTAATAGATAATTGGGGGAGAGGGCAGGATGGGAGGACAGCCGAACATGTGGTCCCAGGCTCAGACACTAGACAGCCCTCCATATACTGCACTAGCAGCAGATGCTCATGTTGTTTAACCCCTTCCCACCCGGAGCGTCACGTGGCCGTGCCTCTGCAACCTCTCTGGTAGCCCGAGGGTTTAAACAACCTACTTTCAGGATGGGTCGACAAAGTGAAAGCAAACACAGCTGCTATTGCTGGCCTCTTTAAATAGACTCTTTAATGTCAATGTGACAACAGGTCTCAAATTAATTACAATTAAAAAACACAAAACTGACTGCATAAGTATACACATCAAACTAAATCCTCAACAGCACAGCAAATTCTTTCCCAGCAATTTCATGTCATTGTACTATAAGTACATATATATGTGAAAGGTCCAATTTTTGGCAGTCAGTATAATTGCATGCATGAGATCTGCACATTCTTGCCTCACTGCCCCTCCATAGACTCTACTGTATACTCTGAGATATGAAATAAATAAAATATTCAACAGGAAAAATTAGATATATATCTATGACTCTTATGGACTTTGACAGGTGGATGGAGCTGAAAAACTCAGGTTTAAAGATTAAGCTGCAGGAGGCCCCCAAGAAAAGAGTGATTCAACCTACCAACATCCACCCAAATCAAATCAAAAAGATATTTAATGGATTGTCATGTACTGCTATTCCAGGCCTTTATCACTGGGATAATATTTTGAGCTTGGTGTTCATTAGCATAAATGGCTTTTCCAGCCATGTCTAAACTGTATTCAATAGTGGATGAATAAGCTAGGTAATAGCCTTGTATCTGTCAAGGGGTTTTTATAGGAAATACAAATGTAAAGAATATATAGGTAAAGCAACTAAAGATTGAAACAAAAATGTAGGTATTTGCGATCCTTAAAGAAGAACTATGAGGTGAGTGATTTTCACTCATCCTCATAGTTTGAGCCGAGGGCTCTATAGATCGGGAAGTAAGCGAACACATACCGTCGCTCGCTCACTTCTCGATCATCCCGCTGCAGAGAGCAGTGACTGTAAGGCACGGCTCCCTGCAGGGATTCCACCCCTCCCCACTCCGATCCTCCAGCCCTGACTAGAGGAACGGGCGAGGGAGGGAGTGGGTGCAGCTGGCTCTGCCTCTAGATAGGCAGAACCAGCTGTCACTCACGCTGCTGCGTGGATCTCAACAGCATTGTCAGGATCCGTCCCAGCTGCGGCGTTCTCAGTTTACCGGGAGCTGTAGCGATATACTGAGCTTTGGGTCATGGGAGGACGCTAGTATATGTCCTCCCATTTTTTTTCAGTTTTATTGCAAAGGACAAAGTCTTTGTGTCTGTTAAGGCTTCTTAACAGTAAGAGCTTTAAAAATGAGGAATGGACTACCTCACGAAACAGTTCTAGCTAGCTAATTGTTTAAAAATTTGGATGCATTCCTAAATGCACAAAATGTAACTGGATATCAGCATTTATGAGTAATAACACCAGAGATTGTTGATACAGGGACAGGGACTGATTGCCACATGGGATCGGGAAGGATTTTGTTTTTAACTATTGGAGCACATTGGGCCATGCTCTATAGGGGTTTTTTTTGCCTTGGACCATGGGGAACAAAAGTAGCCACCCTCCAGAAGGAAGGACAGTGTCAGCCAACACCAATTCAGAGGTGATTTGAGGAGCTACACCCGAGTGATACACAAAAAAGATACAGTATTGTTAATAGTTAAAGATACTTGAATGCATTTTTGCAAGATTTACCTCCTGAGTTTAGTGTCACTTAAATTGTCTTTGTAACCACTCAGACAAAGTAATGGGTTAATCGAAAATGTAGAGTTGTCACCAGAAGAAGAGCAAGGGGAAATTTTTCAATGAGTACCCCTTTAAAGTAGAAGCCTGTCTAATTAAGCAATACACTATGCAAATTTGTCTTCCTGCTGGGACCAAGGAAACCTTTAACAAATACAGAGCTTAAATAGTTGGAGCAGTACTGGACTTCAAACTAAAAAGTAACTCTCCAAATTGGGATAGAGGCAGATCTCTACAAGCTGGTGAGACCAAGCAAGGTTACTGTAGTACTGGTGCATAGAAAGAGTTTTAAGGATGAGATTGCCATAGATATTTATTAAGTCCAATAAATATATATTTGCCACAGTAAAAAAAATCTCAGTAGCCATCATGTGTTGGGGGTTTAATGGTTCATTAGGCCTAGAAGATACGATATTTAAATAAGCATTTATCAGTAGACATGGTAAAAGACATTAACAAACCCAAAACAATACAAATACATCAAAATATAAAGTTATAAATATAAAAAATCTAAAAAGACCTTCAACAACTAGACAGGGGATCAGACCTTCTCCAATCCATCCAATATGTGAACTTGCTGTTGAGTACTAATGATAGATACTTCCCCTAGCTGTCAAGAATCAATTTTTTTCATCTTGGGTCTTTGCTAGTGATTTGGCCTAAATAATTTTATCTAAAATTGGACACGTTAGGCACACATTGCCTGACGGTGATCCCCGAGACCTGTAATCCTTGTTATTAATATTATACTAAAATTTTATGTCTGAAAATGTCATTGTGTTTTCTTCTGCCATCGGACAGTATCATTAGAATTTCTTTTGTAGAAGTTACTTAGTCTAAAAATAACTGCAGCATCTTGTCACATTGGAGTGGTGCACGATGAATGAGAAGTCACAGGCTCAAGTTTAAACTTATGTTAACCTATAGCCTTTATGGATGCTGAGATGCTGTAAACCAGGGCAACGTGAGTCACATCTGTGAACAGTGCGAAATACGTTTTCTGGGGTGCTATAACACAAAGGTCAGCCTGGTTCTATGGACCAATATTCTTGTGCTGCCTGCTATGGAGTTGTTGTTTTTTCTTTTCCATCTCAGAAAATGTCATACCTTAAAGGGCCATTGTCTATTTATAAAGGTCCAATGATGACATTATACTGGCCATGATTGTATTCCTTATTCATCTATATTATGATAGTGATCCTGCCTTAGTCATAGTTTACTCATGATATTATGTATTAGCCCTTAATGCGTATCTGTAGCCCAAAACATTTTTTAGTTTGGATAGAGTGAGAAAGTCAGGTTTTTATTGGGGAAAGTTGCAGGGGAAAAATGGGCAAAGCACCAAAGCTTTAGGAGTCTAAAAATATTTGCTTCATCATAGAGGTCCAAAGGCAACAAAGCAACACATTTTGGGGGGTATAGAGTGCTTCCTTTATGAGGGCTATAGAGAATCCTAACAGTGAATATTTAAAGCATAAAAAAATAATTATGTGGATTCAAATGCAGTGATCATGTTTGCATCAACATCATGTTTGCAACCCCACATATGGATATACTGTATATCCATGTCAGGGCATGAAGTCACGGTAAATCTCTTTAATGAGAACATAAACCCATTTTTAGCAACGTGAGGAAGGGTTATTTATCTGGCAATGTTTTATTACTGTCTGTCTTTCTGCTAAAAAAACCCACTTCCTGTGTCTGTGATGCTTGTACAAATAATGTGGAATGCAGACATCACAGGTACAGGAATATTCCGCTTATTGATTAGTCCAGAGTTCTACTTTAGCTGATCCTTCACTCGATGTAAGCTACTCATAGAGTGGGTTTCTTCCATGAAATAATGTACAGTTGGCTGTATAAGTAAACACACCTCAAGTGGCCTATTCAGTTCCAAGGGTATTACTCAGCAGCACCTACCCTGGGAATTAATAGAGTAATGAAAACTGGAGGTGAATCAGCCATGCCGCAGCCTTTCTCTGGGGAGGCTAATGAGGTTCTATTTAATGTGTTATTTTCATTATTCCATTTGAAATGTTTAAATATTCATTTCTTAAAATATTAATGGCTGGGTGCTTTAGTAATCACTAAAGTGAATACACGTCCAAGTATATTTCAGTGTAAGGAAACTTTCCACAGTCCCTCTCCATTTTTGATGTAGGTGTTGTTATTGACTGGCCGCCAGGCTCGGCACACAGAGCTGTCACTTTCTAAGTCCATGGAGATATTTGCAGACAATGGTGTGGACATTTTCGTCATGCCTGCCTGTCTCATTTTTTCAAGATACATTCTGAGGCAGCTATTGTTTTCATTGTTTGTTTGCCTGTTGGGTAAATTAATAACTTTGGAGCTTTCAAGAATCAAGCAGTCTGGCCCACTACTGTGGGCCATGGGGTTTGAATCTATTTTTAAGTAATGTTTCTTTTATGCTTGTGCTTATGTGACTTTACACAACATTTCCTGTACTGATATCATAATGAATGCTACACTTATATTTTTAATCTCTTTGGTACAGGACATAATGGACATGCATAGTAATCGCACAGCTTGCAAAAATAGTATTTAAAGGAGTACTATGAGGTGAGTGCTTTTCACTCACCTCATAGTTCTAGCCGACCTGTGACAATGAGACTGTCACAGGTCGGCTCAGTAGATCGGGAGGTGAGCGAACATAAACCGGCGTTTGCTCACCTCTCGATCCTGTCACGGCTCCTTGCCGAGACAAGGGAAGGGCTGAAATCCCCCCTCCCCCTCCCCACTCCGATCTGCCAGCGCTGACTGGCGGAACGGACGGGGGAGCGGACGGGTACAGCTGGCTCTGCCTCTAGATAGGCAGAGCCAACTGTCAATCACGCTGCTGGGTGGATCCAGACATAATTGTCGGGATCCGCTTCACCTGTGGCGTCTCAGTATAGAACCACTCCCCCCTTTTTAATAACCTTGATCCTGTTAGGAAAGTCCTCCTTCAAGTCCAGATTCACCTGGCTTCTGGATGTTCTTCCTCAAGGGGTGCAGGAAGGAGGGGTCCACAGTGCTATGTCATAAAGATGCTCCCTGCAGTACTAGGGATTGATGAAACTGGTCACCAAGAGCACAGCTAGCTGGCTGGGGTGGCTGGTCTCTTCAACAGGAAATGTTGCTGCTAAAACAGCGGCGGCATTTCCTGATTAATTAACAGTGAAAGGAGGTAGGGTTGCTTAAAGAAGTGTTCCAACAATATAGCCGGTGTACTTGCTTCAGTTTTTTGTTCTTAAAGTTTTTCATTTTACAGACAGCAGCTTTTCCATGTTATATTAAGAGATCAAAAAAAACTCTACTATTCAAGACTGTAAAATGGTTGTTGTTTAGGTTGGATTTGATCTTTAAAAAAATGAAAATCCATTCCAAAATGCAGCAATCACATTGTGTACAAGGTTGAAAGAATTGCAAACAATAAGCAGGTCATAGACATTACAAGATGATCGGATTTTGATATAAGAAGCAATAAAACACTGAAACAGATTTGAACCTAGACCTATGGTGCATCAAAATACATTTTACTCGCAAGGTGATTGTTACTTTAAAAAAACATATAGATGGATGAATAAAAGGTCTGTTGGTGATTTTTTTTTCTTAGACAATTACCTATTTAATGGCATAATATCTGTTATAGTTAACATGTTTTTTTTAGAAATGACTGGCTATGAAGTAATTCGCTGGCACAGATGCCATGTATTCTAAACCAAACATCAGATTTCCCTCTATTTAAGAAGGCAAAACCAAATAGTGGGTCTGTGTCCCAACACAGTATGGAGACAGAGTCATCTGTTCAGACATATGGATTGTTTGGCTACCGGACTGTGTTCACTGCATTAATACCCAATGTCCAGGAGTGGACACAACTGTTCACTAAACAGATGAGTTTGGAAGCTGGTTAATGAAGATGCCAAAGTTTTTTTTATCCCTGCAAGAGGGAATAATAAAATGAGTACAAAATAGCTTGTCTATTGTGTGTGTAACGTTAGTTTCCACTAAACACACACAAACACACATATACACTCATATATATATATATATATATA
>NW_017306298.1:1428613-1461286 GCF_000935625.1 Nanorana parkeri
TATATATCTCTTTTGATTTTGACGTTTAAACCATTATTATACCAACAAATTATTTTTTTGTCCTGTCAACTATCTATCTACACTCTAATGCGTCCCTGTCATGAAGTTTAAAAAAAAAAGATAGAAAAGGAATCACTGAAGTGAAGATACATACCTATCCCTACGCCTTTTCCACAACTCTTCACTCTCTTGCAAGCCACCAGAAGATTCTTTGGCATCCGACGCACCTGCATCCCATGCTGCTTGCCATGGTTTCATCTGATGACAGCTATATCACTACTGTGTCTTTTAATGATGTAGGGGCCAGCAGATGGAATTATGGCACATGGTGGGGGACCAGGCATCCGACACCCATGAAAGTGTGTTGAATACTGAAGATTCTGTTGGCAGCAGCACTTTACAAGAGAGCAAACATTCAAGGAATGGGTGGCAAGGCGGACAAGTATAAATGTTTAAAAGTATTAAAAGCCTTCTTTTGCATGTTACTTTTTAAATGACAGAGCTGGTCTAAGAGGAAAAAACAGGCAGTCAGAGAAAAGCTTTCCTAACCATTCAGTAAACTTCTCTGGGTTTGGTGCCCCATCTCTGTGTATTCTTCTCTCTATCAATTCTATTTGTTTATGTTGTACCGATATATTGCTCAGAGATTAAGAGATGTCAAGGCCATTCTGATATATCCTTGCCCAGTACAGTGATGGCATTGATTCTAGCACCCTTTGATGGGTCCATAATCTGTACAGTGCCAAAGTATTTCAAAGATCGGAAGAAGCTATAAAATCCATAATGTGCAATCATTCTGTTGTTCTGGTATATTATCTGATATAGAAAAACAGATATCTTCCCAAAATGAAGGGAGCAGACGCAGTGTTAATGAGTACGTGGTATTCCTTCTTCAAGAGAGAAAGTGAGGAAGAGTTAGAGTAGTAGTGGTCAACTTTTGAGAAGGATGGGGCCTCAACGGTGGCCTTTAACATCACCAAGGATAACACATAATATGCAATATGTGATGCTACAGAAGACTGTAGAGACAATATACATATTAAAAGAGATGGTCAGAGACGGAGGATAGATTACAGAAGTTATTAGAAACTGAGTACTCTGCAGAATAGATCACTGCCATTACATCCCATTTACAAATTATAATTTCTTCCTCTAACTGCTGGAGTTCAAGGGCCGCACATCAAGTACCAAAGGGCCAAGGGTTGGCCATCAGGTAGTTAAAGCGTCTGTTATATGAGAATCAAAAGTCATAGAAAGTCTCCCAAATGAGCACACTAAAAGGAATTCAAATCTGACCGAGATTCTAACCCCTGCTCACCATGTCCAAAAAAAGTTATGGAGTTCCACTTTAAGCTATTAGACAAGTTAGAAAATCTTGACACCCACTATAACCTTGCACTAAGACTGACTGCCCACCACAAATCCAACGCTTCTACTTGTTGCTTCATTGCTTAAACAGGAATGTTTTTGCAAGCACAGTGTTCCTCTGTAGGGGAGAAGTCGTGTCTGCAGATGTCAGATCTTACATCCAACAGTCACTTGATTCCATGGCCAGCTGCCGTAGATTTCAAGTAGATCTAAACCCATACACTGAAGTCTCATATAAGCATGAACATGTTCATTTAATTTCAAATATTTTTTACATCTTGGAAATGCAGCTTTCATTATTATAATACCTGGTGATCCTGCCATAAAGGCCCTTCTTTGGGACTCTCTGTTATGCGGTTATGCTTCTGTGTTTTCACCCTATGTACCCCTGCTGGAAGCTACAAGCAAAATGTGCAGACACAAATTGTGCAGCTATAGGCCACAGTTTTCACCATCAGGAAGTCAGTCCTGATCAATGTTGTGCAGTTAATGCTTGGGCAAATCCTTGTATACAGGAAGTGGCTGAAGGATACTTGAGGAGATCAGCAGCATTAAGATGGGAAAAGGCTTAAAATAAGGAAGAAAACAGTATTATATGAAGAAAAAAAATCTGACGAACTTACAACCAACCTGAACTTGTAGCCATCAGGGCTTATCTTTGCCATTAGGGGACATTAGGCTTTTAATGGTCAGTGTGCAAAATCATAACTGATGTCCTGGCCTTACTCAGAAACACTTTTGCAACAATAGTTACACTTTTTTCATGGATCAGTTCATCTAATTTGTATTTTAACAGTTACATTTTAGAAAATATATTATAGGAAACATTTTTCTTGTCTGAATGTACGGATCATGTGAATATGTGCTATCACAGTGCTAATAAAGTACAATTTAAACATTTTGTTGGTAGAGTGTTTGAAACAGTGTGACTTCTGTCATAGTTGGATCATTGCTGCACAGGTACTATATTTACTGAGCTATAGCTCTAAATGAGAGCAAAAATAGATTAGGCCCTGTAACTTCTGGCTGCCGCAGACCAGCGATGGGAAAATAAAGCTCTTAGCCACGAGAAGTAACACTTAGAATTAATATTTAATTCTGCCGACAAATTGTACGCTGCAGCTGAAAGCTTCTTAAGAGTTGTTTGTGCCACAATTGACCTACAACTTTAATAGCTCACTTGCAGAAGCAAGTGCCAGTTCAGCATAGAGCAGCCACTGCTTGGAAGTCTAGGGAGATTAAAATCAGCAAAGCAAATGGTATTGTAGGGTTCCTGGGATGGAGCCTTCTGGAAGTCTGGTAGCCGGTGTAGGTCTGCAGCCAGAACTCATGTGAAAACAGTGGGGGAAAAGACAGCACTCCTGCTCTGGATGGGTCTGGGTATCGGCCAATATCACAGCTCTCCTCAACTGTATCTAAAGGCAGCCCTTCATTTGGCATTAATCATAAATGTAGAGCCTGTAAGTACCTGCCCTCCCAAGTTAACCCCTTCTTTGCTCTCAGCCCTGCTGACTCACCACAATATATATATCTATATTTATCTGCTGTAAATTAACTTTGTTTGCTTGTCATAGAAGTTCCTTTTCACACCTGCAAAAAAAAAAAGGTTGCAACTAAATATCTATAGTCACTTACAGAACATTATACTCAATGCAATCCCTTAACCTGGACCAAACCCCAAGGGCCCTTTCACACCTTTACACTGCGGTAATCCATGGTAAAATGCTTTTTTACTGCATTTTTAGGCAACTTATGTTAACGCATGAACTGCATCTTGCATGGCACCTATCCACTGAAGTTGTAACATGGTAATGTGATTTCAAAAGTAATTTTCAGTCTTTTTATATGTGCATATTTTGGTAAATGAATACCTTGTGATCCTCCCATTCTGGTCCTTATTCAAGAACTTAGTGATATGGAGTGACAACTGTTTCCCAGTTGTGCTCCTGCATTGTCACCCTCACTCCTGTTGGAGACTACAAGCATCTGTGCCAACACACATTACACAGGTATGGTCCACTGTTATCGGGAAGTGAATCTACCAATAATGTGGAAAAATTGATGAAGGCTAAAACAAAAATGTTTATATAAAACAAAATGGCAATTGCTAATGATGACCAGTGCTTTAGCAAACCAGATGCCATTTAGCTAGGGTCTAAATCTACTGTAATGTGCACTGCCAGCCGATTTAAAATGAGTGTGCCCATTTAAACAATTAAAATTATAAACGTTCAAATTTAAGGTTTAAATACAGTTCAATTATGTACTACTGGATGGTTTCTACTAGTAATATCTGTACTTGCAACCTCTCTCTCACCCCCTTCATTTCCAAGTTACCTACCGACTTCTATTGTATTCATTTTATGTTATTGTGCTAACATGTAGTGTCCTATTAAACAGTTATTGGATTGTAAAAGAAGAGACAGTACTTTAAAAAAAATGTTTATTGTGACATTGTACAATTTAAAACTATACAAAAAAGTGTACAACGTGTGCATCATGTGATGGACCTTAAAACCTAAGCTTTAATCATGACATTGCAACCCCTAACAATAACCATAAAGTTCATGTAATGTCTATAAAGTCCCAGTGATACTAATATTCCCAACCTTAGAAGTGTTTTTGCAAACTATTTTATCACAGTGGGCTTTTAGCCAGACTCATCAATGGAAATCACTTTATTTTATATTTTTTACACTTAGTTACTTTTTTTTTTAAATCATAAATCACCTTGCAGAGACCTGTTTTCACTTTGTCATTAAAGCAACACTAAACTCGGGAGTTAAATCTTAAAAATACATCTAAGTACCTTAACTATGAACAAAAATGTATCTTATTTGTGTATCACTGGGCTGTAGATCCTCAAATTATCTCTGAATTGGTGCCGACACCGTCCTTCCTTCTGGATGGTGGCTACTTTTGTTACCCATGGCCCCCGTGTGTGTTGTAATGTAGCCACGACTCCAAGCTCGCTCCCGTGATGGACTACAATCTCATGTTTAGTTTAATAATTTGTATTGAGATTGTAGTCCATAACGGCAGCAAGTTTGGAGCAGAGGCTACGTTACAACACACACAGGGACCATGGGGAACAAAAGTAGCCACCCTTCAGAAGGAAGGACAGTGTATGTACTGTATGACAAGAGTGTTAATCACCTACCCACCATATAGATATATTTTGTCAGTTTAATAATACTTTGCACATTTGTAAGCCTTTATTTAAGATTCTTTAAGCCTGGCCTACTCCAATAGAGGAAATGTGCCAAAGGAAAGTTCCCCAAGATAGAGCAATTGCTCCTTTTGTGCAAATCTGTCTATTTTTAACCATTTTCTATGCCTTAATTTTACATCTACCCATATTTTCATGTGTATTGGTAGGAGAATGTTGACTTTCTTTGGAGCTCAGCCATTCCACCACTCACTTTATATTTCTTCCTGTCTCTCGGGGAGAGAGCAAATATTGTATAGAAACATGTGACAAGAAGCTACAGCCATGCCTGGTGGTATATTTGAGAGTTACCTAGAGAGTTACAGGAAAAATGGGGCTCAGGGTTTCTGCGTATGCACATGTCTACATGCAGTCATTCAGGATGGGGCATCTTGCATAGTTCACCATAGGGGGTTAAATAATTCAGCTCTGCAGGAGCCAATAGCCGAGTACATCCGATGATGTCCTGACCAGCAGAAGGTGCAGTCATCTCTTCTGCTGACTCTCCATCACTTTCCCACCTGCATGAACTCTCTTTCCCATCCAGTTCCCCATCTGGCCCCTGGATTGCCAGCTTGTGTTTGATGACAAGCTATAATTTTGCACTCAATATGGGATTAGTCTAAGCTGATTCTAAACTTTAGTATCTTTTAACCTGCCACTTGATTGTAGACATCAGCTGGATGCTCAGTTTGAGATTTGGGTACTAGCAATTATTTGTGCTGGAAGCAAACTTGCTTCCAAAATCGTTAAAATGAAACAACTAATTTATTTGGGAAACTTTTATCTGGCGTATTGTCATTTCAGTCGAATTAAATATATTATTTTTGTAAGTGCGTGTCGAGACAAATATCAAGATCAGTTTGGAATTCATAAAAATTGATGTTTTTTATAGTGTAGATTTATTACTTATGGTCTGTCTGTCTGTGTATGGCAGGCGTGGGCAACTGCAGCCCTCCAGCTGGGCTTTAACTAGAAATCCCAACATGCTTCTGGGGGACATGCTTCTAACTCTGTTTTGCAATGCATCATGGGACCTGTAGTTCCACAACAGCTGGAGGGACGGATTTTCCCACCCCTGGTCTATGGTCTGCCTGTCTATCTGTCGTCTATCTGCCTATGATCTTACAGACTACCTGGCTGTCTATGTATTAAATATTGATCTTATGTCTAGAAACAATCAATTTAAAATGTAACTAAACCCAAGAGCACAAATGTAATATATTGCAGCTTTTCAGTCCTTAGGTGTGTAGCTGCCTTCGTTTGCTTTACTCAGACTTTATTCCTTTTATTTTCACCTGCCAGTAACACTCGGTCGCTCACCCATGTACTGTATATATGGAGGAGCAGGGTTGTCAGCCTAGGACAGGAAGTGTATAAGGACTAACTAAGGACTAACACCTCCCCTTCTCCTTTTGTGATAACCTAGGGGGAAGGTGTTCAGTAGTTCACTGGGGTGAACTAGGTTACTCTGATAATACTGGTTGAAATACAGTTCAGCAGAGGTAGCGTACATAAGAAGTTATGAGCTTACTGGATTTTTGACAAATCAACAGGTATTAATTTGCACTTATTGAACAGATTTACACTCCCTGGCCAAAAAAAGTCACCTCCTGGATTTAGCTGAGCTAATAGGTCAGAGCTTTCCATTGGATAATCGGTCTAGGTTCAGCAATTATATATCCCCCAAAAATGAGGTCATCTGCCTACCTGAATATACTGAATGACCAGGTTTTTCCATCAATGGATTTTTTTCTTCCCTGATGACACGGACATATTCCAAGATGACCTTGGCAGGATTCATGAGGCTGAAACGCGTTAGCGGGACTGCTATGTCTGGTTTTATGCCTTGAATAAAAAATAATATTTTAACTAGATCTGGAAATGTGTGCAAACACTTTTTTCTACTGTTTATGACACATGGCTGGTGGAAGCCTTTGTTGTGCACCGGTGTTCTGTGGAAGCGTATTGGAGCAAGGAGGTAGCAGACATTCTATTTATCTGGTGAGCTTACTTTTGCTCCCATGCCTTAATGTTAGCTTTTTGAGTGTAGGTCAATTTAAGGGAAGGTTCATTATATGTTACAATGTCTCACTTCAAACCTTCGAATATTAATTTAGCTAATTATTATTATTATACAGGATTTACTGTATATAGCGCCAGCAGTTTGTGCAGCGCTTTACAATATAAGGAAGACATTACAATAACAATACAACTCAAGACAAGATGGTAAGGAGGGCCCTGCCCCTGAGGGCTTACAATCTAAAAGGGAGGGGGAAGTGATACATGAGGGGGTAGCTGTGTAGGGATCAATTGTTTGAATTATTACTAATAATTTTACTAATTTTTGGACCAAAGAAGTGTACCGTTTGCTATACACACATGGATGTCACACAATTATACCCTCTTCAACCAATAAGAACATTCACTACTGAATGCAGTTGAGCCATCTTCTCTTTACTGCCCCACATACTACAGGGCTACATCAATTCATCTCTACTGTGTCAACGAAGATATATAGAAAATTACAATTTTCCCACCCATCTGATTTTTTATGCAGCAGTGATGTTTTGATATGATTTCTCATTTGCCATACACACTGAGATTGTCACAGGATCCTAAATATCTTGATCCATTCTCTTGCGGTATAATGCAACCTGTCATTGCACCAATATGACCAATGATAGCCAATAAACGTTCTTTCATGTGACAGCAAGATATGTTACCCTATGTAACCAATCAGAGTTCAGCTATAAATATTCTAGTGCAATTTACAAATAAAAAAAAAATCTCGTTGCTATAGGCTACAAGTTATGTTTTTAATTTACATTTAATACATGACATACATTGTGCATTCCAGTATTCCAGGTAGAATGAATTATTATAAACTAATATATAATTTATTGCTGCTGTCATAGAAGAAGGGGAAGTTTTTGTTTTTTTTTAAAAAGCTTGGTAGTTGCAAGCTGTGATTCCCCACCACCCCAGCACACAATGATGTGACAGAATCGCTGTAGCGGTGTCACTCTCTTCAACCACTGCTAATTTGTAATGTTTCTGCCATTGTTATACAATGCTATGTACCGGTTGCAGAGCTTTTGTGTGCTTCTACACATGATCCTCGTTTGAAGTTCTACACAGGTCACTGCCACTCATTGAAGAGCCCCAAGTGCTGGAAATGCAGGTGCAGGTTTGGCTCTTTTTCATGAAATCATGGCATACAAATAGTGTGTCTTGAAATACTGCAACACCTTTCTTTAGGCAGGTTCAAACTCATTTGCTAATGTATGCACACCCACTCAACACATCTGACGTTAATGGCACAGATAACATCTCGATGGAAGATCTCATCAGAAGAAACAACATTTTAAAGTGAAACCAAAGGAAAGGGGGTAAAAAGGTGCTTAGTGGCATAGACGAAATCAAAGGGTGAACGTACTGCCTGATGGGGCCAAAAAGACAAGGGGGGCACTGAGGGGTGCACAGGGAATGATGAGCAGATCGTCCAAGATTGAGGAGAGTCATCCTGTCTACTCTTGATCATTATTCCCCTCTGTAGGGGGAGCAAAAGCCAGTACTGTTAAAAACACAAAATATCAGAGAAATATGTAGTCAGGATTTATTGACTTCTCTTTCTAAAAATGCTTTCATGCTTCAAAACTTTGATCCAAAATATGTATGTAGATAAGGATTCCTGACTTTCCTGACCTGCATACTTTATTAGTCATTAAGATGAAACCATTGGGTTAGTATAATACCCAGGCAACTAGTATTTTCTGAAGAAGACCAGCGGGCCCCATGTTTCCTTCCCATGTGTTTACTACCGATTGTGGCTTGGGATCATTGAAACTGGTAAAGCCAATAGGTGCATGTTTGGAGTGTATTGGGAAATAAATGATGAGAAGGCAGAGGAAACATAAATATGGACATCTGGCTTGTGATTTTCTGATGGAGACACCCTCATTAGGTGGCACAAAAGCAAAAGATATAGGGCATACATAGAGCAACACTGATGAATGCCAAAGGAGAGCTCAGTCTGTTTCTTGGACTGGATTTCTCTGCATTCTTTATCCCTGGTACGAATCGTCCAGAGGGGTTGAAATGACCAATGACCAAAACTGAAGGAGCAGTAATATTTCTGCATTGTTGACTGATGCAGGGACAATGGAGAGGGGCTTGAGGCAAGAGTTTGTGAATTGTTTTGATATTTTATTAAACATTAACCACTTTAAATAAAAAGAGTGTAAGATCTTTAACAGGAAATAACGCGTAGCAAGTTCCAAAATACTTTGTTCTCACCAATTATTTTACTAAAGTTTGCTCAGGTCCCCAACAGTTGTCACTACTAATCTAAGGGTAGACACACTTTCTTCAGCAAGTAGTAGTTTTGAGGCTACCCATACAGTGATCTTAGGGAAAGAATGGCATCCTTTAAGGTCCTTAAAGCGAATCTTTACACTCAACAACCAAATTCTCCCAATGCGTCCCCCTATGTATGATGATTAATAATAACAGACATGTCAGGTGTAAAAGGCTGTGATTGTGAAATACTTACACTTGCAGAGCATTCACTTCCTGCTTAGAAAGGGCAAAATTACTTCAGTTTGCCAAAAACAATGCACACTTAGATTGCCTTGTCATCAGCAGAGCATTGCTGGGAAATCTCCTCTTTAATCTCATGAGATCTCAGGGAAAGGCATTTTCCTCCCCTGAGATGATGTGCATGGTCACATGACCATGACTATTCACATCCATGAAATAAAAGGAGAACTAGTAATCTGCCCTTAGTAAACATGGTCACTAGGGAAGAAAAGAGAAATAGTGTATGCAAAGAATGCAAAGCTGACAATTATCTAGAAGTATGTGTAGATTGTCATTACTAAACATTTCTAAAGGTGTGTTGTTTGTTGTTGTTTTAAAGATATGGGTAAAGGCCCGCTTTAATAACCAAGTAAATGATATACGGTAATTGATACAGAACACTCATAGGCACAGTCACCTTTGCAAACTACCTACTTTGCCATCCCGTTATTTTACCTTTTTAAAGCTCTGCTGAAATATCTGCTTTAGAAGACATACTACCTAAAGTCCTAATGAATTACTTAACCAGACCACTACATACACTATATTGCCAAAAGTATTGGGACGCCGGCCTTTACATGCACATGAACTTTAATGGCATCCCTGTCTTACTCCGTAGGGTTCAATATTGAGTTGGCCCGCCCTTTGCCACTATAACAGCGCCAACTCTTCTGGGAAGGCTTTTGGCAATATAGTGTATGTTAAAACCCTTACCTAAGAAAGAAGTGTTGTAAAATGAAAAAAAAAAAAGGCATTCTGTTGCCCCATAGCCTAACTCCATCCTTTTTTTTTTTGGATGGGGTTGGAAAGAGTCAAAATTTCTGTGAGGCAAAGACAGCAATAATAATGTTAAACATTATTATCCTTCTTCTACTAAAAACATTTGAGAGAATTGCCATCACCATCCTCACAGGAAGTAGGGGGGACCTCCATAGGTACACAGACAAAACCCTGACGTGGGCTCTAACCCTTTTCCACTTTATCCAAAATAGATCTAAGCCTAAATGGTGACAGTGATAATTCCTTTGTGCTGACATTGACATTTTTTTTTAGGCTTTCTGTATGTTAGAGGCAAAATGCTTGCATTGGGTGTATTTGGGAATACCTTCTGCATCACAATCAGGAGTTTCCAGATTACAGACAAAAGAGAGTGGGGAGCAGTAGAGCAAACTGAAGCATTGGTCGGGGTTGGCTGTATTCATGTACTCCAAGTTTTCATTTTCAGTTCTAATCAGAGTTTTCCCATTAACGCAGTGTTGGCCAATCAGTTCTGTCTGATCTCTTTACTTCCCTTTTAGCATTATCACATGACCAAATGCCAACACGTTGTCATGTGATGGGCACCATTGGGGAGCATGAATTCCTGGATAGTGATGAAAAGAAGCATTTTGCATCTGTCTCTTTTTTTTCTACACAGTGTTTAGGGAGCTCCTGTTTTTTTCATGCAAAGTGCCAGGGCTATAGGTATCCTTTTAAAGCATTTACATCGCTAAATACAAAGCTACCAATCCTATGATTCGTTTGAAACGTTAAAAATTGAACAGCTTGTTATCTAATGATAACCAAGGAGGCAAGAGGTTTTACCATCTCAAAATTAAACGGATGGTCTTAAAAGCAATTTTTATGTGCAATTAATAAAAATCTTTAAATTATTTATCCTGCAGAAACATATGAATAATTGATAGTTCGCTGGAAGAACACATCAGGGACCAGAAAGTAATTTTAACAGTAAGTGCTTGTCCGCCCGGCTACACACACTGTGCTGGCACACTGGGTAAGCAGCATGCTACAGCCCTTTATGTCTGCAGAGTGCTGGATAACTTGCACACTGTGCGATGCTTTGAAACCAGTATGATTACATGGATAATATCAAAGGTTGCTAGGAAGTGTTTTGTTCCTCTCTGGTATAGGAGTTGTATAAATGGATCATTCTTCCTTTGAACAGGAAGGGGAAAAATATGACTTATTTGGCAGTACATGGACTGGAAAACACAGACAGGTCTATATATAAATCTTCATCCTCACCATACGCTAGGAGAATGCTCTTTGCACAACATTTCTGCCACTAAATAGAGCTGGAGAGCTTAGGAATTGCTTCTCGGCTTCAGCCTTATTGTAGGCGAATGCTGTTCACATGGCATTTCTGCCACTGAATAGAGCTGAGGTGCATAGGAATTGTTTTTTGGCTCCAGCCATGCCCTAAGTGAATGCCGTTCGCATGGCATTTCAGCCACTGAATAGAGCTGGGGAGCATAGGAATTGCTCTTCAGCTCCATCTAGTGGTGAGAATGCTGGTGAATGGCATTCGCCCAGTGTATGGCTGAGTGCAAGATTTAAAAGTAAACCCTATGGGCTTCAAATATGCTGGTCATACAAAACAAGAAATCCTAATGATCAATCAATTGCCTTCATCGATGGAATCTGTCTGAAACTGTTGAAATGTGGCCATACACTGCAAACAACTTCTGTTTTATTTGTATTGGATTCTTATCAAAATGCTATTGAAGGTGTTTGGTTCAGCAGTTTGTTTATGGAGCATATGTGAGCATGAGTTGGTGGGTAGGGGTATGTTGGCAGGGAGGAAGGAGGGCGAGCGGCATGTGGTGTGATGGGAAGGGGGGGCTTCAAGTGAAGGGCGGTTGTATGGGCTAGCAATATGTTTGCAACAGATATAGGTCGAGCAACTGCTTTGCAGGTACAATATAAAATGCACAATGCACAATGTAAAAGGAAGACAAGTACACAGCTATATTATTATCTTGTTTATTAATACAATTACTTGTGCACATGTAACCTGTACAATTTAAAAGTTTGGTCACACTTTCCTACACACTTTGGTCACACTTTCCTAAAGGCTTTTTGTAAAGTTGGTGGCTTATCAGTTTTGGGTTAATTCTATTATGTCTGTATGAAAAGTAAGAAGTAAACGTTTTAAAATAGATTGATCACATTGGAAGGTGCTCTTTAAATGATCGGATCGAAAATAAAGCAATGTAAGATAGACGAAATACAGTCAGCAAACAGATTATTCACCTAAATGTGCCACAATAATTCACAATAACATATGTGCTTATTCACACCTTTATTACTTGTGTCATGACACCTATGTAGATGTGTGTTGTGATGTGTTGACAAAGTTTTTTGCACCCCTTTGCAGATCTACATTGTGTAGTAATACACAGATACATAAGCTACTAAAAGAAGAATGCTTTTTTCAAGCATTGAGATGCATTGAAAGCCAGTTCAAAACAAACCCCCCTCATCAACATGCTCATTTATTACATAACTTATTTTAGACCCAGTCATCAACATGCTCATTTATTACATAACTTATTTTAGACCCAGTGACATCATGACTAAGGGGGTTATTCATAAACCTGCCGAAGGCAGTCGAGTGGATGACCCAGCCGAAGTGAAGTGAGCCAAATAACGTTCGGCTATTCACTCCGGCTCAGTATGGCTGATTTCAGCCGTACATCGGCTGCACTTTGGTCAGAGCGGAAGCACTTCGACTCATCCGATCCAACATCTGGATCCGCTGAGCCGAAGCTCCGGCAGCTTACTCGCTGCCTTCGCCCCTAGTCTCATAGGGGTCGATTGGCAGTGAGTAGATAGCATTCGGCTTGGCTATTCTGCTCGGTACCTCTGTCGTACCGAGCAGAATAGAAAATCAGTGAAGAAAGTTGAAAAAAATATTTTTTTAAATGTAAATAAATAGTACAATTAAAAAATAAAGATTTAAAAAAAAAACAATTGGGCGGAGCTAGCAGTGACAACTAGCTCTGCCCAACTGTTGCCCTATTGGCCGGCACCTGCTAGAGCCAATGAACTGGGTGGAGCCTGCCGTGACTATGTTTAATTGTTATTGGCGTGTTATTGTTTAATGGCAGATCAGCATCCCCAGGTCATTTGGGGATGCTGATCTGTCATTACAACTGGGCGGGGCCAGCCGTGAGATCACGGCTGGCTCTGCCCAGCTGTCATTTGCGGGGCTTATGGCCAGCCTTTGGCAGGCCATTCACCCCGCTTCAGGTGTCACTTCAGCTCAGTCAAGCAGGAACATATGCCTTCGGCTCGGCTGAACCGCTCGTCCGCCTTCGGCGGCTGTACAGGCTGTAGTGAATAGCCCGTACAGCAGCCCTTCGGTTCGACTGAACCGAAGGGCAGAGGTGGCCGAAGAGAGCTGAAGAATCAGCTGAAGCTATGGCTGGATGTTTCGGCTCCTTTCGCAAATAACCCCTTAAGTATTTGTGCTTCCCTATTCAATGCCAACAGATCATGGCTAGTGGGAGAGACCGGAAGGGTGGTGTACATAACTTTTCTGAACACAGCACCCTGCCTCGGTATTTCTCTCAGAAGCCCTCAAGCGTGATGCAAGCAGTGGGCTGGCACTTGGGAGGAGTTATGCAAATATCAAAATGGCTTGATGCAGTGGCGGACCTAGGGAACAAAGGGCCGTGGTGCAAGATTATTTTTGGGGCCCCCCCCCCAAAAAAAACCCCACAAACCCCCCTAACTCATATCCCCTTTAGCAACCACAAAAAAAAAGTTAGAAAAATGGCATTGCTGTATGGAGAATGGGACCTGCTATATAGAACTATAAATACCAGCAGTACTTTATACAGTAATGTCATCAATTGGGCTAAAAAAAAAAATAATGATTTTATTTATTAACTTACCTTCACCTCTTCTGGCTGTTTCCTGGTGGGGGAGGCTGCAGAAAACCACCCATGTGTGTGTGTCCATCTCAGGGCGGCCGTGTACTCAGGCGGCTGTCTGCTGGGTCCTCACGGCCGAGGCCCAGGGCTGCCCCCTGCAGCGCCTGTAGGCTTTTTTTTTCTCTGCTCCCTCCACAGTTTTCGGCGGCAGACCGGACCCCTCCGTTCTCCCCCCGGGGGGTGCATTTTTTTTTCTCTGCTCCCTCCACAGTTTTCGGCGGCAGACGGGCCCCCTCATCTCTGCGCCGGGAGTGTCGGAAAGACCTCGTCGCACACAGGGGGCCCGTCAGCCAATGTGATCACTCCCGTCGCATAACGATCCCATGGTAACCAGCGGCCGGACACCAACGGACCCCCCCATCTCTGCCCCAGAGCTGTGTTTGAATAGATACTCAGGCCCCACCGCCGGGGCTGCATCGGTGGTAGTTCCGCCACTGGCTTGATGTCAGTCTGCAGTAGTGGGTGTTTCTAAGCAAGATTACATTTGATACAGACAACCTTAGGTAACGCCTACATGTGATGCTGGGCTTCTATGATTGAAAGAACCAAAATCCAGTCAATGAAAGTGGAGGGGCCAGGGACCAACAGGCTTGTGAGGAATAGGCTAGATGATGCTGGATGTCATCCAGCCAGGCAATTAGGTGGGCTGCAGCTTCTAATGCACATTGTGGAGCTTACAGTGCAATCAGTGTATTTCAGTACAGGAGAGCAGCCTGTACAACTGTGCAAGGCTGACGTAAGGCTGAAGTTCAGCTTTACGGCAATGGAATACAGTGAATTGTTGCCTCTTGTTATGCCTCTGTGTTCTACACTACAAATCTCTCTATATAATCTCGGCACATTGGGAAGCTTTATAGTGTGGATTTATTTCTGCCTATTTGGCAGCTCATTGATAAGACACAGATTTATCCTGCAAACACTAATTACATCCTCCTCAATGTTTATTTTGTTTTGCTTGTTTTACAGAATAAAGCAATTACAGTGCGTGTAAGAAACTTGTCAGATACGGTCGTTGGCCTTGAATCATTTATCGGCTCAGAGAGGGAATCCAATCTATTATACAAAGACTATCATGGTGAGTTAATTTGTCTGCACATCCAGAAGATATCTATGGTGCGTACAGTGTACATGGAGCGCTAGTCACCTGCCCCTTTCTTGTCCTTGAACTGTGCTGTAGCATGCGTTCATGGCATTTACTACTATGCTCTGAGTGTCTGATCATTTCTTCACTTGGGGCTCTGAACACATCCTCCAGATACAGCTGTGAGTACTCATCAACACTAGGCTCAGCTGTGAGCATAAGTGAACCGTTATGTACAGGGCTGAGCACAGTGTCACTGAGTATTGACAGCTGCAAAACAACAAAGACAACAATTGTTTGTCTGAAAGATGGCTTCACAATGTGCATTCTTGGAGTGCTATCTAGATGTTGGCTTGTGTTTCCTGTAAGGCACTTACTGGCCTTTGCCAAGGTCTTTAGGTAGTGAAAGGATAGTACCCAAGCAAAACGGTTTTAACTACTTATTTGCTTTTATTTTGCATTTTCTGATCACCTTTGGGTACTTTTGAGTAAATACGACTCGAATGATCTCTTAATACAGCTTTGTTCATATTGCCCTGGGTATGATAGCATGACCCTGTGTGTACTAGTTCTGACATCTAACTTAAGCTGGCCACTGTTCTATTATTATTTATTTTTTGTTCAACCCGTGGACTGAAGGAAAAAAATAGAACTGATTCCTCCATCAGCGCTTACGGCCTATTTATTGTTTGGATGAGCCTAAAAATGCACGTGCATGACTAGTGTGAATGGGGGCCTATATTGTAGAGATCTGAGAGTGGGAGTGGGAGAGTAGTTTAGAAAAAGACAATGGTCAGGACTGATGCCTCTCAGTTCACAAAAATGTTGCATGTTGTCAGTCCACAACAAGACAAATCCTGGCATATCAACAGGTATTTTTCTGCACTTGCAGGTATAGAACACGAGAAGATGTTCATGTATCGCAGAGATTCTGCAGATGTTTATTTTTATTTGGCCTTGACATTTGCTTTAAAGCTGTACTCCAGATTTTGTTCTTTGTGTTTTCTCCTGTATTTTTTTTTGCTAATAAAGATATATTTTTTAAATATTGCATCCTAGATATAAATATTTATGTATACTCTCATTGGCCCAGTTTGACCCTCTGTAAGCATATATTTCATACCTGGTAGGGGCATAGGGATCTTGTAACTACAGTGCCATACAGTAATCTTCTGGTTCTGGTTACTGCTGCTGTGTTGAGCGAACACTGTTGTGAAAACACAGGGCATTGCTCGCTCGGCACAGTGGCCATTAAGCAAACGCCTAGTATTTTTATCAATGAATATGAGGTGTTCTCTGATTGGACAAGGGGGGTGGCGGGTGCCGTGACATCACAGCAGCAGTACAGATCTCTGGGAATACCACTGTAAATCATGGTGGTAGCTCCGCCTACTACAGTGTTTTACAGTGTTTTTCCCTATCGGGTATAAAATATGTATACTTACATTGGGCCAAGCTGGACTAATGCAAGTATGCATAAATATGTATACCTAGAGTACAGCTTTAATGTTGTCTTGTGCAGTGGGTGTTTTTATGTTGAGACTCCCCCATACTGCCACCTCATACATCGCCTAAGGAGATGGTGTAGGAACCTGTAGATGGGAAGAACAGCAGTTCATACATGACCTATAATAAAAAGGAAGAGGACATGGAATGCTGGCACTGTTGAAATGTTGAACGTTGAAGGAGAATTACATGAGCGTAGAGTTATATTGGGAATGAGATGTTTCTAATCTGGTTTTAGAATTTATTTCACCCTTATTTATTCTTTCCTTCAGCTCCACAGACCATTAGTGTAACTGTGTAACGTCTAATGCTAGCCATACATGCGCCCCACAGGCTGAAGGAGAGGAATCAGTCAATCCTTCCCCATTCATGCTAAATTGCATTAAGGGAGGAATCTGCCTTACCAGCTATTATATTTACACAGCCGACGTCCGCAGCTGTCTGAATGCCCAACCACTGACTGCATCTTCTTGGTTGAAGTCACTGCTCGGCCAAAAATGTTCCACCGATTGCCTTCAACTTTTTAGGCAAAGTTTGGCAGGGCCAGCCACGTGTTTTTGGCCAATTCAGCAGGAAATCAGCCAAAATTCAGATCTATATGGCTACCTTTAACCCTTTAACAACCTGCAACAACCTATTTGGATTTTCTTCCCTAACTCCCATAATGCAGCTATGGTTGCCTAAGTGGCCAGTCGCCAAGCATTGGTGCGGTCATGTGATTGCAGGGAAAGAGTCCTTAGCGCTGCAAGGTCCAGCTGTATTAAGCTTAAATTGAGCTGCTTCTGTTCGCCCATATGGGAAAATGGAGCCAAAGTGAGATGACACAGAAGATGACAGGTAAAGCACGGGTTCACTTCATGTAGATACTGTAGAAGGATAATGGTACAATCACACTTCCCAAAAAAGCAAAAAAACAATGCTATGACATTTTCCGCCTTAAATCATAACCTGAACACTATGCTTCCTGATCACAGTAATGAATTATGTTTCATTCTTTAATAGGACTGAGTGCTTCTTTTTTAATTTTAGAATTATCTTTGGTAACTATAAAATGTCATTCTATTTTAGAAAATAACAGTGATTTATTCCCTGAAACAGGAGGACGTTGGGATCACAAAGGCATTTCTTCTTATAATTAAAAAATACGTCCACCGAGTAAACCTTGTTCACATTTCCTGACTGCTAATCATTAGAAATGTTTTCTTTTTCCGCCTTCAGTAAAGTGCATTAAAGCACCAAAAAGGGAACATGGAATTTCCTTGCATGTTGTCAAGTCAGATTAGCCATGCAGGACTCAAGCAGACGCACATCTCAATAGGCTGGCTTTGGGGAATTCGTAGCCAGGGAAGGCTTGGCAATCATCTGACCAGCCAGTCGAAGTTGTCATGAAATCAATAGTTTTAAACTGGGAAGCTCGGCAGTCAGAGATTAGGGGGGAAGTGGCTTTCTATGGCTGCTCATTTTTAAATATTTATAGATTGGTATTAAAAAAATATATCTGTTAAGTTCAAACTGTTAAGGATAGAAGACAGAGGATGTTGAGGTGTTTGGTGATCTGCTGTTCCTAGACATGCATTGTGTCTCGGACTTCACAGAACTGAAAAATGCACCAGACAGAAATAGGACAAATAGAACCAGGTATATAGAGTAGTATCATTTGTATCCATACATGTATCCTGTATGTGTACACACACTTATTTACTGGGTTAGATTTCCATTGATGGAGCCTATAGCCATACAACAATTGGAACCCAAAGCCAGCACCTCTTTCCTGGGTCTCCAGCGCCTCCTTTACAAAGGGTCATATTCTTTTTTTGTTGTAGAATATTGTAAATATGGATGCGCAGAGTGATTTTGGCAAAATCAATCTCCCCACGAAATGTATTCTTTTTCCTTTATTTAATGGGTGTGTTTTTATATTCATATATAATTTATTTTGAGTAATTTATTTTATTTACTGATGTTATTTGTATTTTTCATTTTTTTATGTGTGTATTTGATCTTTTTTGTGTACTGTTGCTTTTTTTATATCAGGTTTTTTCAGTGTTTTCTTTTTTCTTTTCTGTAACAAAAAAAAATAATGAGGGACTGTTTTTTGGCATAAAAACATATGCAGGATAGAATCCATCTGAATGTCTACAAAGGGTCAGTCAACCCCAAACTGATATTTCAATTTTGGATTGAGGTCAGTGGTTTGGATTGCTCACTGTGATCTCATATCTCTTGGAAGTTCACCTGTGGGGTCTGTGCACCTGAGCTTTCTATCTCTTCCCACCTGCTGGGAATTGGTTTCTCCCTGTTGTTTGATTTGCCTTTACATTTAAATGTATAGAAGATGCAACAGAAGGAGTGAGATTCCAGCATGGGGGGGGCAGAGCCAGGGTGTCTGGCAAACAGATCACACTACAGGAGCCTCTTAGAAAAGTGAGAAGGCAGTGGGTGACTGACCAGCATACCTTCCAATGTTTTGAGATAGAGAAGATGGATGTTTCAAGTGCCTTTTAATAGCAACAAAATCTAAACCACAAATACTTTATGCTCAAATAAATAGCAATGAACTTCAGTCATTTGCTTTCTTTTGGTCTGGTAAATATACCAGTGAAAGCGTTTTTTTATATCTGTTCCATAAGTGCAAAAACAATTAATTGATCTGCTATAAATCCAGTGAGCTCCTAGCTCCTAGCCTAGCTAAGTTTTTTTTTTGCCTTTGCTGCACTAATACCCCAAGCAATGTTTGTAACCCTGTCCACTTCAAATCTATAGACTACAGACAACCTCCCCCTGTGTTACTGAGATGTGGTGAAGAGGAGGTGTTCTGTGCTCCATAGATACAGTACAGTAAATAATGTTGTCATAAACCTGGCCAATTCAAGGTGAACATACAAGGAATAAAAATGCATTAAAAGAGGTTTAAGCAGAACTACACCCTCCTATCCCTTACAGCCAAGGTAGGTGGCATCTTAGCTTTTTATTTGGATTGCAGTTTTCATGGCGCTGCCCATGTGATCAGCTATGATATCAGCCATTTTAAGGCTTTAAGGTGACATTAAACCCTTGACCCCCCCCCATGCTGCTGTAAGGACTTACCTTAAGTAATGCCTCTTGATCTGAACATCATCTTCCTTCTAGTAGTTTTCAGCAGTCCCTCTAGTGCTGGTGCCGGTCTCTGATCCAGCGCGGACTGCTGTTTCTTCCTGTGTCCCATGGCGTCTGTCCGGCCTGCACGCTCCTGGCTGTATACTTTCACTGTAGCTCTGTATACTTTCACCTTAGAAGGCATGGCAAAAATAGTTAACATTTGAAAATAACATAAGCTGTAGTTTCTTGGTAAAGAGGAACAAAGAAACTTGGGCCCAAAGACAGGAGCAACTAGACGTTAGGCTCAACAGTGTCAGTTGATTGAAATATTAGTTTTAAGGAGATGTAAATGCCAGTTAAGGGGCTAAATACACAGTTAAGTTGTCAGCTTTTCAGTGAAGCTCAGTCTGGCTTTATTAAGTCTTAGCAAAGACTTATCTCTACTGCAACACCCATAAGTGCCTCTATACCTAGGCACTGCACCGTACCATAGTGATGGCACTATTGGAGCTTCCTGTGTAATCTTCCTTCGGGCTGGGCAATGATTATGTTTCATCCACACCACTGAAGTCCTCAAAGTTCTTCCCTCCTTTGTAAGCTACCTAAACTCTTTTGCCTACGCCTCTTACTGGATAAAACAGAAGAGTCTGCCTGGCTCATAGAGTACAATCTTTTCTTCTCAGTCCTTCTGCCATGCAGGGCATTGTGGGAAGATAATACAAAAATTTCAGGCATTTATTTTAGCAGTATTATCCAATACAATTAATTATGTTTTCATGAATACGTTCAGTTGCGCTTTAACCCTCAAAATACAAATGACACAAAAACGGAGCTGACCCTTTTGTGTTCATTATTATTATCTCCTAGAGTTATGACCCCTCGAAAAACACTAAGGGGTTGGGTATCGGGGGGATCCTCTGACACATATGTGGAGGCACTCCAGAGTGCTTTTATTTGCTGGCTCATCAGCCCACTGTGCATTCATTCCTCAAACAAAATACAATATGGCAACCAGCGAAGCCTTTATACTGTGTCCTGTGGAAGCAGCAGAAATTTGACTCTTTGCCAATCTCCAGATTTGGCATTGACGGTCCAGTTGATGTGTGAAAGTAAATAAATGAAAGCTCGTGCTGAATGAAGAGGGAAGGAGGGGGTGGAAGACTCTTTTTTTTTTTTAGGGATTCAGTCACCCCTTTACTTTACAATTCCTCAATTCGCCAATAAACTGAGGATGGCTACGTCACATTAACCCTTATCATGCATGTCTGTATTTTGAATCAAGTTGAAATTGAGACAGAGAATGTTTCTAAAGGAGACAGAACATGGAGCGAAAGGAAGCCGTATGTCATTTTCAATGGTGGTAACTCTGGTACAGTAATTTTGTGAGCATCCGGTGCACAATCCATACTTGTAGGAAGCGGAACAGTAAATTACCTAAACAAAAGGTATATCACACCTGGAAAGTAATGGTAACTAAATAATATTGTTCGCTTGAAACTATCCCATAACCAGAAACTTAAAGTGTATGTATAGCCAAAACATTAGGGAAGTAGGGAAGCAATAAAGCTCCTGTTAGTTTTTTGTTGTTGTTGTTGTATGTGTCCTCAATAGGAACATGTTATACTTCCTGTTTTGGAGATGCAACAGGATCCAAGTGAGGGCAATGACCCTCTCAGAACATTGTCACTGGAACATTCGTCCCCATTGGGTTGATTCCTCCTTTATTACTTAATCTGATAAATGTAATTTTTGGATTTCCCCTTACTTCCTGTATCAATGACAGTGATCACTAGAACAAAAAAAGATGGTTAATCTCCCACACAGACAGCAAAAAAAAAACCTTGATAAAGAGTCTAACCCTTCCATACTGTTTTCGAAACTAAAAAGAAAAAGTTTTGCCTTTACATTCACTTTTAGACTAACTCTATATTTTCTATCTTTAAGCAAAACATTTTTCTTTTGTTTTTAGCGTGGGGAAGGGTTAGACGTTTTGTCATTTTTTTGTTGCTGTTTGTGACCTCATTGGGGAGCTTTACCTCCTATCTGTATTGGTGTTCATTGTCACTAAGAGAGAAAGTGAGGGGAAATCCAGAGTTTTAGAGTTGTCCCCAGAACAATGGGTAAGGGGAAATGTTCCAATGGGGACAACTGTCCTGTGGATAACTGCGTAAAAGGGGCATTCCCTTCACTTCCACTAACTTCCTGTTGTTGTTTTGTTTTTTTTATTAAATCTTTATTTATAATTTTATCTCTACCAATTCAAAAACATTTACATTTCCATACAAACAGAACATAAGAAAAAGAAGAAAATTTCCTGAGTTACCAATATCCCATAGCAAATATAGTAGAATAACTCTATATTTTCTATCTTTAAGCAAAACATTTTTCTTTTGTTTTTAGCGTGGGGAAGGGTTAGACGTTTTGTCATTTTTTTGTTGCTGTTTGTGACCTCATTGGGGAGCTTTACCTCCTATCTGTATTGGTGTTCATTGTCACTAAGAGAGAAAGTGAGGGGAAATCCAGAGTTTTAGAGTTGTCCCCAGAACAATGGGTAAGGGGAAATGTTCCAATGGGGACAACTGTCCTGTGGATAACTGCATAAAAGGGGCATTCCCTTCACTTCCACTAACTTCCTGTTGTGTCCCTGGGACAAGAACTTAAGGTAAATTTCCCAATTGGTACACACAGCAAATAATAACCTAGCTTAGCTATACCTCCACTTCTAAACACATACACCTTTAGCCCACTAAAACTAACTGTAAGCCTAAACCTAACCCCTATGCATGTCTTTTAACCATAGTGTAACCTTTAAATCCTAATACTTCTACACATAAAGCATACCTTTAAACCTAATCTTAGCCTTACCCCTGACCTACAAAAAGAAAACCACAGGTATGGGTGGAAACAGAGCACTAGACCCAGTTCTTCTGTTAGTAGAAAACAGGGACTATTCGGGCCTGATGGCTTGAGTTTGTCAGCTCTCCACACAGCAGGGGATCCCTCACAGGAAGGGGCCACCTAGATTAGGAAAAATTAACATGTAATAGAACCAATGAGAAAAAACAGGTATTAGGACTCCAAAGTCTTTTATAAATTCCACACTTAGGCAACAGGATTGCAATACGTTTCAGGGGCCAAACAATTCCCCTTCATCAGGGCTTAGTCAATGTGTTGAAATATTTAATGGATTCTAATGGACTCAAATCTGTGGCAGGGGATATGCATGAGAACGTAAAATGATTATTAGGGCCATTGTCAGCAGGCAGACAACTAGCATCATGGAGGGATGCTAACAATGGCAGCTCCCATGTTTCTGTCAGTACAGGCTTTCTTTAAAATGGCAGTCGCTATAATAAAACTTTACAAAAAAAAAGGCTTCTGCAAAAAAAAAAGATATTAAAAACTCACCAACACCCAGACCACTGATCTCTGCAGTATTGAAGAGAAACAGCTGTCTGAGAATCCTGCAGAGACGAATACTTCTGAGAGAGTCAAGTTCCTGGTCCCCTGCTGCGCTCAGTGGTTTGATTTGCTGCTCTCTACATTATTACTGTCTTGTAGTGATGTTGAGGTTGGCAGGAGGAACTACAGGATTATTATGATGAAAGAATACAATAATGGCAAAATTAATTCTACAATATTGATTATAGTCAGACATTTGCAGCAAATTGTGAGCATGTAAAAAGGAATGATTTGTAAGCAAAGTACTAGAAGGGACTGGTGATCAGTCCAATATGTTGCCCATAGTGCTGATTATCTGATAGACCTCAATGGCCAACTAAAAGAGAACACCTGACAGACTGACAACACTGCTGCTATTGGCAAGGCAGCAGCTTAGTGTTGTCAACCTGCAACAGGAAATGCTGTTTTTGCCATGATGTCTAGGCAAGAAACTTTGCAACAGATTATTTAAAAAAAATTAGTTGCTTAAGAAATTGAGGCATGATGCCAAACATACTGAAAAACAGATTTAGGGTTTACATACGTTTTCTAAGCTGGAGTTGGGCACCAAATTAAGCAGGGATTCCAACTTGAGCTCGGCTTCATTGTTTCCTGGCAAGCATAATCAGTTGGCTAATTGCTTTCCCTTGTTGCATTGAATTGTTTTTTTAAGAGTATTCAGAATCACAGCACACCTAATTAAGGCCACGCCTGGTTCCTTACATGTTGTATTTTTAGGCATTTTTGCCTCGTGTTCTTCAGTTGTACATCTTCCCATTCGTTTTCTAAGCTGGAGTTGGGCACCAAATTAAGCAGGGATTCCAACTTGAGCTCGGCTTCATTGTTTCCTGGCAAGCATAATCAGTTGGCTAATTGCTTTCCCTTGTTGCATTGAATTGTTTTTTTAAGAGTATTCAGAATCACAGCACACCTAATTAAGGCCACGCCTGGTTCCTTACATGTTGTATTTTTAGGCATTTTTGCCTCGTGTTCTTCAGTTGTACATCTTCCCATTCAGATAGAACTGTGTCTTTAAAGTATCTTTTATTAAATGTGCAGATTGCAGTACCTGTCCTGTCCTGAAGCTGCGCTGTGGAAGAAAGCAGATTAGCACAGAGAGAATAGACCTAACTGTGATGCTAAATGGGGGATGTCTCCGTTGGGTAAGGGGGGGGGGAGTCCTTTTATAAAATAAAAAGTGGAAAACTCCTTTAAGATTTTTGTATTAACTAGTAAAAAATATTGGTCACATCTGTTTAAATCTGCTAAATATCCAAACGTAAATGTTAACGTTAGTTGTGCATGCTTAAAATTTAAATTCCTGATTGAGAGAATAACTTGAGGGTTAACTTGTGTCCAATGTGAATGCTGAAAGGCATGAATGGCAAACCGTTCCAATTCAGGGCGGCGCTCACAGTTTGCATAAATTACTGCCTTTATTATGGTTACAAATACTGTAGTCCCATGGTAACCTTGGTGAGGCTCAAATTCTCCTCTATACTCTGGCTGCAGCCACAGAAATGGGTCATTTTTTTTAGACTAAGGCAGCCAGTTGAATTTTAATAAAAGTTTTTTTGTTTGTTTGTTTATATTTGTTATTTAATTTTTTAAAGACGATCACACATTTAATTTGTATTTGATTTGACTGAAATGACAGTTAGTACAGTTACACCTACAAGTGTGCTGTATATTGTATATAAACTGATATCTGTCAGGCTTGTGCGCCCTAAATCTACATCTGCCCTTATTTTATTTTTGCAACCATTTCCCTCTCATTATATTCTTCAGGGTTTTTTTTTATTCTTTTTGCATTAATTCTGTTTTTCTTTTGTGTTTTTGTTTGTTTTTTTGGCTATGAGGTTCAAATATTCTATGAATATTAACATTTGAAACAATTGCGGTTGACATAAACCACTTTAATCTTCAGGACAGTATTTTTAATTTGTTAAAATAACTATTGCCGCCATGGGTAGTATAATTTTAATATTTCTCGTAACCTATAAATCAAACATTTAGCTTGTCAGGGATCTGAATCTTAAATGTAACCAACGTCAAGCCATATGGTTTAAACTTCTAATCTATAAACAGATAACAACAATGAAAGCAAATCATTTAAATAAACCCTTGTAACCCTTTTTTATAAATAAAAAGGGTCAGAACTGGACCACAGTAGTTAAATCTGATATTTAACTGTTCCAATAGGATGGGTTTTTTTCTTCTTCCTTTTTTGTTTTGTTTTCAGTCTTCTATCTAGTATAATTAAATACCCTGTATATGTTGTATAGAAGTTCTTCCTTCCTCAAAACAGGACGGTTGCAGCCGTTTCGCAGTTATCAGCCGTGGAAAATTACCCCTGGGTTGTTTAAGAAATTATTTTCGGCAGCACAAAAAGCCATCCAGCGTCCTTGTCAGAAAGGATCAGCATAAATTTCCGCTGACAGAATGCCAGGCTGGCAGTCTACCTATGGCATTTGAAACCCTGTATACAAGAACGGAACACTGACACACACTTCTTTCCTGTTGAAAGAAAAAAAAATGAGAGAAGGAAAGGAGGTCTTGGTCTCCCGTCTTTTCCGACCGTTTAAGTTTCTAAAAATAACAGTTTCTCACACCAGAAACAAGCTAAGCAACAAGGTGTAACATTAAATAGCCTTCATTAGTATTGCACCGGCTATCAGTAACCCATAAATCGCATTGTGTTGGCTGCTTATTGGTGCAGCTAATAAAATAAAGCTCAGTCCAAGAGAGCAGTAGGCAGCTTGCAAGGCGATAGCGGGATTTGCTTACTGTAAATACAAGAAGAAAATCGCACACAAATCTGCCGTGGCTTTGACAAGTATTAAGATCCTTCTTTACATCTGTACCAAAGTGCAATTAGCTTTCCGTGCACTAGGACTGCTCTATCTTATTCTGCTTCATTACTTGAGCATAATCACCCAGCTTGCTTGAGTGGTCGCACAAGCAAGCTCGAGTCTAAATAGATAAAAGGGAGTGAATGTGTTCAAATATACGAAGGCTGCCTTTTAAGTCTTTAATTTATTCATCTCCAAGACAGATTTTTTTTTTTTTTTTAATGTTGTTTCTCCTTTTTTTTTTTTTTGTTCCCCCCCTCATTCTTTTCTGTTCTCCTGCAGGTTTGCTGTATGTCCACAAGATTCCTCGACTTAATAGTTTGATTTGTGATGAAACAGACACCAAAGACCTGGCTTTTAAGTTAAAGAGAAAGCTTTTCTCTATTGAGGTAAGATTTTAAGCTGATTTTGGTGAGAATTAGCCCAAAATATGGAAAATACCTCAAAATTGTTTGTGAGTGGGCAACATTTTTTAACTGCAATACAGATGTACAGGGCAGTGCCTAATTACCTTTTTAAAATTGTCAGGGATCTTTCATTTAATGTGTTGGGGGAGGGCGGGTTAGTTGTGGGCATTGAAGTTTTAACAAATCATGACAAAGATCCTTAGCATTTTTCATGTGTTCCCTAGGCTTTTTCAAACTTTTTATGCTGAGAAAAAAGCTCTAAAATGTTTAAACACTCCACAACAGTAGACAATGTTGGTCACATTGGCACACCTTTTTTTTAATGTCTTGCTTTTTCTTCTGCCACCTTTGTCCTGGCCTCCTTGGTTGCTTTCGTCTTAAACTGTAAACTTTTTGCAAGAAATGTTATCTCACTTGCTGAATGTGATAGTGTATTGTTTATCTTTGTCAATAAAGTTGCTGCCTGCTTGTACTTATATTTAAATATACCACATTACATGATAAAAGGTTGATAGAAACAAGAGCCTAACATGATGAGGGGCATTAATTGACAGAAGTGTATATTATTATTAATATACAGGATTTATATAACGCCAACATTTTGCGCAGCACTTTACAATATAAGAAGACATTGCAATCACAATACAATTCAAGACAAGATGGTAAGGAGGACCCTGTCTTGAGGGCTTACAATCTAAAAGGGAGGGGCCAGTGGTACATGAGGAGGTAGCTGTGTGGGGATGAATTGTTTGAGAATGTGTTGGTTCAGTGGTTATTTTGAGGTGGGATAGTGGTATATGAGTGGTTAGCAACACAAAATGCTGCTTGCTTTGCCCGATTTAAAGCCCATTTTCAGTTTCCCCCATTTTCCCCCAGTTTCCTTCACCCACCCCTATGGAGCAGCCTTTGCCCCCTTTATTTTTGAAAGAAATTGAATACATACCTGGAGTGCTGGGCTCTTCAGTCCAGTCACTGGCTTTCTTCCTTCAGTAGTAGGTTTGGATCCTGAATATTGCTAAGGACAGAACCAGGTAATGACGTGACATCAATCTCTGCAGCATTCTCTTGTGAGTCCAGTGCTGCCTGAAGACATAACTTCAGGAGGCAGGTCCTTGACACCCTGGCCTCACATTAAATAAGTCGAATGAGTATGTGAGGACAGTGATTTAGCTAGGGTGTACATTTCAGCGAGAGCTGCATTTTAAGTTTTTTAAGTTGTTTGGAAACATATTTTTTATTGTATTTGTAAACTGGAGTTAAGCTTTAACATGGCCAAAGAGACACTCTAAATGATTCCAATAGAGGCTTATAGATACCTAATTATTCATTAATCTGAAAAATTTTACGTGCCTTAAATACCTGTCTTGAATGTTCAATAGTACGTATTCCTAGAAATAGGATCCTACTTAAGAACAGGCCTAGAAATAGGCTGGATTCACACAGGGGCCTTATGGTGTTTTCATGTTGCTAGAGAAGCAATGGAAAAGAATTACAAAGCACGGCATTTATTATAGTGTAGTGATCCGCAGCGATTACAATTTCATATCCAGCATTGCTACAGTCTGTGGGCCACAGGTTGAAAAGCATTTTAGACTTAAGTGACATTAAAGTTTTTGGGTTTCCCCCCCCCCCCCCCCAATAAGCACTTACCTTAATTGATGCCTCTTGATCCGATCATCTTCTTCATTTCACTAGTTTTCCACAGTCCCTCCAGTGCTGGTGCCGGTCTCTGATCTACCGCAGACTCCTCAGGTCCCACAGTGCCTGTCCAACGTGCGAGCTGCCAGGCTACTTCCATCCAGTTTAATTTTCTCCCCTCCGCTCTTCTGCGCATGCGCCCATACAGTTCTTCACAGCCGTTCGGGACCCAAGAGTGCTTCAGCTGGTAGCAAGTGGTGCTGGAACAGGTAAGTAATTAGGTATTTGCCTTTTTCTTTTTTTTTAATCATGGGGCATATATCTACTGCTTGCTAGCAGTAGATATATGTCAAAAAAGAAAAGACTTTAATTATACTTTAACATCAAGAGCGCGTTATTGGTCTCTTTATTTACCAGCAAACAACACCGAAGGTTTTTGTACATACCGTGGTCAAAATATATGGCACTGGCACCCAGATGTATCTATTCCTTTTTTGTCTTCAATGGAATAAAAAGTCCATATGTGTAAATGTAAAACACAAAGCCTTAAAAACACTAACAGGTTCTTCTGCATTAGTGCACACACTCTTAATTATGTGCAATGTCTTAACTGTTTATCATATGCAGTTTCAGCAAACATAATGGCATTTGATACCTCAAATTAGGGAAAACACAATAACGTCTTAAAAGATGCATTGAAACTAGGCCACGGACTTAATTCAATAACAGTCTATGTCTAATGATTAATTACTTGCTGTGCTTTGGCAAGATGGGAACCCTCCTGCATTAACTAGAAGAAAGCCTTATATATGTTTATGTTACTGGCAATTATCTTTTAATGAGTATGGGAGGGGGAAAAACCCCTTGGAAATACGTAATAGGTAAGCATGCTTCAATACTACAAATAAATATGGTGCTTTATTTAATTTTTTTATCAAAAACTTTTTGGATACTCCTGAAAAACAATATTAAGCAGTGAGCTTCTAGGACACTTGTGACTGCTTCTAAAAGCAGAATGTGCACTCAGTTTATCCTAGTTAGAGTGCTGTATAATTCCTTACAGCAAGTGATTCAGGCTTTTTGCTCTACACCCAGTAAAGACTGCAGTCCTTGCTCACATTATTCTTTGCCATGGAACGCAATGGCCATCAGATTCTCCCTTTCATTTCCTTACCTACACTGCAAAAATCTGATTAGCTGCTACACAGAAAGCTAATTTTGAATATACTTTGGTAAATAAGTACTATTATTATTATTATTTTTTTTACCTAAAGTAGACCTGCCAGAAACCTTACAAGTCTGCATGAATAAAGTCTTGGCATGTCACAATATAGAGCAACAGTATAATTTAAAAAAAGAAGCCACCTTTTATAATTTCAACATAGTGCAGGAGCTCTGGTCAAGTGACTTTGCCTAGGCTGATCTGTTGTCATCAGTCAGTCAGCTGCAGGCAGTGTCACGTACCTGATGTGAGTCTGAGATGACAAGAAGGACCTTCCCTTGCAGCACGGGTCTGAGCGCCCCGGAGAGTGGAATAGGGCCGAACGGACTTCGTGACGCACGGGTGCCACTGGGTACAGATGCTGAAGACACCGGAATGAAGCACTAGGCAGGATACCAGGAATCCAGATGAGCAGAGTCAAGCCGGCCGGGTCAGTAACTGGCGAGCTGTGCAGCACCGAATCAGAAGACGAAAGCTGGGCCAGGTCAAGCCGTCCAGGATAAGTGGTGCCGAATCAGCAGAGGCTGGGTTTTCAGGTGATACGGCAGTAGTGGACTCATCACTCACTCATTGTGATGAGTCCATGTACAGACAGGAAGTGGAGAATCTGAAAGTCTGTTGCAAAGTTAACAACCTCTCCATTAACATAAATAAGACAACAGAGATGATTGTTGACTTTTAGACTCCCCCTCCTCTGTACTTCTGGGGTGCAGCTATTTGAATGATCCCTTCCTTTATATGGTGCTGCACATCTCTGATATCTTCAGCTGGAGCGCCAGTACTGCCAGCATAGTGAATAAGGCTTATCAAGGCCTTTACTTTTTGAGGAGGTTGAAGTGTGCTGGCCTTGGCACTTTAGTCCTCATCTTATCTTATAGGTGTGTGGTGGAGAAAATCCTTACTTCTTGTATTACTTGTTAGTACAGTAATTGTTCTGCTGCAGCGAGTGGTAAAGACTGCCCAGAAGATTACTGGAAGTGCTTTTCCCACCATAAGTGATATTTACAACAGCAGGAGTAGAAAGATGACCCTCATGATTATAAGGGACTCTTCTCATTCTGCTTTTGTACTGGTTTACCTCCTCCCTTCAGGACAAATGTTACACAGCATTGGGGCTGGAACCACCAGCCTTAGAAACAGCCTTATCCTTGATGCTGTGAGATTCACAAATTCTGCATTACCCTGAATTTTACTACTATTATTAGTATCATTACCATTGGAAAGGTAAGTATAGAGTCTCTTCTTTCTGCAGGTATTTCTATTTGTTGTATTGACCCTGTATTGACAGGGTCACACTAAAAATTGATGAATGATGATGGCCTGGTATTTAATTTAGGTGAGTCGATTTCATTATAAGAGAATGGCAGTCGTCTTGTTTAGCTCATAAAGTACTTCATCCTTTTGATATTCCTTACAATCCCCCATTCTTAGCATATATATGTAAAAATCTGTGTAAAGCACCAAATAATTTACAGTACATACTACCAACAGGGACCTTTATAAATAAACCTCTTCCAAATAGGACAGCTGGGTAATGCCATGTTTTACATGGCAGGCCTGTATGGGCTTCCCCTAGGCAATGCAAGTTTAAAGAAAGCACATGGTATCTTATGTGAGCTTTATAGATACAGTAAGGCTTGCTTGTATATGTCTTTAAGGAAAAATTTACCTAAATTCTCTCTGTCGGCAGTATGTACACAAAAGACATCTTTCCAAACATGGCAGTTTCCTTGGTGCTGTGCAGACTTTCTTCAATATGTTTTGTGTCACTGAGCTAGAATTCATATACAGCAAATTAAAACTACTGATATGCATGCTTTTTCCCTGGAACTGTGACTCAGAAACTTTATAAGTCAGAGGATCAGCATGGCAGCCTGGCAATTAGCATTTATAAGAAAAGGTCAGCAGTAGAAGGCTATGTGCTTCTCTTTTACTGATTTTCCTTAATGGGTGAAATCTCACCAAAATTCTCCATTAGCGAAGTGGCATCTTCTGTGAGGTTTAAAATATAGTTGGGGCTTATGTTTTAAACAAAGCTTGTCCAATAAGCCCTGCAAACCTCTTTCCCTAATCTTCTTTGAAGTTTGAGTTTTAAGTAGGCCACTTGTCTTCAGACCATTAAAAAGAGAATTGCCACCAATAAATTAGCATATTTTAGGTCCTTGCCAAATGATGGTCTATCTACGTTGGCACGACTTTGGTCTGTGGGATGTCACCCTTAAGTGACCATTGTGGCCCTTTTGTGACCTCGTGCCCTCTTCAGCCTGCTACATGCTAGTGACACTTAAGTGTCTGCTTTCACTTTCTTCACATTTGCAATTAGCTCTGTCCTATAAATCACAAGAAAGGTGCTAACCATTGACACGCTTAGTTGCTCTCCTCCCAACTAGTGCTCAGTGGTGTGCTTAATTATCTTATCTTATTGGGAGTAGTTAATTGTTAATCAGCCTGCTCCTCTTGCAGGTCATTTGTATAGGTGGCTGAGATTCCAGGGCTCTCCTTTACAACCACAGTTAATAAATATCTATGAACAATGCACATCCTAATTGTTATGCATTCAAAGCAAGTGGTATATGGGTTCTGTAACCATAAATTGTCAGCACACCAAAATAAATTGTTTTTAAACCTCATGATACTTTTTATTTTTATGCACTAATAATTATATGCAAACACAAACAAAATCCTAACTGCTATGCTATACATAAACCAGCTCTCATCTCATATGTAGCGCATGTAACATAATATAGATAGCAGATAATGTGGAATCCTAGTACAAAACATTTTTCAAAAAGAGTTACCATACACAGGATTAGAGATGCAGGACATCAGGAGAAGGGTGGAGATTGAATAAAGAGACAACTTTTGGGGAAAGTTTCCATTTTCAAGTTGAACTCTCCTGTCCTCTCCTTTACAACATCCATTTTAAAGGTATGTGCTTTGTTTTGTGACTTCTTACTACAGTTATGAGTCACAGCTAGTGTTAGATTTAATTTAAATAAAGGAAATAGCCTATAGCTTGTCAAAATGTTTTGTATTGAATTTGAAACCATGGTATTTAATAGCTAACTGTAATATATATATTAGGGATGCACCGATACCGATACTAGTATTGGTGCCGACACCAAGTATTTGGGCGAGTACTAGTACTCGCCCAAATGCTCCGATACCGGAACTTCCTGTCAGTGGGAGATCTCCCTCTGTCTGGCCGTGCCCATGGTGCATGGAGACAGCTTCCTTTCCAATCAGGAAGCCGAGCAGTGGGTTATGACCTGCCTCCAGGCTTCCTGATTGGCTAGGAAGCTGGCTTCAAGTGTTGCTATGCAGCCTGGCTTCCTAACCAATCAGGAAGCCGGACGGCACCCCATGACTCGCCGCCTGGCTTCTGATTGGTCAGGATGCTAGGCAGCCTCTGAAGCCGGTGTTCTTTCGCTAGAACACCGGCTTCACATGCAATCAAGAAGCTGGGCGAAGGGGCATGATATGCGGCCCCACTTCCTGATAATTGGGGAACAAGGCACCGGTACTCAGTACTCGGCGAGTACAGAAAAAAAACTATTGGTACTCGACTCGAAA
>NW_017306298.1:1461314-1542751 GCF_000935625.1 Nanorana parkeri
TCTCTGCCTGATGAAGGGAATGCAGAGTCTCGCTCTGTGTATGACCCATTGGATATCCAATATCCAGGTCCGTATTTGTATAGAGACTACTAGATGTATAGATACTACTCTTGTGTCTAGTTCTCAGGATGGATGATAGTTCGCTCAGGTCGTACTGAGCACCTCATTCTTGTATTGGGGGTGAATAAACATACTTTCCCATACTCTGGAAGTTGGGATATTTCAGGGGGCTCCAATGGTGCTGGTAGGAAAGATATATAATCTGGCACATTTTGGAGCATGTGTTACATTAGTTAGATAAACATGTTCTTTTTGCCCAGAATAGGGTTACTTTAAAGTGTATGAACTATAACAATTAACTTTGTTTTGTTATATTTGTTCGATAAGTGTAAAAGAAATTCCTGTTGATCTTGCCAGAATTCCATTAAGCTTGTAGGTTTCTGTGCACTCTGGAGTGTTTGAATAGAGTAGAGAATGGTTAAAACCCCCGTTAGGTTTTTTGCTGTCTGTCCGATTGGGGAAATGTACCTTCAATTCCTGTCCCAGAGACTCAAAAGTAAGCAAAAAGGAAAATTGTCAAAAGAGAGAAAAAAAATCCCCACTTAGTTGTCAGCCCTTCCCAATTTCCCTCTGTAAACTACAAAACTCCATCCCCTTTTTTATGGAGAGGGGTGTGTTCTGTACTTCACAAAGGTTAACTGGGCAGGGCTGACAAATAAGTGGGGATTTTTCCTCACTTTTGACAAATTTCCTTTGACTTCCTTTTGTTCCTGCAGGACGGGAATTGAAGGTAAATATCCCTCCCTATCCTAAACAGGACAGCCAGCAAACAAAAAACAAATAGGATTTTTAGCAATTCTCTACTCTATTCAAAAATAAAAAATAAATATTTAATTGTGTCTTTAGGGACTCTTTAGATATAAATACATTACAAAGTGGTAGTTTCAGTGAGTTACAGGATATCAGCTGGAAGCAACCCTAACCTAACCATAAAAGTAAGTTGGTTATATTTTAAACATACAACTTTCTCCAATATATTGTTACAAAAGAGAATAAAATCTTTTAGAAAAGCAATAATGTGAAGGTTAGTTGTCTAATCCTATTTCTTCCCACTTTGGAATCTTAATTAGGAGGAGATAAAAACCATCATTTGACTAAATTATTGTCTTGAATCTCGGAGCAAAAGGTATAATCCGCAATTGGGCCAATTAGTGAGAGCCATAGTTAGCAGTGCTAAGGCAGGAACCCTGATTAGAAGTGACACCAGTCTAGTTCCCACTGTTGTTATGCCAGGTATGGTGGTCAGACTTCAAAGGCTTGGAGGCATCAGAAGGGCAAGGTTTGCAGGCCAGCTTAGGTCCGGTCGTTAATCTCTCTGCTAAAACCACAGCAGCCCTCGCACAAAACAAGCTTACACGACACAATCATGCGGTATTAAAGTTTGGGTTGAGTCATGCCAATTTGCCTTTGATTTTCTGATGATTGACTAAAAGATGCCTACATGACTAGACACATACTAAAGCTTTCCCGATTAGGTAAGTTTTCCAAGTATGTCAAAAATGTTGGATATTTCCTCGCTAAATGATATGATAACAGTTCATCCACAGTAACTCGGCTTTATTGAGGACCAATTCATTTGTCTTTGCTTTATCTAGCAAAATGATAGTCTATGTAGCAATTATTTATAACTGTACGATGTAGAATTTATACATGAACTCTAATCAACACTGAAAATTAAACCTTGATATGCATGCATGGAGTACGGCCTACCCACTCAGTAATTCAGTTTTTCATGCAGGCTTTTCTGTATTTCAATGCACCCCAACTCCCATTTGAAGGTAATCTGGGGATCTATAAACCTCTGCTTATGACGCAGGACAAGAACTCCCAAAACATCCATTATAGTCTCTATGCTGATTCACTCACCATGTACCAGACCCTTCCTGATGAAGCCTCCTGCACATTCCTGTGAGGCTGGACATCATAGTGATGGGCCAATATGAGAATGAGGGGTGGGGCTGATAGACAAACTGACAATACCTGGCAGCCTCCAAAGAAAATTCCCATTGACTTCAAGCATTGGAATCACACATTCTTTAAAGCTAAAATGCCCATCCAGTTCTGCGATTTACACAGCTCTGACACACAGTGCTGCCTGTGACTGGACAGTAAAATGAAAAGTAGCGGGTCGATGAGCTCATGTCTATTACTCTGCTCTCTCTTCCTATCAGCATTCTCCTTGATAGCTCAAGAGCATTTCAGTGCAACTGACTCCTTTGTGGAACTTCTCCCTTTGCCATTGTGAGCTCTGCAGTGCAAGGGATTGCAAGAGGCTGATATCAGGTCAGAGTCAGGTACTTAGTCTGCTTGCAGTTAAAAAAATACCTCAAATGATTTATTAATAAATACAGAGCTGCATGAATTTATGTCTGGTAGTTTATTTTCCTGGTGATGGCACGGAAGCACTAACACTTTTTGCTGGCAATTTGCACAGACCCCTGATGAAGCCCAAATAGGGGCGAAACATGTTGGGCATGGGTGCTTAGGGATTTATTAGAGGGAGGGAAAAGAGAGATTTGATAGAAGAATGCTAATAGAGACAAAAGTAAAGGGATTAAAATGGGCAATAGAGTTGTGAATTGGAAATAAGGTACCTTCCTGTAAAATGGAATGGGTGCTAAAGGAAAGAGGAAAAAAGAGTTTACTAAATTCAACGCTAAGGCCTTATTCACACGAGAAAACGCTGGCACCTACAGCTCCGTGCTGCGTGCACGGCCGTATCGGGCATCTCCCGGGAAGGACAGGTGCTTTGTGTGATTAGTACGCAGTCCATGTCCTTCTCTATGGGAGTACGCCGCCGTACACTGCCCTACGGTCACCCCAAGTGCAGGTCTGTACAGGTGCAGGTTGTTCTGGCTCGGACGCAGACAGGATCCATCCTGTCAGCGCACAAGTACGGACACCCGCACGGGCGGGTGAGCGTAGGGTGGCGTACGGCCGCGTGCTCCTATAGAGAAGGACAGGGGCTGCGTACTGATCACACGAAGCACCTGTCCTTCCCTGGAGCTGCCCAATACGGCCGTGCACGCAGCACAGAGCTGTACGTGCTGGCTAAGGGGAGGATGCACAGGTGGCAATGTGCATCATACTGTGAGGTATGTCTGGAGTGGTGGCAATGTGCATCATACTGTGAGAAAAGTGGTATGCCTGGAGTTCAGCTTTAACTGATGTCTCATGAACAGAAAATAACTGAAATGGGTTGAAGTAAATACAAATTTGTTGTTCACTGTTTTACTATCTGATATGTTTCACTTTGATGCTGCACTGACACTGACATGTGACATGCGAATGGAAGAGGAAGCCTAAGGCAGCTCTGCTATTTTCCAAATGGTTGATACCATCACCGTGTTGACTTTCCCTTGGGTCATAAAAAGCCAGTTTATTTTCCTGTATTATATAACTTTCACAGTTACGCTGTCACGGTAAGCCATTTAATAAAGAGCACTATGGGCACCTTTTGGTCCATCTTCCGTATACATTCAATGAAAAAATCATGAATGGCCTATTTACACCTGCACACGTTGCTCACTAAACATAAATGTATTTTGAGTGTGGATGGAGAAATGGGCAATGCATAGCGGGTACGCAGGAAAATGACTGAAATTATACTAACATGTTAAAGATTAAGGTTATAAGGAGGTTTTTGTCTAGATCTTTAATATCCAGTAGGTCAGGGGTGGGCAACTCCAGCCCTTTAGCATGCTTTAACTACAAATCCCAGCATTCCTCTGCCTCTGTGAGTTATGCCTGTAACTGTCAGTCTTGCAATGCCTTATGGGACTCTTAGTTCCACAACAGCTGGAGGGAGAGCCTAAGTTGCCGACCCCTGCATTAGGTCCTCAGATGCAGAAATGTCCCCTTTGCAGTGGCCCCCCTGTGTTGCAGCAGACAGTATCTTAAAGGGGTTCTAAACCCTCACGTTTTTTTGCCTAAGTTTACTGCTATCAAGCAGTAGATATACTGTAGGTATATACTTACCTTATTTTCGCTGCGCGCTCCCGCACGAGAAAACAAAACTGCTCGGGCTGCCGCAAAGCATCTTCGGGGCGGGCGCATGCACAGTTCGGATTCTCTGCCGGGAGACGAGCAGAGACGCAAGGTAAGTCTATGGACGCGTGCACCCGCATGCAGACACTGTGGGATCAGAAGTGCCAGCAAGCAGAGAGGAGTTAGCGCTGGATCGGAGAGCCGCCGCAGCGCTGGAGGGACAGATGAAAACATCAGGAAAGAAGAAGATCGGATTAAGAGACATCATTTAAGGTAAGTGCTAACATTAACATTGGGGGGAGGGGAAAAAATTATCTTTTAATGTCACTTTAAACAAAAATTGAGCCGGTCACCTCTGTTTTACTGTTCAGCTGTGTTGTCTGTCCTATAGAAATGATTGCATGGGCAGGTAGGTGGTCCTTCCATTCATTTCTATTGCACATGGGCTGTAGGGAAGAGACACCCAGACCAGATTCTGATGAACATGATGCCCTGGCTGCACAGTGCAAGGGATGCAATGTCTGCATCTGAAGTATGACTCTTAAAGTGACACTAACCTCAGGAGTTAAATCTTAAAAATACATTCAAGTACCTTAACTATTAACAAAAATGTGTCTTATTTGTGTATCACTCAGCTGTAGATCCTCAAATCATCTCTGAATTGGTGCTGACACTGTCCTTCCTTCTGGAGGGTGGCTACTTTTGTTCCTCATGGTCCCTGTGTGTTGTAAAGTAGCCACCGCTCCAAGCTCACTCCCGTGATGGACTACAATCTCATATTTAGTTTACTATTTGTATTATTTGTATTGTAAATCCCTCCCCCCCTCCAAAAAAATAGACTATTCTAGTAGTCAGAAGGGTTAGCAGCCCTGTGTCCCCATTTAGATAATTTCCCCTCACATCCTGTACATTTGGCCGGTGTCAGAAAAGGCTAGGTTTTTATTGCTGTCACCCCATTTGAATGACTTCCTCTCACTTCCTGCCCAGTTCATGGGGTCATAAAGAGTTATTTGTTTTTAATAATTATTTAGACACAACTTCAGTAGGTCAGAAAAGGGACAGTATAACAAGATTCTGGACAAAGAATCGCATAACAAACATGTAAAGGCATCCACAGTCGCCAACAGATTGGGTCCATAGATATATCATTGCAACTACATAACTTTAGTATTACATAACATTAAAAGTGTTTTCTGAAGACTTCCATATGCATTTTTGATAAAAAAGGTTAGTAGTCCAGTACTCATTAAAAGAGGAGTACTACATGGTTCAGTGCAATAAGAGACAGAGCAAGAAAAAGGAAAGATAGAGGGATAGGGAAAGTGAGGGTTGTCTTACCAAGGGGAACACCAGATACAAGTTAGGTTTCTTTTTTGTTTTGTTTTTTTGTGTCCCGTTTAAATCATTTCCTCTTAATTCCTGACGAGTTGATAGGTGTGCACCATGAGACAAGTTCTCAAAACGCGTTGCAGCAAATGAAAATGGTGCAAACAAACCTTAGAAGAAGCAGAAACAGGGACACAAATTTTGTCAGGTCTTTACCATAGCTCCTGGGGAATGTAAGAAACCAGCAGGTGATGCAACCCCAGAATGTATCCGTAGTTGAAATATCACTCATTGTTCATCCTCTTTAAATAATGGACAAGAAAGAGCATGTTTAAAGTGATTCCATCACATTTTTAAAACTTAAAATCAAAGCCACAAAAACAGTTAACGCTTACCTGTCCTACACCGCCAATCTCCACTGCCTTTATAAGCTATAATGGCTGAAATATCTTCCCAGGAGTGTCAGATGCCCTCTCCCCTGCTGCACTCTGTGGTTAGCTTAGCTCAGTAGCATGGGATGGGTAAGTTTTAACTTTCTTTGCAGAGGTGCTTTTGAGTTGGAGTCTCAGGTGACCCTATCAACACAGGGTCACTTTGTATGTTAAAGACATATTCCACTTTCAGCCAAAGAAAATTGCGCCCATATTGCAAAAAAGAAAATGTGAATGTATTAATTTTTTGCTTGTAAGCCTGCAAAACATTGCAACCGTGATCTCTCCTGCAGACTACTCCTCCAGTCCCAGGTCTGTACCATGGTACAGAACTTCTGCTATGTAGCTGAAGGAAGTTATCAATAGGCTTCACCACACTTATACTCCCTTGGAAACTATGAGTCTCCCTGGTCTGGGGGCAGACAGGACTTGTAGTGTTTTAAGTCACAGATGTTATGAAAAGATCTGCAAATGAATAATGAGACTGTTCAGCAGGAGCCACCAGAATAAACCCATGATTCAGGTATGTCGGGGGGGGGGGGGGGGGCATGGCTGTAGAACGGCACCCTGTTCCACCCTTAAAATGTGTATAATGTTGTGGAAATTTTACTAGGATGTGTTTTTAGTGTAATATTGTCATCATGTCTCTCAGTGTCCGGATTTCTGCGTGCTCGATTGGAGCTTGACCTGGATTATTCGGCACTGAGGGTAAACCATTGGAGTGGATATGCGTGGCGGAGCAATGTTCTCTTAGCGAGTGTATGGACGCCAGCTAGGGCCCCTGCGCGGTGCACGGATTTATTGGTGTAGCGTGTATGCACTTGCTTTGAGGACATAGTATTATTTAAGATACATATCTGCCTTTTTGAAAGGAACGTGCGTTCGTATTTCTGATGCGTCTGATCAGCGCTCTGGAAGTAGTATGGCATTGTCCCTGCAGATAAGCTCACATCCATGCGAATCATAATAACTTTATTTGGCATTGCTCACTGAGCAATGCTGGATAAAGTTCGCTCCAGTGGTAACGGGAGATTAAAGATGGCGTCGTCCATGTGCAAGCATGCTGCTTCCTTTGTGTAAGTGTTTTTGGCGGGAAATCCATTGCACATGGTTTTCCATTGTTAACAAATGTGCATGTGAAACATGAACTAGCAGCTGGAAACTGTGCACGGTGCTTCACATGCATGTGCATACACTCCCCTTTTCTATTGTCTATTCAGATGTATACATGTGTTTCATTGGCTGGCTCTGTGTTCTATTGATGTATGAGGAAGTAATGGCTGTTGTGGCCAGGACTTCCTGCTGATACCCCTATAAATAAAGAAATCTTCCTCCAGTCAGGAGGACAGCGACTGAGGATCTGACAAGACAAGAGCGAGTGTCTGTGTTTCCCTTGCTGAGCGCGTTCGGCCAAATTATACAGGGAGAGCAGAGAACTGTGCTTTTAAGCGCAGCGGATTTAAATACGATATTAATTTCTATAACAATACTATGTCACATTGTATTAAAGATGGAATTAACCTTTGAAGCATACCTGGAATAGAAGAGGCGATATACTTACCTTTCCGTCTGCCCATTTGTTAATATGTCTCCTCTTTGCTTCTCCCTGACCTCAGCATGTATTCCACACTTCCAGGTGTGTAAATTCCTGCTCTCCCTCTACACATTTTGGTTTCTCCCGCTGACTTGTATATCACTACAGGATGTACAAGTCAGCTGGAGGAACCACTGCAGGCAAAAGGGGAAACTGGTATTTGACACATCTCACTGTTCAAAAACTGGGAAAGTGGTCTGGGAAAAGCAAAGAGGTGGCATATCAACAAACGAGCCACTTTGACGGTAAGTATAGCACCTCTTCTATTACAGGTATGCTTCACCGTAAAATGTGACCTTGTCACTTTGGGGTTGCAAGGGGTGTCCCCAGATTTCCTATTATTTAATAATGCCTTAGTAAAAATAAACTTACCACCTGCTTTGCCTCCTTCAATGGCGGCTAACGTACAGCAACAGGCTGGAGAATACATTTCTATAAATGTTAATCACCTCAATATCTGTGCATCACTGCAGATAGAATTAGTGGTTCTTTCACTTAATGCATAGAAAGTAACTTTTGGTTCTGGGTACAGAGGCCCTTCACAAAAAAACTATTTTGTCCTCTTTCATTGTTTGATAGTTTTAGAAAAATAGAATGACCCTAAATACTGGAATTTTAATCTGCTTTTGGCTGGTTTCTGCTTTGTCTGCATCATCCTCTGCACTAAAAATAACATTCCCATAGCCTTGGTGGCAAAGTTGTTATAGCAGTTCCTTTAATTCTCTTGAAAAGGGCTTGTGTAAAAGATGCCATTAATTTTTCATCGATGCTGTTTCAGAGAAGCAATTCTAAGGTTTTTTGTTTTTTTTCTTACCTTCTACCAAAGTGTTTAAGGGAATAAATATTGCAAGCCTGTAGAAAAATCACACATTTCTGCACTTTTTTTATAGACACTAGAGGAAAGGTTGAAAGAGACAGCTGTTTCTTGTGGCAACCAGAAAGATTTATATACCCAGTTGAAATACATAACGATGGGCTCTTCTACCTACCAAAGAATTTGTAAATCTGTTCAGCTACTTTTTTAATCCAGGCACCCTGACAGACAACAATTAGCTTCTAAAGTTGACCCTCCTTGTCTAATTCTAAGTGCCTCAGTGCAGGGCAATACAGAGATACGTTACAAGTTGAGGGCAGTTACAGGAGCTTCAGCATTCTCACTTCCAAATGTCCTACAACAGACACCATAGTTCCTGGAGAACTAACCTACTGGCTGCACACTCCCTTTAAGTAATATACTGTATGGTTTCTAAGGATGTCAAACCTCAAGTTTGGCTTCTTTTGTTGTGCTTCTGTGGGCTGTTGTTAGTCACTTAGTCATCCTAACACAAGGACAGGGAAGCAAAGACATTAAATCTGTCTGACATTATCTAATGTCTAACAGTTTTTCATCCAGATATAGTGTCCAGCCCACTCTGTATTGTTGGTAATCAAGCGATTTCAGAATCAATTCTGCTTACCAGTTTGTAATACCATAGAGGCATTCCCCAACACAACCAGGTTTCTTGCTGCCTCTTTTACATACAGAAAGCCCACTTTTCCAGCCACAAGCTCTTGCTTTTACTCCCCAGGCTTGATGAGCCCTTGTTTTTACTACCCAGCCACAATGAGCCCTTGGTTTTACTGCACAGATATGATGAGCTCTTGCTTTTTCTCACTATCCATGATGCACCCTGGCTTTTACTCACCGTCTACAATGAGCCCTTACTTATAGTCCCCAGCCACAATGAATCCTTGCTATTACTCCCCAGCCACAATGAGCCCTTACTTTTATTCCCAGCCACAACGAACCCTTGCTTTTACTCTCCAGCCATGATGAGTCCTTGCTTTAATCTCCAGCCATGATGCACCCTTGCTTTTACTCCCCAGCCATGATGAACCCTTGCTTTTACTCCTCAGCCATGATGAACCCTTATTTTAACTCCTCAGCCATGATGAACCCTTGCTTTAATCTCCAGCCATGATGAACCCTTGCTTTTACTCTCCAGCCATGATGAACCCTTGCTTTTATTTTCCAGCCATGATGAACCCTTGCTTTTACTCTCCAGCGATGATGAACCCTTGCTTTTTACTCCCCAGTCATAATGAACCTTTGCTTTAACTTCCCAAGCCACAATGAACATTTGCTTTTACTATCCAACCACGTTGAGCCCTTGCTTTTACCCCCAGTCAAAATGAGCCCTTGCTTTTACCCCCCAGTCATAATGAACCCTTGCTTTTATTCCCCAGCCACAATAAGCCCTTGCTTTTACTCCCCAGCCACAATGAGCCCTTGCTTTTACTCCGCAGTCATAATGAGCCCTTGCTTTTACTCCCCAGCCACACTGAACCCTTGCTTTTACTCCTCACCTATGATGAGCCCTTGCGTTTACTTCCCAGCCACAATGAGCCTTTCTGACACATGCTTCTCCATACCTTGAAGTAATAGGTATTTACATTGCTCACAGTAGCTTAACAGAGCAATGGTGGAGCAGTGTAAAGTGTAGTTTGTGCTACTGGTGCACTTAACTGAAATCTCAACCTGTTTCATGTTCCTGCATGGTCAAAGCACAGGTTTTTTTAAGGTAAACATTGACATTTAGCACAGCTGCAATGTTTGCTGGATACGTTTTTACGGCTCTGGTTTCACTTGCTGCCTGGAATTGCTCTTCAATCTGCACTGTGTGAAAAACAAAACACTTAGGCAACTCCAGGAACTTAGTAACATTACCGTAAATTGCTTACTCCACCTTGGTAGCGAATCAGCAGCGCCAGCTTCATTTTCGCACCGCATCTCTGTTTTGACATCTGTCATTCAGATGCAGATTCAGCGCATTTCACAGTTAAAAGCCCTGTTTTAAATGGGGTTATTACTGAGACTTTACAGCTGATCATGAACTTATTTGTGGCAGGCCACTGCCCCGAGATTAAATGTCAGCTCATTGTGGCGGCGTTTTATGATACCGCAAAATTGATTTATTTTCAGCTAAAACACATTCTTCATGTGATGAACTGAAAAGTTCTGGAGATTTTTTTTTTTTTTCTTCAGTTGAACAAGATATGTCGGATTTGAAATGTATATGTCTTTTAAAGAACATCTGAGAATTGCAGACAACCACACGTTAAAATGATAGCTAAACAAAAGAAAATAACTAAACCTATGATTCACTGACTGTGTTATGCCTGTATGTTTTTTTTCTGCATTCCTTCATTTTACGTGTCTGGAAAAAATATAAAGTCAGGCCTGCTTTGATGTAGTTGAAATTTGTATTTGTAGAAATGTTCTTATTAAGAGAGACCTGTAAAAGATAGGCCAAGGCAACTGGACTTGCTGTATTTTTCTTGAGGACGTTTCACTGGTCATCAGACCAGCTTTCTCATTTCAGGATGGTGAATGTTGCTTCAATCCACATAATCTGTTAATTGCAACCAGGTGTTGATTGCATTTGCATAATTGGAGTCTAGGAGGTGTTATTAACCTGTCCAGAGAGAGGTGTTAAAACAGAATTGTAGGCAGACAATAGATGTCTCACCACCGTCCGTCCACCACCACCACCACCACCACCCACCCACCTCTATTCAAGCTTGCACAAGTCATTCTGAATTGAGAAAGCTGGTCGGATGACCAGCGAAACGTCTTCGAGAAAAATACAGCAAGTCCAGTTGCCTTGACTTCTTTCTTACAGATATACCATGACCTCGATAAATGAGAACCTTCACAGGCTTATTAATGAGACGCTTTATATGAAACAATTCAGATCAATGGTTTCTATAAACGTTTTTTTAAAGTAAAACAAATCCTCTTGGAGTGGGCTATCCCCACACTACAAGGGTTATTTGCTTGTGAATGTCTAGCAGGGCTGTGCAGAGGACTTTTACTTACCTGACCCCTGCTCCCATAGTCTCTAAGACCGGTGCCTGCAGACCTTATCCCCGCAGACCTTATCCCCCCTATGCTCCATCAGCCAGAGGCCCATTGATGTCATCACATCTAATTCAGGGTCCATAGCCCTATATTATATGGACGAATGCCAAGGGGCAGTCCACAAGCCAGAGTCTAGATAGAGAAGTGAGCACTGATCGCCAGGGCAGTGGGGATCAGGTAAGTAAGAGATCTTTACACACGTCCCCTAGACATTAATTAGCAGCTAACTCATACAATGCCCCACTAATACCCAAGGGTAGTTTTTTTTTGTTCTACCTCGACACAGACTTTAAAACATCTCTAAAAATTTAAAATTTGGCAGCTTACCAGTCCTTAGATGTGGTGGCTGCATTTCTGTTCTTTTTCAGGCTTTTATTTTCTCCTTTACTTTCACCTGGTCATCCTGCCAATAACACACTTTATGACCGAGGGTGACAACGCTTACTCATTGTACTGTATCTATGGAAGAAGCAGCACTGTACCCCTCCACTCTCTTGAAACACTCTTCTACTCGACAAAATAGTTGGAGGTGTTTTGTACTCCTCAGAGATAGATACGAACAATGTAGCTGAAAGAAGCGCAGCTCAAGCAGAAAACACAGAAAGATATCAGCAGACAACACGTTTGGCAGGATCAATGGGTTTTTTCTGCTCTCATCAATCACTGATGTTCACTTGACCAAAAACGAAGGCATTTGGATATGTCAGCAGCACTAGAGGGAGATTAGATAAGTTAACAAGTTTTAACCTTGTTATTATTTTTCTATCCCAGCAAGATGATTTACATTAACTTAAAGTGACATTAAAGTCAAAAAAAGTTTTCCCTCCCCCCAATGTTAATTTCAGCACTTACCTTAAATGATGTCTCTTAATCCGATCTTCTTCTTTCCTGATGTTTTAATCTGTCCCTCCAGCGGTGCAGACACTTCCGATCCAGCGGTGTCTGCATGCGGGTGCATGCGTCCATAGACTTACCTTGCGTCTCTGCTCGTCTCCTGTCCGAAAATCCGAACTGCGCATGTGCCCGCCCCAAGATGCTTTGCAGCCGCCCGAGCAGTTACAGATTTTAGGGTGGGAGCACGCAGCGGAAATAGGGTAAGTGTACACTGCTGTTAAAGCATTTTGTTTTGTTTTTTACTTTTTGCCTATATCTACTGCTTGCTAGCAGTAGATTTAGGCAAAAAAACTGAGGGTTTAGAACCCCTTTAAGTTAGCATGTGTGTTTTAAGCTCAGCTTCAGACAAATCTTTGTATTTAGTTTTGGATGGTGGGGAAGGATTAGAGCTTTTGTTGAGTTTTTATTGGGAAATGTGTCCATATGCGATGGGAAATCTCTCTCATGGAGCAAAGACTAAGAACATACACCGATTAACCATAACATTATGACCGCTGAGAGGTGAAGTGAATTGCATTGTGATGCTTTGGGCAATGTTTTGCTGGGAAACCATGCGCCCTTCTACACTGCAAAAATGGTTGAAGAATGGTTTTAAGAACAACAGTGTTGGCTTGGTCTCCAAATTCTCCAAATCTTTGTCCAATCGAGCATCTGTGGCATGTGCTGGAAAAACAAGTCCATGGAGGCCTCACCTCACAACTTACAGGACTTAAAGCATCTGCTACTGATGGCTTGGTAGCAGATACCACAGCATACCCTCAGGGGTTTAGTGGATTCCATGCCTCAACGGGTCAGGGCAAGTGGTCACAATGTTATGGTAGATCGGTGTATATAGGAGCGTGAGAAAGAGTTTTAACCTGATATATCAAAAATGTTTTTTATTGGCTTTCTGACCTGGTGATGCCCTTACCCCCATTTATGTACAGGCATCACAGGGACAGGGTGTAAGAGAAAAATATCTGCATTCGAGTCACAGACAGAAATTAAAACAAGACAGAAAAGTTAAATCTTCCCTACTCTATCCAAAACTAAAAAAGAAATAAAAATGGCTGATATTGGGCTTTATAGGTTAACTCCAGCTTAAATGCCATGTTCCATGTTATACCCATATTTAGGGTGTAACATGGTGCCATTCTGCAGCCCCACCCTGCAAACTGCTCACTACTCACCTGAAGCGTGGGGTTCTTCTACCCGCAACATTTTTCATTTGGCATGGTTGTGGGTGGCTGTACCTGCACAGCCACCTCAATCATTTACAGTTCAATGGAGTACAAGTGTGGTGACATCACTGCACTTGTAGTCCATTGATAACTTCCTTCAGCTCTATAACTGAAGGTCTGTACCTCCATACAGACCTGGAGCTGCACCCACAATCCATTGATCATGGTTGCAAGCCATTGCAGTCTCCAATGTAAAATAAAACTAATAAATGCTTCTTTTTTTTTTTTTTTTTTGCAGTATGGGTGCATTTATAATTTTTTTGCAAAAAGTGGACTGAAATCCACATTAGCTTAGAGCGCTATAAAAATTATTTCCAGAAGTAAAATAATTCAGCCACTCAATGTATACCAGACGTCTCAGACTGCATTTGAAGACCCCAATAAATGTCACCGATTACTGCATACACCAAGCGGCAGACTTATCCCAGCCATTCTTGTTCCTGACTGTGTACAACATATAGTCCCCTATGATTTACTAATAAACAGATTATTTTCCTGGACAGGCTATAAGAAAGGGAGCAGCCAGGAAGAGGCTTTGTTGTCAGCTTGTCTCTCTCTCCTGATGTTTTGTAAGAAATTTCATGGTCCCTTTGTGAAGAGAGGACGATTTAATACATGTTCCCTAGATAAACTTTCCCATTGTCAGTAATGAGGATGGATAATACTGACTGACAAGTGTATTAGGAGTGACACAGAAAGAGCCGAGATTCATCCGAGCAGATTACACTGTAGGCTCTATCACTTAAGGACGTTCATCTTTTTTCATGATGTTTTGCTAAAGCGGAGAGTGAATTTTTCTTTTTTTATCGTATTACGTGTGTTTTGCATGCTCATTAGCTCTGTTTTCTCTCCGGTGTTTGACCTTGTTCTCTTACATTTGCAAACGCAATTAGTTATTTTGGTTAATTTTTCTTTCAATAACAAAGGAACACGAGTAACAATAATAAAAAGAATTGTCCTGATTGATTTTTTTATGTTTTTTCTATAGCAAGTTCAATTTTAAGTGTATGTAAACCCTAACAATTAACTTCTCTTGTTCTAATCTGTTCAGTATGCTATTGGAAGCATGCTGGTATATCTGTTTGATGAGTGCAAAAAATACCTGTTGATCTTGCCAAAATGGAGAGCTGTGCTTTGTCCTCTGGACACTTCATGTGTTATTTCAAAAAGTATGTTAAAGTGATATTAAAGTCAAAAGGTTTTTCAGCTATTTCAAATACCAATTACATCACTTACAATGGATGCTGCCTCTTTATATTTAACATTTTTAGCTTCCTGCAGAATCAGCTGGTCCCTGAACAATGGCTCTGTTATCCTGTCTTAGGGTGGCTGCATCCCCTTGTAGTGACTTTAAGCTCTCTGTGCTCTTATCTTGGACAACAGAATGATCAGCCTTTATGTTGTATAGATCTGAGATCGGGAATTTAGCAAAAGACAGTGGGCTGGGCTGACATCAGTCCACAAGAATTATTGTTATTGGCATATTAACATGTATTCTTCTGTACTTGCAGGTTCTATGGAAGGATAAAACAGGGAAAAGGTGTCTTAATTTAAAAAAAATTTAGCTTTTTAAAGATGTGAAATCACCGCGCCATATACTGTATTACAGTGCTTGCTTCTACTTCTTCTCTGAGCGCAAGCGCAAGTTATCGTCTTGAAACTCTTATGTGACTGTCTTGCGACGAACAACAGTGCGCCGATGTTCCCGAGCCCTGCTTCTGTTAATGGGCCATCCTGAGCCTGTGCCTACATTTTAGAGTTTAGCATTATGTGCAAGCAAGCTAGAAGGCAGCAGCGGGAGCATGCATCCTAGGGTGGCAACAGTCCTTCTGCATACCTTCTAAGGCAGCGCTGTCACCCTAGGACCAGAATATGAGTCTTACTACTGGCAGGATCACCGGGTAAAAACAGAATAAAAGCAAGACTGCATTTAAAAGAATAACTCAAAGATAAAGAGCTAAAGTGAGGGGTTTTTTTACTTACACACATTTAAATGATGACCAAATACGTAGGTTTTGTTTCAGATCTTATCTGTAAAAGCGTCCAGCTTATACAGAGAAATTTTATTCAGATTTGACGTAGTTAGGTAGTATAATAAATCAGCCCCATTATAGAATGATATTACTACTTTTCAAGTCTTCTATCTCAGACTTTGATTCCATTTTACTATAATATTATTATTCCTGTAGTGGACAAGCCATTGTCACAGAAGCCTGTGACTTTCCCTTATCACCTCTGCTGTGAAGCCATGAATTGTAACATGACAGCCAACGAGGGCATGTCAAGACCACTGCACAGTCCATGGGGCTGATAACATTATTAAACTAAGGAGGCTGAAACGCTAGTTATGCTTCTCTAATGTCCTCCTTACAGCATTGTAGCACCATCAGCCTTTTGTGTTGACACGTCAAGGATTAACTATACCGCCTGAATGAAATTACATGGACAGATGTTAAAGGGCCACAATTACATACACTGCCTGGCCAAAAATAAAGTCGCACACTCTAATATTTAGTTGGACTGCCTTTAGCTTTGATTATGTATTTGCAGTGGCATCGTTTCAGTAAGTCTATGCAATGTCACATCATTTATTACCATCCAGTTGCATTAATTTGATGGGAGAGTCTTCTCCAGCACATCCTAAAGATTCTCAATGGGGTTAAGGTCTGGAACCTGTGGTGGCCAATCCATGGGTTAAAATGATGTCTCATGCTCCATGAACAACTCTTTCACAAATTGAGCCTGATGAATCCTGGCATTGTCATCTTGGAATATGCCCGTGCCATCAGAGAAGAAAAAATCCATTGATTATTATTATACAGGATTTATATAGCGCCAACAATTTGTGCAGCACTTTACAATATAGGGAAGACATTGTAATTACAATACAATTTAAGACAAGATGATAGGGAGGGCCCTGCCCGTGAGGGCTTACATTCTAAGATTCCATTGATGGAAAAACCTGGTCATTCAGTATATTCAGGTAGGCAACTGACCTTGTTTTTGGGGACATAACATAGCTGAACCTAGACCTGACCAACTGAAGCACCTCTTACCTATTTGCTTAGCTAAATCTAGGTGGTGACCTATTTTTTGGCCCGGCAGTGTATATACACCACCCTGCCAAAAGATTCGTGAGATCACACAAAATGCTCATGTAATTCACCCAGCCAATCAGCTGTCCTTTGGGACTGATAGAATGAGGGCAACATTTTTAAATCCTCAATTACTGCAGATTTTGTGCCACTGACCTGCCTCTGTCTGCATATTGGACTATTGGTAAACCTCAACAGACTGGTGACACCCATAAAGAGCACTCTTCTTATAAGCCCAGCTAAGTGCCTACCCATCTAACCCATCAGTTCACACAGAAGATAACCCCACTGCAAGGTTGATTTCAAGTTTTACATACTATAGGGCAGTCCAGGTTTGGGGTAAATACTGCACAAATTAAAAAAGGATTGCAAGGAATACATAAGTCAACCAAATGGTGAGTTTATTTATTTTGGCTGTAATTCTGTTATACAGTGGGTCTTTTGTATAAAAAACAATTTAAAAGAGAATGCCCCCATACCACGACTGATATTTCTTTGTTTAGCTTGTACTAAAAAAAATTGAAGCACCAATCTGCTTGCTATCGGCAGCACAGAAATCTTTTACCCAGACAGTGCAAAGGCCTATAAAGATGTGTAGAGTGCAGTAGTAGCCAATCAAATTTAAAGCGGAACTAAACTCACCTCGCTCGCTGGCGCTGACATCTTTACCCGGCTTTCTTCCGGGTTTCGGATCTTCAACCTTTTTAATTGCAATGAAATAATGAGTGTGCAGCGCTGCACACTCATTATTTCATTATCGTTAAAAACTATAGCGCAGCAGCTTTAACACTTAACCCTTCCATAAGCGCAGATTTCACATTTTTAACCTTTTTAATTGGCCAGGTCAGTATTGCGTAACTCATGTGCGCATGCGCACGGGAGTTCATTCATTCCCTCATCAAGGTGTGCCGAGGCGTGCAGCTCAGTAAGTTCTACTGTAAGAGTATGTAGCACAAGAATGCATACATTTAAAGTCCAGGTCCAGGTTGCTAAAGTCCTATGAAGATTTGCAAATTGCAGCAGTAGCCAATCAAATTTAAGAGTATGCATCCTGCAGACACATACAAGCATATGTTAAATTCGGAGATCCAATGTCCATTTTGCGATCCCCTCTTCCTTCCCCACTTACCAGCAGCATCCTCCTGTGAGCCCAGAGCTGGGATTGGGCTTAAAAGGACACTCAAACATGCAGGCTTGATCTGACCACCCTCAAGCAAATAACATGCTTAATTCTTTTGGGAAGAGGGGAGGACATGGGGAACAGGGCTTCAGAAAAATACATTAAAGTTGAGCATTCAGTAACTCTATAAGTCTGTATAATTCTTAACTTAACACAATATAAAGCAAAAGTAAAAGCTTTAACTTTTATCATTTAAAAAGCAGCACTTGTGCTCCAGCCAGTGACTTTTGCCTAGGCTGAAATGATGTCATCAGTCTGCTGCAGGAGAAGGCATTTCCTCTGTCTCATCTTCTTCAGTGATGAGAGTAATATTGTAACTGTGTAGCAAGTCACAAGGTAAGAGGCCGCCGCAAGGGGTGTAGATAATGAGCCCGCATGATGCCAAGACAAAGGTGGCTCCTTCCTTCTGGGGATAAAAGTAAATTAACAAAATGTCCGGGGGACTTCTGTGAGAGATACTAAACACCTGTACACCATTGTTTACTTGCAAATTATTTATCATGTATGTACATAACATGAAAAAATATATCTGTGGCTAGGTCGACTTAAACATTACTGGTATACTTAGCAATGCACCGATACCGAGTATTTAGGCGAGTACTCCCTCCCTCGTATTTAGTAGATCTCCCTCTGACCAGCAGTGCAGAGGAAGCATGGAGCCGGCTTCCTTTAAAATCAGGAAGCCGGGCAGTGGGTTTTGACCCACCTCCCGACTTCCTCATTAACTAGGAAGCCGGCTTGACTTGTTGCTAGGCAGCCTGACTTCTTAACCAATCAGGAAGCCGGGCGGCACGTAAAGACCTGCCTCCCAGCTTCCTGATTGGTCAGGATGCCAGACTGCCTAGGAACAAGTGAAGCCGGCTTCCTAGCCAATCAGGAGGCCGGGAGGCGGGTCATGACGTGCCGTCTGGCTTCCTAAATGGCAAGGAAGCCAGCTTTACTTGTTGGTAAGCAGCCTGGCTTCCAGGCTGCTTACCAACACGTCATGACTCGTCGCCCGGCTTACAGATTTGTCAGGAAGCCAGGCTGCTTCACAGGCAATCGGGAACCCGGGCGACTTCCTGATAATCGGGGCACATGGCACAGGTACTCGGTAAACCGGTATTGGCACATCCCTAGTTATAATTCCCTGAACTCTTTTATTTTAATCAGGTTATGTTATTAGGCTGAGAGTGGGTGGGCTGTACTGTAAGCTAATTAGGCTTTATTGTGGTCTACAGTGCTGTCATACTAACATTTTTTCAGGCACTGGGAGCTGGAGGGGGAACTCAAGAATAAAATGCATGCCTCCATGGTCTTCAGTAGGTTTTTCAGGATAGCTTGTATTTGTACATTTCAGGTAGAGGTCCTCCTTTACAAATAACTGAAATATAACTAACTTCAAAGTTCCACTTATTGTTATTTATGTTTCTGTGTTTTTCATTTAGGAACTAATAAAGTATCTGTTCGTTCATAGTAACCAATCAGTACCTGCTACTTTCTAGTAGTAATTAGGAAATGAAATCAAAGACCTGACGGTTTATCACAGACCAAAAGCTTTTTTCAGTTTTATAGATCTGACCCATTTTGTAAATGTTTAGAGTCAGGGAAAATTTGATTGTGGGAGGAAAAATGTTTTAGACAGTTTCATATGGTGACAACAGCAAAGAAAGAAGGCTATAACGGAAAACGCTACGGGCTTTAACTTTATTGCATAACAGAATATGATCCCAGGCTTTTGTCTGAGAAAAGGACTGAACTGAGCCTATGGGCTGACCTGAAGGTAAGAGCCTTCTAATACAATAGAATCTAGGACATGAGACATGGCAGGCTGGGGAATGAGAAGTGAAATTGTTAATGTGAGTTAATGTGTACTGCTTTACAGAAATGGAAAAGAAGAGAAGTAGAGAAGGCCTTGAATAAAACCAGAACACAAAACAGTGTTAAAATGTATGTAAAGGATTTTTTTCTTTTTAGATAGAATAGGGAATGGTTAGAGCCTTTTTCTGGATTTCATCGTTGTCTGTGTCCTAACTGGGGAGATTCATCTACTGTATTCATCCTGGTGACCATTATCACAAAGGCAGAAAGTGAGAAGAAATCCCCATACACCATGAAGGGCCTGTTGTTGATGCCTGTTGGAGCTGCAGGAAGACATTTGGTGATACGGGAGCTGTGCGCCTTCACACTCTGCTTCCCTCAGCTGAGAGTTGTTACCAGCCACACGCATACGATGTATGGCCTTGGATGCAGGCATGATGGATCCAGGTACATACACCTTCTGTGTGTGGCTGTCAAAACTGTGAGCTGAGGGAAGCAAGTGTGAGGGCGCACAACTCCTGTGCCTCCATAGAGTAACCATGAGCTGCCTGCACGCCTTTTCCCACAGCTCCAGATGCATCAACAACCAGCCCTGCATGCTGTATGGGGCAACATGCCCTGTGTGAATGAGGTCTAACAGCTGATAACAAAGCAAAAAGTGGAAGAAAATCCTCTAATAGGAACACCTGTCCCTGAGACAACTGACTGAGATGGGAATTCCGTTCATTTTGGAATCTATAGAACAGAATGTCAAGGGAAATCTCCACAGCCCAGCATAGGCAGCAAAAAAAAATAACCTGACAGGAATGTAACCCTTCCCTACGCTAAAACAAACTGGAAATAAAGAGATAGATATATATGTTTTTTTGTTTGTTTTACATACATGTTAAGATGCAGTGGTAGTATGTTCTGTTGGAGATGGCAGAAGAGAGGTAGGAATGTTGAAGAACAAGATGATTCTCTCCTACTAGCTTGTTCGGAGCTGTCAGCATCCTGAGTTGCAAGGCAACATGCATTTATAGACTTGAGCAGGCCATAAGGAGGGATGGAGAGATACCTTGCTGAGTAGGGTATGCCTATGTTTGCAGGAAGCTACATAGAGCTCCCTGCTAACCCTGGCCCACCAGACTGCTGCTACAGCAAGAATCCTGATCGAGAACCTGTGATGATGTCACAGGGATTACAAACAAGAATATTTGCACAATTCAACACAAAATTATTTTTGCTATAGGACATGGGTTTGGAAAGGTAGGTTTGGAAAAGTAAATACTGTGGCCCAGAGTTTAGCTTTAAAGCAGATGTCCATTTTGTGCGATGGGAATGATTATTTGGTAGGTTAGCATCATACTGTAGAGCAAGTAGCTCCTTGATCCTGGACCTAGTGGGATTCTGAAAAAAAAGACATTCTCAGGAAACAAAAGTGGCAATGATCTAAAATGTGTTATAATTGTGTTGGGAAGTATCCTGTTCATTCAAAAATTGTTGAGCTGCTACAGTTCCCAAGTGATCTGTGATTCAGGAATATAATGATTTTACTTCTAGTGAAACCAAATTTGTATTATCTGGTTTCAATGGTTTTATGAAGAGTTTTCACACAAACATTTTACACAAAACAAAAAGTAAAGACAAAAAAATGTGTATTATCTGGTAGATACATTTGCTCAAGTACTGACAGAAGGTGTGGTGTGCCTTTTAATATAAAAGGGTAAAGTCTCTACATAATCCTTCAGAAAAGAACCAAAATCATTTCTGATGTTTTCTGTTCATGAACCATTACCAGAGATGATTGGTTTGCCAGGTAGATCTCTAGTAATCGTGTGTATTTTGGGGAAAAAATAGAAAATGGGTGTAACTGGGTTTTTAACTTTAACAAATGTATCAGTTTCTTCCTCAGTCGCTCTTTCTTGTACAGCATGACCTACGATGTTAATTCTTTTGGTGTTTTGTCAAAGAATCTTTTGAGATTTTTTTTTATATCATTGCTTCTTATTAAGTATTTTCATACTTTTGTATCTTGCACTGTCCAAGATTACCACATTTTTCCCCTTATCCGCAATGTTTATAATCAAATTTTTGTATTTTTTGAAAGATCAGTTAAAGATTGTTTTTCATCTGAAGAGATGTTATTTTTAATTGATAGAATATACAATTTATTAACATCTTTTACCACTAAGTTGACAAATGCAATCAAATTTACATTGCAGGATATGGATGACAATTTAGTAGAAAGACAATTACATTTCCATTTGCAGTTGTCTGTTATTATAGTCTGCAAAGAATCTTTTCCCCACAAAGCAATTAAATTTTGTGGACATCTATACTCTGTTCTACTAAGATCTCAAGGTAAACTTGCAAACTTTTCTTAGGACAAAAAGAAAAGCTCTGTTCTAGAAGAGAAAATTCCATCTCTGAGAGGATGCGGTCATCACTTTTTTATACTTAAATAGTCCAGTGTCAACTTTTTTTGGACCTTGAGTACCAAAAGTTGTAGTTAGCATAGATCCTTCTGCTACAGTGTCCAAAGGTAGATGAAGAGGGACACTTGGCCCTCCTGTTGCCCCCTAATTTGAGATTAATACGAAGTGTGTCCCATCGCACTCCTGACCAGAACGAAACCCCAAGTTAGGGTGGGTGCTGCAGTGACAGAAGATGCCTCTGCAAGCCATACAAAAATCAAATGGAAAGTCACTCGCACTCCAGATCGATACCAAGTCAATCTCTTTATTGACTGTAGTAGTGTCACATTTCAAAGCAACGTTTTGGAACCTAGTGGTCCCTTCTTCAGGCAAACAAAAAATGGAGATTAGTCTAGAAGCAGATATACCGTATGTGTATAGGCCAAAAACAGTGAATATTGTGAATAATGTATTGAATTTCTCACACTGAAACCTTCCACTGAACGTGTTGATTTGTTGGTGAGCGCAGGTAAAAGTTTCTCCTCTACATTTTGGAGGAACAAGCTTAAAGTGTTCAGGGAAGATTGTACGGTATTGTTAGTATTTTGTATGACATCGCTGTCCATCCAGAATTACAAATTGCAACAGTTGCTCACTTTTACCATGATATATGGATGCTTCTTAACGTGTGCCAAACGCAAAAAGAATGCGCGCTTTGGTGCGTGTTAGTGAAGCATGTAAATTAAAGAAAACGCGCTTACAGTGCCATTCTCATTGATGGCACCCCAAACGTGGCCAGAAAGACGTGCGGTTTTCCTCCATGTGTGCACGTCACAGATTTTGCTACATGCACTTCTTTTCCATATTTGCAATACAAACACACGCAAACGCGACACGCGTTCCCGCTGTGCCTAGGTGTGAATGGAGCCTAATAATTCAGGTTTTCGACCACTCATGTCACTTGCGAATATATAGCACTGGATATATGACCAAAAAAAGTTAAAGCCGCATCAGAGGAAAAAAGAAAACGTATTTTTGAACTACACAGTTTATTATTACCATTGCAGACACTAATTTCAGGCTGACTAGTGTCACTTTCTTTTTTAAGAACAAAAAAAATATTTATTTAGGAGACCCCACCATGTCCTTTTGTTTTTATTAGATAATAATGGATAACTTGGCTATTTTATATACTGTATGTTTCCATACTGAACCTCTTTATGGTTTTGTTTCTTGTTCAAACCAAACAAACCTGATAGAGGTTTTTGAAACATGCCTACTCTACCCAAAACTGAGAAATAAATGTTTTGATATTTTCTCATATGCAGGTTCTGCTTTGTGTTGCCCGCACTGCACAATGGTTGTGCTTTACTGCTCCTTCTCACAATACAAGCCTAGGATCATTAAAAACAATGCACTCCCCGAGTGGCTGGTGTCTTATCTCAGCAGAAATAAGAACGAGTAATTACACTCATACTTTCTCTAGTTTATGGTAGCTTTCCCTAGTTCCTAATTAATCACTCTTTCTATCTAGTGCGAAGAGCAAACACGTAAATGCAGGAAACACATCTAAAATTGCTTTAAGGTAAACACTGGAATAATAATTTGAAATATGGGCTCACTGAAAATACACTGGGGGACATTTATCAATTTGGTCACATCATCAGCGTCTTTTAAACTGTCACATCCCTGATTTCTACTGCACATAGAGACAGATTTAATATCCTAGTTTATATTTCATTCCTAAATACCTTTGTAAAGAGAATTGTCTCAAAATTGTTACAAACCTCCTGGAGCACAGCTAAAAAGCCCTGGAGTACTTAGCTAAAATGTCTTTGTGCAACTTTAGGAAAGTGCTCAGTAGCACTTCTGGAATGTGGACAGTTTGAAGGTCTTTTAATGCTGGACACAATTAGTGCACAGTTGAGAAATTATGCAAAATGTCACATTACATGTGCAGTGTGTCACGAACATTAATATGTTGCATTAGAGCAGCGGGATGCACCAATACTAGTACCTGTGCCGGTACCGAGCATTTGGGCGAGTATTCATACTCACCCAAATGCTCTGATACAGGAGCTGCCAGTAAGAGGGAGATTCCATGCACCCTTGCGACACTGCCGGTTAGCCTGGCTTCCTGACCAATCAGGAATAAGGGCAGTGGGTAATGACCTGCCACCCGGCTTCCTCATTGGTCAGGAAGCCAGTATGCAGTGCCATGAGGGAACATGAAACCAGCTTCCCAGCCAATCAGGAAGCCGGGCAGCGGGTCATCTTCCTGATGGGCCAGGAAGCCAGTCTCACACGTCACTGTTTTTGATACCAAGAAATTGGGATTACCCTTGCTGCGTCATGGATCCCCTTGAGATCACACTCCAGAAGAAATCTTTACGGTTCAAATAAAGCCATGATCTGAGCCACTTGCTTAATACTGTGGCATTATCTGAACTGCTGAGGAGGAAGAGGAGGGAAACGTCTAGTAACGCAGCTCCGCAAAGCTAAAAGACAGCTATTTACCTTTCTGCTGCCTTGAGATGATGCGCGGCGGCAGTGCAGAGGGGCGGGGATATAATGTCACATCCTGCTCTCTATATATAAGCTGCCGCCGCACATCGGTGTGTCCGGCACAGAAGCCTGGAAAATCAATAGCCAGGCTTCTACAAGGACCCAAAGGTCGCCTAGAGGTGAGAGGGCGCAGCTGCATCGCAAGGGGCACCTGACCAGTCAGGGGAGATTATCTCCTGCTGTGCGTGTGCGTGCATAATTCTAGCCATCTAGCAGACGCGAGGCAGAAGTAGAAGTGTGCTGTGGCAAATCATGTCGTGACCCCAAGGTTGAGAACCACTGGATTAGAGATTACATTTTGCAGTTAGTTAACATGAGATTTTGGTCTTTGCAATTAAACATTTTGTTGCAAACACATTCATAAATCTCCATTTTAAATGCAGAAAACAAATTAATACTTTTTCTAGACGTTTTTTGTCATCGAACAGCCTCAGTCAGTCTACGTTTTTACAGACAGCTCGTAATTTGCAATGGTTGGCAACTCTGATTTGAACCCAGGTCCTCTTTGTGCTAGGCTTCTGTGCCCAGATATGCAGCTATATAATTTTCACAGAGGTTTGTTGCTCCTTTAATACTTGCCAGTTGCACAGCTCCAAAGAAAGAATAAATTAGATTTCATTGTAAGTAGTATTATTCATTGGTCCTCTAGCAGTTCGGTGACAAATATCCATATCCTCTCACTCCCTAAGTACAAAGTAAGTACAGCTCTTAAAAGTATCTCCTGCTGTCTAATTGCAACCTAGGCCTTACTAGTAGATTCAGCTGTGTACGGTCTCTATCTGTAATTTAGGTGTCGGCTTACTTAATATCGAGGTAAGAAAGCGATGCTGCCATCAAGAACTTATAAATAAATGCCTTCCATTGAAACCATGTCCAGCTGTTTCATATATATTTAAAGGTATAACAATGTACAGAACGGGTTTTCGAGGCAGGAATTATAGCATTCAGCTCAGCAGACATACCAGCCTGTGATCATCTCAGTCCAGTAGATTTCCAACATATAATCTAGAATGGAGTTGTTTATGTTAGAAAGTTTCTTCCCGCTGTTGTTCTGCACTGTATATACTGATGAAACCTAACAATTGCTCCTGACCTTTATCTTATTTCCTTTGTTAGCACAGCAATTCTTTTAATTCACTTTCTTCTTAATCTGACTATATAAAAGGTTAAAGGTAAAAGGTGCAACATTAGATACAAATGAGGAAGCAAGGTTGAGTGCTGGCTTGCCTCCACTTCTCCACCACCACAATTAACTTACCTAATTCGCTCCCTTTTGGTCTGTTAAATATACAATTAAAAGGATTTTCTTATTTCTAATTGAATGCAAAAAAAAGCCTCTTGTACATGACAGAAATTCAGTAAGCATGTAACTTTTTGATTTACCAAGTTCACTTCTGTAAAGGCTACCAGGCTGCCCCTTCATAGCTACAGTACAGTGAGTGAGCATGGCCTTCCTAGGACAGGACGTGTGTTACTGACAGGATCATCAAGCTTACAAATACTACTGCAACACATTTAAGAACTGGTAAGCTGCAATATATAAATGTATTGTTCTTGCGTTTAGATACAATACAAAGGCTAACAGCCGGGGAAAACTTTGCTTTCTTAAACATATCTGTATATTTTATTGCCCTGGGATTTGTGCTCCCAGGATGTACTTGTAAAGATCTGGAAAGTGAATGCACCTAAGAGTGCCTGTTTTTCAGCCCTGGTGCCACTTTACAGACTTTGTAAGGTTTACGTTAAACTTATGCATGAACATAGAGCCTACCAACTTGCATGGGCAAACAGATCCTTGACTAATTTGACTGCTAAATCTGAGAAGCTGAGATATTTGAACCCAAGTGGAAATCCATAAGACATGGATGAGCGAGTTTGGGGTGGAGGAACTTGACTGGCCAGTCCTGACCTCAACCCGATAGAACACCTGAATTAGAGCGGAAGCCAGGCCTTCTCGTCCAACATCAGTACCTGACCTCACAAATGCGCTTCTGGTCAAACATTCCCATAGACACAGTCCTATGCCTTCCCAGAAGAGTTGAAGCTGTTATAGCTGCAAAGGGCGGGCCAACTCTATATTGAGCCCTACGGACTAAGACTGGGATGCAATCAAAGTTCACGTGCGTGTAAAGGCAGGCGTCCCAATACTTTTGGCAATATAGTGTGTGTGTATATGTGTATATATATATATATATATATATATATATATATATATATATATATATATATATATATATATATACCCCATATATATATATATACACACACACACAGACACACAGATATATTGCAACTGTTAACACTTTCTGACTGTATAATATATGATCGCATAATTTGCTCCTATTAATACATTTAATTAATTTTATTATATATTAAACCCTGAAACACCTGTCTTGTATACTACTTATATGCTGCATTGGTATGTCCAGATCATGTGTGAAATTCAGAGCAGGTAATTGTTCTACACACAAAAGCCCCCAAGCATTCATAAAGTTTACAATCCCCCAACTGAATGTGCCATCCACTTAGACAATTAATTATTGCTTCTCCTAATACGTGGCACTAAATGGCTCCCTTTCACCACCCCATTGTTCATCTGTCAATCAGACACATTGTAAAACTACCTATACAATGCCACAAAGATGGTATTATGACTTTAATGTCACTCTGGTAATTCTGCTCTATCTATGACTGACAATTCAACAATGCATATAGTTCCAACAAGGTTTTATTATAAAGTTAGATCTTACAGATCTCATAATTAATTCTTTAATTTAATCATGGTGTTTGTGCTAATACCACGAAAAGAGCAACTTTTACTGGAGAGGATTTTAATGGAATGGATTTTTCTGGTGGTGTGCAGAAGTGATGGAGGTCACGAGCTGTAGCTCAAACAAGTGCTAACACTGTAAATGTGACTTTTTCTTATTACTGAAATGTTCAGATGTAAAATCACTTGCAGATATTTTTATTTTATTTTTTTACTAGTTATTCATTTTAAAAGGTCAGTCCATATTTCAGTTTTTTAAAGATGCTAGAGCACAACTGCTGGAGTCACAACTTTGCCCAATCAGGACAAATGGACAGTATATGCAGATAGACCACCCCCTAGACTTTTTATACTTACTCAGCCACGCTCCCTCACCACCTCTCTGCTGCAGCATCCCTGCCTGTCTAATCTCTGGTGTCTACTAGTTCAGAGCTTAGGCAGGGGGGTAAGCTCTGATAGTTTTTAGGTCTTGTGTTTGGCCGCCGAGGCCAGAGCACTTTTACATAGTGTAGTCATGTGCTGCCTCATACCATAAAGACCTGCACTATACTATAAAGAGCCGCACCATTACCGAGGACTCAAGTGGTGTGGGACTGTGGCCTGATAATTATAACTTCCTGGGGGTGGGTAGGCTACCTACCCTGAGTGGGCAAAGTGAAAATGTCTCTTTACATCACCTAACAGCTTCTTCTCTCTTGGGGACTCAATTGGTGAGATCTCTGAGCTTAATTTCCTGATTTTGCAAACCTGCTGTGGTTTATATTATGGAAAATGCAACAGGAGCAGCTGGATCAGGCAGAGGTGGATGGAAACACCCCAAATTACCTATATGGGCAGTGCAAACATTGGGAATTATGGCCGAATAGATCTCACTTTTCGCCGAATTTAAGACATGGGGTGCCTTGAGCTTACTTAGCCCGCCAAGCTGCAACTGTAACCAAAATATCACTTTTAGGTGGACTGATTCTTTCATGGAATCCTTGAGGAAGTATGTAAACTTTCCAACCTTTGTGCATCCTCAAATCACACTTCTTAATCATTTTTTAGTTGACCAAGTTTTTTTTTTTTTTCCAATAACAGTATTTCAGCGTCTCAGGGGATGTGTTTGGTAAGCCATACTCATATTGACCCTTGCAAACAATGCCTCCATGAGACTGTGGAGTGAGAGGGGTAATAAGGGGTTCTGGTGGTTGGAAGCGCTGGTCATTGCACCAAAAATATGTGTGGTGAAAGAAAAACCACTCTATCACTGATTTTGTGCTGTATTCTTCTGTTAGGCAAGTGGAAAAGTAAATGGCAGCGAATCTCATCTGCTCAGCAATCTATTCTGAGATGAGCATGTAACACATCTTCCATCACTGTCTATCATACCACTTCTAAGTGTGTGGTCAAACTTCCGTCTCACTTACAATTCATTTAAAATCTTTACTTGTTAGAAACAGATACAGCCAGCGTGTTTCGGAGAAAATAACTCCTTCATTCTTTTCTTTACCAAGCCTCTACATGGTTGCTTAAGCCACACTTTTACATCTCCTTTTGTCCAGTTGTAAAGTAATCCTTTACTGGGAAAACAAATATGCAGCCACTGCTGAGCTCTCCTTTTAAAAATGCCTGCTAACTGGCTGTCATATTGACCCAGAAACTTTTACATTTCCAAAGTCAACAATCTGGAACAAGTCTACAGACAAGACAGGCAGGCAACTAACTGCTTTCAGAAGCAGGTCCACTTTTAATTCTCGCTGAATTAGTTTCATTTAATACGTCTGGAATTCTAAAATCAAAGCATTGTTCTAACAAAGCGAGATCGATAGAAAGTATGTAATATTGTTTACATCTTGTAATACTGCTAGGTTCCTGGCTAAGTGTCCCTTTCATACTTTGAGTCACCTAAAACATGATGTATGCAGCCCGTGTACTGGAGTGACATTCAAACTCCTGACCTACATACTTGTTTCCAGGTCATTCACTGAGAAAACAATACAGCCAAAAGTTCAGCACAACACACTAGTAGCTAGCATTTTCAGGAGTCAGCAATGGTAGTACACACACAACTTATGGCCAAAAAGGTTGTAGACACCTGACCTTCACTTCCTGTTGCACATCCCATTTGAAAATCAGGAGCATTTTTACTGAGTTGCCCCATTTGGGGCTATAAAAGCTTCCACTCTTCTGGTAAGGTTTTCCACACGATTTTGTAGAGTGTCAATGGGAGTTTGTGCCCATTTAACCAAAATAGCATTTGTGAGGTCAGGTACTGATGTTGGATGAGAAGACATGGCCTGCATTTGGTGTTCAAATTCATCACAAAGGTGTCCTATAGGTTTGAGTTCAGGGCTTTCTGCAGAACAATAGAGGTCCTCCACACCAAATTCATCAAAACCATGTTGTTATAGAGTTGGGTTTGTGCACAGGGAAACAGTCATACCGAAAACAGACAAGGGACTTCCCATGTTGTAACAAGGTTGAAAAGCCACAATAGTCTAAAAAGTATTTTTATGCTGTACCATTAACTAAACCCTTTACTAGAAACACCCGAACTCAATCATTTGGAGGGCTTTAGACCAGTGGTTCTCAACTCGTGGGTCGCGACACCCTCTGCAGTGGGTCGCGGCGTCATGTCTGCATAGACCGGCCCAAGTTTCATAAATGAAATCATTTTTGGGTCACGCCTCAATGACCAAGGAAACATGTGGGTCCCGAGGTTACACAGGTTGAGAACCACTGCTTTAGACCATATAGTAGGTGTGGCAATCGGGTGCCCACAAACTCTTCACTCAATATTGGTTTTCTTTAAGCAGAAATAGCCATCACTCCTTAAACACTATGGAGGATTTATTACAATCGGAGAAGACAAAATCTGGAGCAGCTGTGCATAGTAACCAATCAGCTTTGTTCTTCAGCTTGTTCAGTTCATCTTTGAAAATGAAAGATAGAAGCTGCTCCAGATTTTCTCTGCTCCAGTCTTGGTAAATATGCCTCAATGTATTCAAAACAGAAGTGTTAGTAGCATATACAGTATCTGCAGGATCGAAAGCCACCCTACCCCATCAAGGCCCCTCTGTATAGTGTGGTCCCTAATCTAACAAAGCTCCCTTTCTGGTACATACACAATTATAATTAGATTAAAGATGGTGCCACTGTTGGCCTCGCACCCTACTGCACTGATTTTGTGCGATAGCGTGGGACAGGATGTTGAATGTTGGTTTTCTTTAAAGGAGAACTATGAGGTGAGTGATTTCCACTCATCCTCATAGTTAGAGCCAACCTGTGACAAAGAAGCTGCCGCAGGTCGGCTCTATCGATCGGGAGGTGAGCAGAAACATGCACCGATCCGCTCACTTCTCAATCGTTTCCCTGCAGAGAGTGGTGACTGTCAGTCACCGCTCCCCACAGGGATTCCCCTCTCCAATCCTCCAGCGCTGAGTGGAGGAACGAATGGGGGAAAGGGGGACACAGCTGGCTCTGCCTATAGTTAGGCAGAGCCAGCTGTCACTCACGCAGCTGGGTGGATCTCGATAGTATTGTCGGGATCCGTCCCGCGGGCGGCACGCTCAGTATATCGCGGGCAATAGCCTGCTATATACTGAGCTTTGGGTCACAGGAGGAGGTTAGTATATGTCCTCCCGTGACCCTAAAGAGAGCTGTGGGGAGAAACACTTACCCCATAGTTCTCTTTTAAGGGCTGCTGCTATTGAATAAGCTCCATACAGGCAATAAGATCAACATGGATAATAATATTAATAGACTATTGATTTCCCTGCCCTGCCTTATGGTGTTCCATTTTCCTGAAAGGTGGCGATGAGCTCTAAAGCTAAATAGGATTATTCTAACACATTACTATTTCCCCATTGAACACAGACATGAAATAATTGCGCTCCCAACTACCAATGGAAGCGAGTTATAATTCAATACCTTTTAAAAATAGTATCACTAGTTTATTATTATGACTAATATTTTACAGCTCACTTAACAACTGACTAAAGGTTTAGCGGGAGGCTAGCGAGTATACGCCAGTTATTTATAAACACACACGCTGTCACTTGTGGTAGTGGCTTTAATCAGTGCATTTAAGTGGAATTCATAATATAGTCATTATGCTTTTTAAACAGGCTAATTCTTTAAGGAAATTGAAAAAAAAAATAATGAAAGCATGTTACATAGCTACTTAATTTTTTTATCTGTGGTGTTACTGATGTCTGTTTTATGCAAAGTAGCCTGTATCTCATATAAGACACATTACTGTCAAAGAAATATGGCTTGCCTTAATTATCAGTAATGAAGCAGGGATAAGCTGTTCTCTTAGATACCATATATCTAATGACCTTTCCTGCTCGAGGTTGTGATGGAAGGTATCCGTTTCACAAATTATGCCTCATTTAGCTTATGGCATTTGTGCAGACTGATGTTGCGGGGATGCGTCGGAAAGTGCCATGTAAATTGCATTGGTGTTTAAAAAGTGATTTAGTGCCTGCCTGCCACTACATCATTGTTATGCGCGTGTTTTTTTTCATTCCCTCTGTTATTATTAAATGACTTGAAACCCTTCACTTTGTCACATGGGTCTATTATATCAATAGTTACTTCAGACTTGTGTTACAAACCACTGTTTATTTTGCAGAGTAATTGCAAGTTGAATAAACACACAAGAAAACACAAGGAAGGAGCAGGAGTGTCATTATTTGTGCGGTTTGGGACATGGCTGCCTGCAGCTGTGGTAGGCAGGGCCTAGGAAGCCTGGTTCTGATATTAAAGGTGATTTTTTTATGCGTTCCGGGCCGTTTTTGGAAATGCATTCCAGAGCAGGTAAAATAGGGCTTGCTGCAGTTTTTTTACATGCTCTGGAACTGAACGCTGCGGTGTGAACTAGAGCCCAAAATACCATTGGAATACATTGGACGCAGTTTTGATCCGGTCTGTAACTGCTCTGCTCCTGGAATGCGCTTGGTGTGAACAAGCCCTAATAGGTTTTTACTGTTTTCTAGGGCTCTGCTAGAGAGTTACGAGTCCTTGTTTCCATACTTGTTGAAGGTCAGGAAATCAAAGTACTGAACCAAGGGGGTTTTTTTTTTAGTTTTTGATAAAGTAGAGAAGGTTTAAGCTGGCCATACACTGCTTAGATTTTCAAAAGAACTTATGTACGAAAGAACATTCATTTGCTATTAATTGATGGGGTCAAATCGACAATCAATTTTGACCGTAGTGATGAAAAAACTCAAAGGAAAAGGATTGAAAATATTTTTCAAGCAAATTAAATTCTAAGAGTGAATGTGGTTTTTCCATTCATTCCAACATTGAATGTTAAAATCAAGCGAAATTTCGTCCAGCAATCTTCAAGTGTCTGATGGCATTATCAGGTGTGAAAGAAAGATCTTTCGTACAAACGTTTACATAGTTACATAGTTAGTCAGGTTGAAAAAAGACACATGTCCATCGAGTTCAACCTATAGAGATACAGGAAATCGGAAATGTACTAGCAATTTAACAGCTTTAGAACCCTTGTCAGATTTGTTACTGTTTTCTAAGGCTCCACTAGAGAGTTACTATTCCTTACTAGTCCTTATTTACATATTCATTACAAGTCAGTAACCCAAAGTACTAAACCAAGTGGGCAACATAAAGTGTCCTGCCAAAACTTTTTTTCTGGATAATGTGTTGAAGGATTAGAACCCCTAGTAGGGTTGTGCGACTTTCGAGGGCTTCATTAGAGAAATTTCCTCTCCCTTAGGCCATCTTGACTCGAGGATTGACAAATATGCAGTTATATGTGTTTATACGACATTTATAAATGCAAATCATGATCAATGATGGTATCATTTAAACTGTGCATCTACCTGTGTTTAGGTGCATTCAGTTTAACTGCATTTACAAAAAAGTTGATTCTGTGAATCCAGGGTCCAATTATAAACTCTAAACTTGGCTAAACCCATGTAAAGGCACATACATGTAAACGCAGGAGAACAAGATCACAGTAGAACAAGATCTGTGAAGCATAAAGTTTGTTTATACTTCCCAGATAATTTCTCCTGTGCTTAAATAACCTAAACCCAGGAGAGGCAGTGTGGAAGTAGGCTTAAAGTAGAACTGAAGCCAAAACATTTTAGTTGGGGAGGGTTATAACCCCGGTCAGATGTTTTTTTGTCATTTGTGTTCCATTGGGGAGAATTCCCTTCACTTCCTGTCCGATAGGCACAACAGGAAGTGAGAGGAAATCTCTCTAACAAAGCCCTGAATGGCAGTAAAAACCAGCAGGAGCTCTACTCGCTCTGTACTCTATCACCCAAAAAAAGAGGTTTGCCTGGACATACACTTTAAAGCCGATCCCATTGGTTCAGTTCTTTGAGTTACTGACCTGAAAAAGTATGCAAAGGAAGATTTCTGAGAATTTCTGTCTGAATTTCTTGATCTGCATCATCATTTTAGGCCAGTGTCTCTGAATATTTGAAACAAGAGGGCCAGCTTGACATCAGGCAAGTAGCATTTGTAGAGGGGCCTGCAAAGCTTTACTTTAAGACATTTTTGTTATGATGTCATAGTTGTTTCACGTTGATTGTTGGACCACATTAAAGCCCAATTCTAGACAAACCTTTTTATGTTTTAAGATGTGTGTGAAAGGTTTAAAACCTTTATCTCTTTTTTGTGTCTTTGACTCTATTGGTCAGACTTCTCCAGTTCATTATTGCATCATTAAAAATTTATTTTTTTCCAAAATGCAACAGTATATATAGTTGGATTTGACATGGTATGTTCGTTTTGCATTCCCCTGTATATCAGAGCTCATACTGTCACCAGTGCGTTTCGGGGTCTCACTGGCCTCCCTTCATCAACGCTTTTCAGTGTTCTATCAGCCCTTTTCACCCAGCAGCAGGTTCCTACAGCAGAAAGAGTGAAAGAGATTTACTGGACTCATATTATATTTTTGGGGCTTTCATCCTTCTCACGTTCTTTGGATTTCTCCGGGACCCCTGAAAATACATCGGCTGACAGAAAGCTTCCTCTTAAATCTGAAATTAAAGTCTTATCCCTTCTTATTTTGGTTGAGCACTTTACCAACACATTGGAGCAATATAATCCTGTCAGAGGATCTAACCATTTATCCCTCATTCCAAAACTTTGTTTCAAAGCCAAAAAAAAGTGTGGACTTTAGATACATTTTAACCACAAAACAGTAAAATTGGGGCAGCTTATTAATGGTGTGATTGTTGGCAAACTATGTCTAAAACTGCCTTTGTTTGCTGTTATTTGGCTTTTGTTTGGGCACCTCAGATCCAGCAATGGTCCAGCCTACCACCCTCGTATTCTTGTTATTAATTAACTTGCATTTCCATCACTTAAAATCTAAAATAAACATAGCACAAAACACAACTTCCCCTTGCTTGTGGGGCTTCAACAGCAAGACGTTTGATAAATATCATACTTGCCCAAGATGGCAGCTGCAAGATAGAATACATTATTTTGAGATAGCGCGTTTATTTTATTCTGACAAGCAAAATTACAGCAGACAAAACTTGAGTCCTACAGCACACAATAATTAATGAAATTGCAATGGCTATCTTTTCTTAAAACTGTCACTTCTGCTAGTACATTGTATTACATAGACAATGAAGAGATTGGTTATTTAGCAAAAAAAATCTAGAATAAAAAGAGTCAGGAAAACAATAAACTTACAGTATTTAAAAACCGATCTTAAAGAAGACCCCTCACTTCGAAACTGTTACTCAGCTCTGAACCCTTCCACTTTCCAATGTGAATAAAAACATCTAAAACTAGCCAGTAGGATAAAATAATAAAACATGTTGGCAGCCATGGCATACTGTAGGTAACATGTTCTGTCAGGGATGCTACATTGTGGTTGCCTTTTCTTTAACTCCAAGTTGCTTTTTTTTGTGGGTTTCATGATTTGGTTGAAGGTCTGCTTTAAATTACTGAAGAGAAACCTGTACATTTTGCATAATTTCAAAGAAAGTTTTTTTTTCATTATAATAGATAGACTGATATTTTTTAGACTTGGTATTAAAGAGACATTGTCATCTTGCCAAGGTAGAGCAAAATAGCAGTGTTGCGGGAAAGTCTCTTTGCTGAACTCCCTTGCAGATCTTTTCTCCTCCTCCGATGGCTCTGAAATTATCTGTGACCTGAGATCCAGGAAAGTAGAGTGTCGGGGGGACTTAGTCCCCCTGTCTGCTGGAGTGAAACCCAATAGCAGGGAACAGAGCCAGAATACAAGTCCAGGATAAAGGTACTAAGAGCAGAGTCCAAAATTCGTCGTCACAGTACAGTCCAGGTCAAGCCAGGCAGCAAGTATTATAAACGGGAAGTCAGGAAGGCAGGAACAGGAGAACAGGAAGTAACGCTTCGTAGCTGCACTGGGTATGGCAGAATAACTCGGCAACATGTCTTGGCTCTGGCTGGAATTTAAACCCAGCAGGGACCAGAAACGCCCCTGTTGTCAGGGCAACGGGAAAGCTGCAGATCCCTGGGAACCAATGGGACAGCGAGGAGAAGAGGGTGTGAGAGCAATGCCCTCCCCACTGATGACCAGCATCTGAAGTGACTAATAGGTCACGGCAACTTCACGTGCGTGCGCACCCACAACCCAGCCGCCATTGGGCACTGGATCACCCCAGGAAGGACCCTACAATCTACGCCATGCCCCCTGACACCCAGGTAAGGGGGCACCCCTGGTCCCACGACACGGACATGTCATTCCCTCGGTCATGTGACAAGGCGCGGGTTTTTTTACTGGATGCGGAGGAGCAAGGAGTTGTGAGGGTGTGAAGGTAAGAGGAGTATAAGCAGGTTAGGAGATGTCCTTTACAGAGACAATGAAATTTGCCTTCATGGGCAAATTGACCACTGAAAGTAGGCCGAGCAAAGCTCGGCGCTTTCATTTTACTGTCTCAGCCATGTTCGAATGTATTCTTGATGACAAGTGTACTGTAAGGCTTGTACACATGAACACTGAATAAATTAGAGTTTGTCACTTCAATCTAAAGGTAATTTGACCTTGTTCAGTGATCATTTATGAGGATCAGTGCATAAATAAGCACTATTGGCTGAGATTGCATGTTTAGTGACCGTACAGACACACCTGTTGCTGCCCTATTTCAGGAGATCAAAAGAAATCAGATAGGAAAATCCAACAAGGTAATTCTTCCCGTAAACTCTGTCTGTCTAGGCTGTCTACAGAAGTCACAGAATTCCCATAGACATGGATTATTTAAACAATATAATCAGCCACATCAAGCAACAGTTATCTGATGTCTCGGGGTACCTCCAAGATTCTCAACTTATTTATAAACCCTCACAGCACTCCCCCTGACGATGCTGTCAAGTTCCTTTTTCCATAGAAGGCTGGCACCATCTTTGTTAGGGATCATCCAGGGTCAGCATCTACTTCTTGATCTGAAGTCTTTTCTCTAAATTACACCGTTGTGTAAATCCTGGTGCCTGTGGAGTAGCTGTTGTGTTCTTGGATTTGTGCATGCATGCTTTCTCACATAATTCCTGCTACAGCCTCTTACTATGTACATAGTTTCAGTGTTACAGTTTGAATAATCACTGGGGGATGGAGAAAAAAACTTCCTCCTGCCTGCAGTTATGACATACCTCCCAGCTTAGGCACAGTCACCTGCCTTGAGTTCAAGAACTACATTTCAATAAAAAAAAACAGGTACAGGCTGGATATAGTGAAATGTGAGGAATTGATTCATGCAAACTTTTTAAGCTAAAATGTTGAAAAACAGAGCCTAATGGATTGTACTGAAAATCACTTTTGTAATAGAAGTACAAAAACAAGCAATTGCACTTAACATAAATCAACCCTGATACAGGCATATCGGCAGGCTGGTACACAGGTAGATAGCATGGTCCATTTCAGTTCAGATTGAAAGCTTCTCTACATCCTAATAGCCATCAAAACCGATAGGAGGAACAGGAGAGTCTAAACCCTGGACTAGGGAGATGCATCAGAAAGGAAAACCTACTAGGGAGGGCTTTACTTAGCAGCCTGGAGAAGCAAGAGCTTGCCACTGACACATTTCGAGGCCCTGCTCCTTTTAGGGCACATTTGTGCCATTGCCCCTTTCCATAATACAAAACCAAAGGTGATGTTCTGCCACTCTTGTGTTTTCCCCTCATTCAATCTGCAATAGCAAGACTCAATGAAGGCAGATTGACACCAGCATTTGAAAATGTTATATATTGCAGCTTACCATTCCTTAGATGTAGTAGCTGCATTGGTTTTCCTTTTTCAGGCATTTGCCCTTCTTGTAATACATTTCCTGTCCTAATGTGTTAACGTTCACTCACCGTGCGTTACCTATTGAGAAGCCTTCGTTGTTACCCTAGGACTGGACTAGAGAATTCTCCCCACTCCTGTTCTGTATGACATGGATGGACGGCGTTCTATCCGAGGATAGGTGGAAACAATGTAACGGATAACAATTGGCACAGTAGGTTATCAACTGACAAGATTTCTGGCTGAATCAACAGGTATTTTTTGCACTTACGGAATACATATGTCGAAACCACTTTCAATGGTATATTTACCAGACCAAAAGGGACCAATCAAGAGATGTTAGTTGTTGAGGTTTGCATATGCTTTATGATACCAGATGGGATTGGACACACCAGAGCTAAAATAACAATGTTAGGTAGAATTGACCCTTAAGACAGTGGTAGATCTTTGTAATACACCAAAACAAGAGTTAATCTTTGCCTATACTAATAACTGCTTTTACCGCAGGTAAGCTATAAATTCTTGCCGCATGCTGGCTGTTTAATTTCTGGTTGAGAAAGCACAGCGGTTTTTTTAGTTCATTATCTTTGGGGAAAAAAAGTCAGTAACAAGATAATACAGCTGCCTCTGATTAAGATGTAAATTCTTTCTAATTAGAATGTAAATTCTTACATTTAAATGAAGACATCAGTTGTCAGGATGCCATATGATATCTTATTTCACCTTGCTTGAATGCAGCCCTCATTGCTCGTCTATGGCACTAAAACAGTTTTGCAGGCCTTTTGTTCTGCTGTTCTTGTAATATTCCCTCTTCATGTTGCCTTTTCACATGTCTTTTGTTTGTTTTTCCCCTTGCATCTGATATTGTTGTGCCTTGGGATTCTGCCGGAATTTGGAATGAAAATTGAGTTCAGCCTATGCCAGTATCTGCTTCTGCCTCAATTACTTCTGCTGCATTTTTCCTCAATGTAAATCAGAAAGGTGGCATAGAGTGGAGCATGGATTCGAAATCATTAATTTCCCATAAAGTGATGGATCAAGTCCAATCAACCTTCCCGAAATTCAAAGAATAGAAAAGAGAATTGGAAATTAATTAACATTTCCTGTCATTAATAGTTTATTATTTTATTGCCGTGGCGTATTTTAATAAGTTTTAGAAAATTATTTTTTTTCCCTCTTGTTATTATTATTGCGAAATGATGAATGGAACCTTTGACCACAATTATACTGCAGTGAAAATGCGCTAATAAGAATTTTGGCAAAAATATGCCAGAGGAAATTTGCCGGTGATGGGCTTTGATTGTGCTGAGAATGGAAAAGTAGGAACACATGCAAGTAAAATCTCATAACAGGACATAATATACAGTATTATGCTGTAATATGTGAAATTGTAGTTTAATTATTACAAATTTATTAAAACTTGCATCTAAAGGTCCTCATAGGTATTAAATGATGGATACTCAATCCATCCAAAGGTATCAAGAGACTTGTCTATGAATACTTCCCGACTGCTTTAAACATCCCTTTTCTCATAAGATATCTAGTTAATTTCGTGTAAAACCTTGCCCCACCCCGAGATAGGCCATTAACGAAGGTGTCTGTGTTCCCACCTACATCGGTATAAACAATGATCCCTTACAAGAGCAAACTATATTTCTCTGCTTGAATCATGTACACTCATGATCCACCTTTTATATGTCTGTGTTCACTTTAGGCCTTCTGCCTTGTAGATTGTCCCAACACCCACCTACAAATCTCAAAAGGTCCTTTTGGTCATGAGCTGACCCACTCCTGTATACAATACTAAATTATTGGTCCAAAGCTGTGGTGAGCAGGTTCAATGACAGAAACTGAAGTTCAGGAGGGACGGGCCGAAGCTCTGAAGTAGTTGACCTATACATCAGAGGGTACCCTACATTTAGGGGCTCCTGGAGTACTTCTAAGATATGTAACTGTGTATACAGGTAGCTTTTATGTGTAGTGACAGTTTAGAAGGCTTAAAGTTAACATGTTACAGGCCTGGACTGTTTAGACTGAACACATGAAGGAAAAGAATGCATGCTTATTTCACCAAAGGTAACCTCTGCTTATACATGTTTTTATTATATGTTAATTTTGAATTGCCCAGACCAATGTTCTCCCTTGGCCTTTTTTGTGGATGTGCTGCCTGGCTTCTGCAGAGACTGCTCATCCTCTTGGACCCCAAGCTCACTTGTTTTTTTCGTTAGCCCAGAACTGCTAAAGGGAGATTTAGGAAGGAGGGTAGCAGGAGATCCGTGAATTCTAGGCACTTCCAGGTTCGAGGCACTGTCAGGATCCAATGGCAGTGGCCAGTTAAGCAGTGGAAGCAGGAACACTGTGTCTCTGATTTGCAAGGGCAGAGGACAGAAAAAGTATTAGGGTTAACAGAGCCCTCGTGTCTCAATAAAGACAACCTGCCAGTATCTCTGTTCTATCACATAAGGGGCTTATCAGCCCCCTTGTAATAGTAATAAGTAAAAACAAAAGTAAAAAGGTATTAAAAAGCATCATCTAATAAAAAGAAAACTGTACAGCCCCTTATATTTTGCACCCAAAAACATAACAGTATTTTTTATGTGTGATGGAACATTTAGAGATAATATTGTGCATTGCATTTGCAAAAATATTTTGTTACTGAAAATGGAGATTTCATACGCCTTTGTGCAATTATTCTATTTCTCCATTTTGCACTGCTTTTTGGACTAGAAAGCTATTTTTTGGCCTTGGTTTTCGAAGGTTTACTTTAAAGTCAATAAAGGTTCACGAATTGTAAATATGATGAGTTTTTTTACTGCACCTTCCTACTTGGCTACTCTAGGTTCTGGCTCACTAGTGTGTTAAGCTGGCCATAGACCTATAGATTATCTGCAGATTTTCTATGGTCAGAAGGAAAAAGTGCAACAGATTCCTCCATCTACGCTAAACTGTGTGGATGGAGAAATCTCCCACTGAGCCAAGCTTTAGTAACTTGCTAGTCGGCTCCACTGGCTCTCAAAATACCTGAACAATCTGATTGGATGCAGGCATTGTTCAGGTATTTTGAGAACCAGTGGGACTGACTAGCAAGATACTGAAGCTTGGCCCAGTGGGAGATTCCTCCATCTGCACAGTTTAGTGTAGATGGAGGAATCTGTTGCACTTTTTCCATCTGAACATAGAAAATCTGCAGATAATCTGTAGGTGTATGGCCAGCTTTGTGGTTTTACTCTAACAACCCCACCTTTTGAGTGATTCTGCCAGGCTAGGTGACTGCTGGATGAAGGAAAAGTTAGCTGGCCCTGCTTTCACTTTAGAAGTTACAAAAAAACATGTAATCTGAAATAGGCACTTATGCAGTGTGAATGGTATTCCAGTACAAGTCTAAACTCTTCTGCTTGTCCTTTGCATACCATAGAAAAGAGAAAGCAGGACACAAGTTCCTTGGTAGTGATTTTACCTCGGTTATATTTGTTACATCCTCTGTTGATGGCATCAATAGTAACACTTACTGCATCCAGTTTCTTTGACACCTCTTCTTGGCAAGCCACAGGTTCCGGATATTTGTAGATTAAAACAAGAGGGGAACATTGCAAATACCTTGCATAACGGGTTGGATAATCTTCAAAAAAGACAAGTCTTCATGCCTTCAGGGCTGCTTGAATTGAAAGAACATTGTCTCAGGCAACTTAGTAATAAGAGCTAAGTAGAGATGGTACTAGTTCATTATGGTCCATAATCTTTTTGTGTTTGTTGAAGAGTGATGTAACTGAACTACCTGGATTAAAAGGAATGAGGAAGTTAAGTGGGCTTTGCTAACTAAAAGAATAAGGTGAACTGAGGAGCAATATAGCATTGATTAAAAACAAATGTGAGCTCATTCCAGATCTTTTTTTCTTGAATAAATGATGTATTTAAGATATCATAGGATGTTCCGTGTGTCCAAGTGATTTTCCTGCTTTTGCAGATGTTTACAAAATTTTGTTTAAGTGAAACCTGTGTATCCACCTAAGCAATGCGCATTACATAACACATGTAGACTAATTAAAAATAAAAGACATTGCCTCTATTAACTTATGTTTTTTTTCTTCTAAATAGTGCTGAAAGCAATCATTGTTAGATTTTATTACTAGTTCGTCTTGGGTCTTGCAACAAAGAGAGAACCAAGTCCCAGTGGCTGGTGCTGTCATGCTAAACTATGGAGGGAACATCATCAGATTCTGCTTAGTACCCAAGGAGTTGTGCAGCGGTAAGCTGACATTTTTTTTACAAGAGTCTTGTAAGAGTCAGCAACTCTCCGAGGTCCTTGGCCTATTCAGATAGCTTAACTTTGCTGACAACATACATATTAAATTGCTACCATTTTTTCCCTGCATGTAATGGTTCAGGTATGTGCTTTATGGGGTTTTTTTTTATATTCACATTCTAATGCACTTTTAAAAAGTTCTCATGTATTTTGAGTGCATGAGAACCATGAATAAAATGTATTGTTCAAAGGTTTCCTTTGAAAGGTGTACCATATACTGTACATGCAATTTACTGCTAAAGAAAAATGCTAAGGGGCCAGCATTTCCTGTTTTTCTTTAATTGCTTTGGATTAGTACATTGTCACGTGTTGATGTGTGATGTCATTCCTGCCAAACGTCCCTGTAACACATGTAGACTAATTAAAAATAAAAGACATTGACTTTTTCAGACAACTGAATATACAGATGTAAGCTAGCATCATTTAAAACAAAGACAAGCCTGTGGATATGCATTAACATGCATTAAAGTATATAGTTGCGCATTGGGACTTTGGTGTTTGACTATATTAGAATTTGTTAGGATGAAGTATATTTTCTTTCTTTTCTACCTTCTGTTCTTGTTATTTTTGCTTTGTTTTATTGTATAATTTATCTTTCAACCTCCATTTTATTTTAATATTTGCATTTTGTAGCATTTGCATACATTTTCCCATGCACCGTTATCCTTAGGTCTGTCGTCTTTCACCCAGGAGCAGTAGTAAACTTTGGCATGTGTGTAATGCGATTTAAAGCTTGACATGGAGGGTAAAGCATTACTGCTAGGCAGTGTACACAGAATGATATTGTGTAAAGGTGTTGATGTCAAGTGCTTGTAAATCCTTGAAGATTAATTGAAGCATGCTTGGACAAGTCAAGAGATGGAGGCTTTCCTTTTCTCATTGCTCGCAATTCCTTCCCAATACACCGTCTGCTAAATTATCTTTTAAGTCTCCTGAGATTTCCATTTATTCCTTAGCTGCTGTAATTCCAGTGGTGATTCTCTTGGTTTCAAATTTCTATTATACAAACATTCCTGCCCCTTTTCTAGGCATGTCACAAAGTTCCATGTCAAAAGACCTGTAAACCTGAAAGGTTTAGATCTCACCACTGAGAAAATAGCGGCAGAGTATTGTACCATGTTAGCCATCAACAAAAGTTAAATTTTTTAGCATCTATTGCCACTTATCAAGTTGATAACACCTGCATCAATTTGTGGTTTCATGTATAAAGTTTATGTTTCTCACTGATCAATGAAGGATTGTCCCTAAATCTCACGATGGTTAAGGTAGCTACATGAGTTACTGGGACCCGATATTGGAGTTGATTTACTAAAGGCAAAAAGTTCACTTTGCAAGGGGATTTGCACTTCGGAGGGGACGTTTTCTCTTAGCTTAGTGAATGAGGTGAAGTTCTGTTGACTCCCATCATCCAATCATGTGCAAGCAAAAACATGCAAATGTCTTTTATTCACTTCTAGCAGCAGTAAAGCGGAAACTAGAAATGTTCATGTACCAGTTCAGATACCAGTGCCGATACTTGGCATTTTCACTACCAGGGTTGCAGCGGTTGCAGCTGGGATTTAGCTCTGGCGCTCCACCACTGTCCTGAAATCATTAGTCTGTATTGTTTTTGAAAAACTGCCACATGACAATAAACAAAAATGTATCAGTACTTGTATCTGTGAGTACTTGGACAAGTATCAGTACTCGTACTTGAAAAAATGGTATCGGTGCATCCCTAATACATATTTATTTTAAAAAAATCACGCATTAAAACAGGGATGCACAAATCCCAGGAGCTCAGTAGCCAATGTTCCTTAACAATGACAGCTGCCTCCTAACTTTTGAATTTTTCTCTAGTCTAGTCTTGGAGCTGGAAAAGTATCTGTACTTGTACTTGTACCGAGTACGGTACTTGGTATCTGAACACCCCTAGCATAAACCCCTTGCTTTCATGGGTCAATAAGGAAAACAGCTGAGGATGACCTGCTCAGACTGTCCATTAACTATCCTCTGTGGTTAAAACGACTCAGAGCTGCTGTACCTTTTCCTTGCAATGCAGTTTGGGCCTTGGCTATGTATTGCTTTCAGGCTCCAAACTGCTAACGGGTCTCGGTGGAACGACTCCCTCCTTCCTTCATATTTGTACAAGTCAACATGTATTTTTGGTTTAGCAGCCTTTTCATTTGCTGTGTGTTCATAGCTCATGGCAACATAGTGGAGTAGTTGTTGGCGCTTCTGCCTTGCAGTACTGGGGGTCCCTGGCTTGAATCCCTGCCAGGTCACTATCTGCAAGGAGGTTAATTGACTCCTGTCTAAATTGGCCCTGTATGTACAGTATGCATGTGAGATAGGGACCTTAGATTGTAAGCTCCTTGAGTGCAGGAACTGATGTGAATGTGCACAAAAGCGCTCCGTAAAATTGTCGGTGCTAAATTATTATTATACAGGATTTATATAGCGCCAACAGTTTGCGCAGCGCTTTACAATATAAGGAAGACATTACAATCACAATACAATTCGAGACAAGATGGTAAGGAGGGCCGTGCCCCTGAGGGCTTACAATCTAAAAGAGAGGGGCCAGTGATACAGAGGAGGATATAAATACCAATAATAAATAAATAAAACTCGGCTTCATTAGGCTCGTTCGTGATGCCGTTGCATACTACCATATTTTGTTTTCCCTCGCTGCGTGCCAGAAAAGCATATGTGTTTCCCTTCACAGAAAATTAATTGTTTGTTAAATTAGTTGTTGGATTGTTCTGTCTATGTTAACAATTGTTTTAAATGTTTCAATGTTTATTTTTCAGCTTCTTTTCTTTAAGCATATTGTGTTAGTGGCAGATAGTTTATTTATATGCACATCGCAGAGCGTAAAGCTTTTGGTACTGAGGAAAGGAGTTCCAGAAATGTGGTTGATGAATAGGTGGAACATAGGGGAAAACAACAAGGATTGTCGTAAAAACCTATTTAAGATTGTCGATTTCAACTACGGATTATATGTAGTTTCTTTTTCTTGTTAAAGATGTTACCCAATAAGAATAGTTGCCCTGTGTGTGTAGATACCTTCAGAAATCCAGCATGCTGGTAGCATTCCTGTTGAAGGGAATATATAGTGTGTTTTACATATTTTCTCTATTTATTATATGAAGAAAAAAAAAGGAGATGTATTTTTATCCATCTTTATGTCATGTATTGTGTATGTTTAATTTATATTTACCACGTTCAGCCAGTAAGTGATGAATGTGAAGCTAGTACACCAGTTTTTTTGAAGGCTAATTTATGGCTATGCTGTGAATATACTGTGTTGTGAATGGCTGGATATCACATTACACACATGCACTGCAGAATATTCAGAGGAGGGACACACACAGCTTCCTTTCTCTAACAGATATGGACCTGTGAAGTGGTAGCTACAAGGCTAGTACCCAGGTTTTAAGTAAGCTCTTTTGTTGCTACGCTTTGAATAGTTTTGTATTGGGAAAGAGCTAAATAGCAGGATATTCCATCATCGACACACACAGCTGAATGGCTCAGAGTATGGACACACTCTACTCCCAGATATGGCCTATGGTTTTCCAATTTGACAAAAAAACAGTTTACTAGTGCTGTGGCAGTGCTGGACTAGAGCTCTCCAATCAGCTGGAAGAATAGGCTTTCCTGATTGGCGAGCTATAGGTTATAGGAGGCGTGTCAGACCACTGCAGAGAGACCACTGCTTCCACATAGAGAGCAAGGGTCCTTCCCTGCAGCATGCTGGCAGGGGACAGGCTTTGTGAAGAAATCAAACTGTAAGACTTTGAACACCCTTTGTTTTGGTGCACCTGGAATACAGTTATCTCATTTAAACTAATTGTTCAGTTGGGCTTTAAACGTACTAGTAATGATTTTATCTTTACTTTTTTCCCCTATTATCTTGCCATCCATGGAGTACAGGGAATTATATAGGGCTCAATTTACAGAGTGTAAATCTCAATCAGAATGAATGGTATTCAGAGACACAACATTATTGGTGTCATTATCTGGTGTTAAATTGATTAAAGACAGTGTCAGATGCTGAGCAGGAAGCCTCAGTGCTTATCTGTCTGTTTTCTGGGGATATACACAATATACCGAACCAGCTTTATGTATTTCACTATGGAGCTGTCAGCCAGCCTGGTCTGCTCAGTATAGTCATGCATATTCATAGTTAATAACATGGTATCTGACATACTGTCACTATCCGAGGCCGAGGGGTCTTTTCAAGAGGAATTCCTGGTAGGTGGGCACTTTCATGTGCCGATAGAAGGGGTTTGAAAATGGCTTTATTTTTAGCATGAATTTATATACATACCAATACATGCCCCCCTATGGCTCTCTTCCCTTTAATTACACCAATTATACATAGAATTATGTAAACCCCCCACCATCACACACCTCTGTAGACAGGATTGCGGGGACCTGACAAAATTCACTCTCCGCCTTTTGGCTTGTGGCACCCTGAATTCTTTGCAGAAGTTAACAATATTCTATTATTAATGAGGATCGCCTATCATGACATTAATGTGAACATGTTAAAAACATAGTTTTAAACCATATAATATTTATGCACAATGTATACACATACATAGGCAGGTTAATTCATATCTACTATACTACACATAATGCAGCCAGTCTTATTTTTATATATTGCTTTTATCTTATCTGTCCCTTTTAATTGTGATTCACCAATCAGTGTTGATATAGCTTATTGAATGTTTGAACATTTTTCAGTTGCAAAAATTGTCCACTTTATGTTGCACAGAACACTGTGACCTGACCCTCTGCTGAGAGCCTAACCTATGGTGTTCATTCGAAGACAATCCTCTAATGTTTCTCTTTTTGAATGTGCAGTTAGTGTTTTCAAGGGAATGTATAGTACATTCAAAGCCCTGCATAGTACATTCAATGCCCAACTCCTACTTATTTCTGCCCACCACATTAATTCCTTTCTCCCACTGGATGTGTAGCATCATTCAACCCACTTCCAGTGAGTGCATCATGATGCGCTCGCACCCCGTGTCACCACAGCACCCATCACTCACTATAAAGATACAGAGAATGGTTGAAATATACTATTATTTTCCCCCCAAAAAGTGTAAAGTAGCTATCTTTATGCCTGCACATGCCCAATGTCTCCAGCACCCCAACTGCTCTGATATGCCAAATCGGCTTTTTCCCAGACAATTTAGGGCTGGCCCACTTTCTTCCATTACCCAACAATCCCAATTGGATATTGAGCTTGCCCATTATTTGAACAAACAGTAGGGAGATGCAGCTGCCCAGCCCTCAACTTTCTCAATTTTTCTCAGTAAAAGTCAGTATATGTATATTATAGCACTGTGAGTTTAGGGGCTCCTGAGGTGCACAATACACCTTAGAGTTCCTTTACTGTTTGGGTCTTCAAAAGTCTGCAGTTTATGTAATGATAGATATCATCTGTCTGCAGTTTATCTAATGATAGATGTATCTTTTTTATCTACATTTTGCATTTCCGTGTTTTCCCACTCAAACTACATGCCCATTATTCCCATTGCATCTAGTTATCCATTCATTATAAAAAAGTGATTAAAATCATTTTTAGTCTAAAATGTTCTTTCCCTGTAAATGGACGCTGTTGTCGTGCCTTTACTGTTACCTATTTCTTGAGGAAGCAGGGAACAGGAGTGCTTACTGAGTACATACTAATATGAAAGCTAAAACTCGTTCAAATTCAAAGCAGCTCCGGAACTTGTTCTATGCCAATGTCACGCTGATTGCTTTGTAGTCAGGAAAATGAGCCACCGCCTGCTTGCAGTGCATAGCTTCCTATTTACCTTTTAGTTTTTTAGTTCTATAATGTGCATTGCATTAGTACTTTACGCAAACATGCAATAAATGTTTTTTGGATTTAGACTGTAATTCCTCCTATTTTAGAACAGGGTAAGACTCTATGATCCCATTGGTTTTGTACTTTGGAAGCTGAATGAATGTTCATTTTTGCAATGTTTACACTGCAGCAATTCTATCCTTTTGTCTCCATGTGTCCTTCCAGAAACTAGAACGTTAAGTTCCTTAGGCCGCCAAAGGGCTGTTTTACTGGCATATGTCCTGTGTTTAGCTAAGTTCATTTGCTGCATTCCAAATTTAGAGATCACCATCAATGAGCCGGTCAGGGTAGTTTTCAGCCCACTGTGGGTCTGAATTTGATTTTTTACATCAAGGTCTTTTAAAGATTTGTGTCAGGTCCTTTATGCCTTTTCTTGTAACAGTGGTTTCCAAGATAAATATAATCCTGTATTTGGATGAGACCCATCTGTGCTGTAACATGGAAGTTACTCTTTTTCTGTTGTTAGGGTCCACGTAGACAGCTGTTAAATAGGCCATCTGTCCCCCGTTTTCACCCGGCTTTGGTCAGCACAGCCAGAGGCACCCCTTCACCTTCTTCTATAGGGTTACTTAGGGTAGATCAAAACTCTATCTGGGGAACATTTAGATTGCTAAATCACTGTATATAATAATAAAATATGGTTTTCACAATTTTTGTCATCATTTTTGCATCTGAGTGCTGGTCACACCCAGCCTCTTTTAGCCATATCCTGTCTTCATCTGCTTGCTCCAGTGTCGGATGCCCGTCACTGAACTCGCTAACTGATAGTGACAATAGTGGATCATGCCTTTTCAAATGTGTGTCATCTTGAATTCTCGATCAGGGGTGACAGGGTGAAAATGATGGATCACAATTGGGAGACAGTTGTCACCCTATAATAGGAAGTGCCTGAACGAGGACCTGCATGGCAGAAGCACCAGGTATCCTATAATGAACACTGCATAAAAAAAGGATTACAAATTTGCAAAAGTTGCATTAAAGCTTATTGGAGATTTTGGTAATTAAATTAGATCTACTTTAAAACCTATAGGCAGCAGAAATGCAGTGTGAACAAATACTTGGCCCAGCACAATCCAAATCATTTCAAGTGGCCATGCCAACATTGTGGATCCACTGAATGTCGGGTTCAGTAAACACTAAAAGCAGCAGCTGGGGGAAAGGTGGGGGGAGTGTTGACTATGTAAAGCAAAGCTTTGATGCAAGCAGGTTTTTGGTAGCCTTTTAAATGCCATCTACACAATCTCTAGGTCAGGGCTCAAAATTTCCACTCGCCCCCTCGCAATTGGCGAGTGAAAATTGCGTGGGGGCGAGTGGAAATCCAGGGGGGGGACTTCCGCCGCTTCGGCAGCGCCGATCGCTGTCTGTTTCCTCCACCCGCTTCTTGGAGCATTACTTTACATAGAAGACTGGAGTCTACTCTGTGACATACAGCACTTGCCATACAGAACCTTCGACTTGTTTGGTTATGTTGTAAATTTGTGATACCAGATTTCACAAGCAGGTGTAATGCACTCATATGGATTTCTGTACCACAGGCCTTGGCTAATACACAAAAAAAATTTCATGGAAATCCCACGTATTAGGTTATTTTACTTTTGTGTCAACACTGAATTTTTAAGGAAGGCAGAACTTGCAGGGAACCTTTGGAACAGTGAGACATGGTGTACAGCAAATGCATTGCTAAGTGCTGGGCTTCAGAAATACTCTTTGTGGTCCCTTTTAAAACCTATTTGAATAAGGGCTATAAGTGCTCAGATAGTCATAGGTGACAATATCATGCGAATGTTACCGGATGTTGCTGAGCACTGTTAAGGGAACGGGTTTATACTATATGACCCAATCACTATTTTTTCCTACCTGATAAAATGACTGTCACTGGATGGATGAATGTCAAGAGCCCCCTGCTTCTCCTCCTAGACCAGTCAAGCTTGTAAGGGTATGGAGCACTCCACAGCCCTGAGAATATATTTTGCCCTGAAGACGATGGGATCATGCATTCACTTCTAACCATCCTCTAAAGTCTATGGGTGATTTGGAAATCCCTGTTATTAAACACAGGTGCTGTAGCTGAAATAGCTAACAACCAGGTTTACACACTGGTAATGAAGTGAGGATATCTTGAAAACATGTCTTTGTGTCCCCAGGGCTGATTGGTAACTAATGCCTTTTAAGGTGGGATTTTGCAAACAAAAACATGTCGACACAAATTAGCCCATTAATAAGTAAGATAGCATCACTCTTGTAATTAATTGGTGGAGCATTTGCGCATGTTTACTACAGATGTTAGAGGTATTGCAGGTGCCTTTCGTACTACTTATAATATACATGAATGACCTTTGCTTTGATATACACGTGGGTTTCAAATTATTTAGGTGTTTGGTTTCACTTGAGAACTGTTGATTATTATAAGGTCTTCTCATGCCTTGTTGGCCTGGGCAATTGGCCCATAAACTCTGGGGAAGCATTAGAAAGAACAAGAGTGTAAAATGGTATTGATTTTGTACAGAGCAGTGAATACTCTCCATGTATTTGTCTGTATGTGGCCGTATGATTCAATGCATCTTTGCAGTCCTAGTGTCACAATAATAAGGTGTGATGAGCCCCAAACTGTGTTGAGGAAAGGGTGAAGATGTACTGAACACAGTGCCACCCTCATTTCTCCAAAATGTGCAAGTCTATGAGCAGATGGCCAGATTTAAACCTTATGTATTAAAGCACAGAATGGCTGAACTGTAGGTAAGCAGGCAGAGGGCTGGCACATTTCATATAACCCCCCTCTAAAACAACCAGCTCAAGACACAGTGACACAGAGCAGCTTGATTGGAATGCAGAAACATCTTAGCCAGGATCTGCACAAGCCTCTTAATGAGCCTTGTCCTAAACCAGACAACAGGCTGTTGAATGGTTTGAGTAAATATACATCTGTAAATCTTGTTTTTTATTAAACTGAGACTGAACTGTAGTACATCTCAGGTTCCCAACTGTACTCATATTCCATGATTCCTGCTGTAATTGAGTTATCTTCTTCTAGAATTTGTCAGTTGAATATCAGGGGTGGGGCATAGTATTTGTTGAAATGACTTAATCTCATTTTGGAAAGAAGTGGATGCCCTGAGTGCAATGTGGACCTACAACCCAGACACAGGGAATGATTTGAAGGCACAAGCAAGTATTTAGGTTTATTACCTAAAAAGGACATACTAAATCATATTCACGCCAGATCCCTCCTACAGCTATTGAACCACACAACAGCAACAACACATATCAAAAATATATACATTTTATTAAACAATAATTCTTTGCAAATCATTATAAAGATATAATCTGATGCAGTAAGGGGCATGATAAAAACTGCAGCCATGAAAACACTAAGAAATAAAAACAATTAAAAACAACAATGCCCCAACGCTATATCTGTACCCTACTATCCCTTACTCAAACATATATATACAGTATAGATATATATATCTTTTGGTATATATTTTTGTTGTTGTGCAGTTCAATGGATGTAAGAGGGAATTAGAGTGAATATAACAAATAATTGGAAATTGTGTTCATATGATTCCATCATTTGATGCCCATAGCCATCTGTATTTGTTCTTCCAAGTTGGTTATTGATCACTGATTTAATGATCATTTTACCATAGAGCTAGATTGTTTTCTTTCATGAAAGATTAAATCTTTTTTCTTTCCCCTCACAGAAATCTCTATTTCATTATCGTAAACCCCTCAAATGTTAAGAGAGCTTGAATAGGCTGCTAAGTGTAATCCTTTGAAGTTATCCACTGAAAAACTGCTTAAGTACCTCCATTGTAGAGTCTGCCCTTTGTCACCACTTCTATTGTCCAGAGTATTCATGACTCGTTCTTTGGAGAGAAACCTTTTTAATGACGGTCTTTGTTTTATTATTCGTAGCATATACGTTGCTGGTCATTTTGCTGATTAGAACACATTAGGTGTAAGTGGACCCTTGACTAAATATACAGTGGTCAGTGAAGGGGTTTGTTGATTCTCTATTTCCTGTAATTGTGTAGTTGTCTCATCATAACCAAACAACATGTTTGACTGTTGAGCCGCTGGGACAAACTTTCCAAAGTTTGCTCAATAATTCAGTAAGTAATCTGCAATAATCCGTAGCAACCGATCAGAATGATTGATCTGACTTCAATATACTGGAATATGGTCGCTGTAGGTTACTGTACTTTATGAATGCTTCATTATTACTAAATAAGCCTGTTTGTGTATATCTGGATTACCTGTATGTAATACAGTGTGAACAATCATCTCTTGATCAAGTGCCTGTACATTTTTACTGCATATTGGGTAATTTTAGCTAGCCAAATGTTGAAAAAGACTGGCACACGATATAGTTGATTTTGTTACATTTCTGCTACAGCCTCATAGAACAGGTTGGAAAAACTCCAGGAGCTAGGTAGCCAATGTGTTGAAAATATTAAGGCATGATTCATCAAGCCTCAGTGGCATTTAATGCATGCTAAAATGACATACAATATTAGTGACGGAGGAGTTACTTCAGCTTGCTGTAATCACACTTGAGGTTTTTAAAGCCTCGCTCAGGCCTGCTGTCAAATTTACCAATGTAGTTGGATCCCCCACACTGCATGGGGTAAATGTCATTTGGCTATCGGGTAAAGGAATAAGCAGAAATAATTACCTTATTCCTTGTTCCCCTGGCAGCCTGTGTTCTCCTCTATTATCCAACACTCTGAAATATATGCAGACCTTGGCTATCCTTACATATAACATAGGACTGTCGGTCCTGCATTGCACACAATCTGACCAGCCAGGCTGCAAAGTGATGCACCTTCAGGGGACGAGTCAACTGGGGAAAAGGAAGTTTGCGGGAGCAGGGAACAAGGTAAGTACGTCTGCTCATTTCTTTACTCAATAGCCAAATGAGCATTTAACCTATGCATTGAGGAAGACCACACTGCATTGGTAAATTTAACAGCAGCTCTAAATGGGGCTTGATGACTCAGGGCTTCAGTCTTTTTATGTTGATCCACTAAAAACATGGATACCCTGGCTTCTTAAAGCATGCTTGTCATATTGGATGTGTAAACCACAGTAACATTAAATCATCTTAGCAGGGACCTTTCATTGGCACATTTTACATTTAGCTTTCCTCCCTGATGCCACTGTCATTGTGCATTGATTTAACCTGTCTTGTGTAATAAGCAGATCCCATGGCAGGCAGGTTCCGAGCCACCAGTATTGGGTCATGGGGCTTGTCGCAGCTCTTAGTTGTGGTTTCTGACCTCATCAGAGTCTTCATGAAGATTTTGCTGGTGTGAGTACCCTGGTGAGCGTGTGCCGCTGCTTTATGTCATGTGACCTGAAAACCAGAGCACTGCTTATTACAGCTAACTGGTAGGTTTATGTACATTCTTACACCCCTACCCACCCTCCATAATGCCTGCCTAGTTCTGGATTTACATTTTCAAATTTAGGTCTGCTTTACAAACAATTTGCAAACCAATTTTTACATGAATTTTTTTGTTATAGTTGTTTTTTGCAACCTGGGATATACTGTTTTACCAATGCTTGCTTTTTTTCTGCATAATAAAAAAAAATGCAACCATTGTTTTTAATTACAAAACTGAACAAAAAAAAGTTTTTCTGTTGATTTTATGATTAGAAGGGGAATTTTAATGTTCTTTCCAGTCTTGCAATATTTTGCAAGATACTCATTATTTTCCAGCCTGAAAACAGGATCTCTTGTTGTCTCACAGGCCTCTTTTGTTACATTCACTTTGTTTCGGCCAAGCATCTTTCAGCTCTCGCATCTTTGTGGCAAAATTAATTGCAGGACATATAACATGACGCTAAAGAGGGGCTAATGCTTTGCCCTTAAACAATAGGATCCCCTCCGAGCTTCAAATCTTTGATGCCTGTCTGTGGAATAAAGTCCTTAGACCCCATATTTTTTGACCTGCTAGACAGCACAAAAGTAAAGACAAAGTGTAAGTGATGTGCATTGTGACTCGGCTGTGCCCTCATCACTGTACGATCATGGGGGGTGAGTTGTCCATTGTAGGCCATAGAAGTGATTAGAGAAGTTAACAGCGGCTAATGCTTGCTTACAACCCTGTGCTGTCTGTTCCTCGCTTCATGCTGAGTGCTTGTGTAAAGTTTTAGTTTGTGCACCCAGTGTATAATTGTATACAATTAGCCTTGTGCCGTACAACACATATCCTCCAGTGACCAAGCAAATAAGTCAGGTGATCTTCAATATCCACATGAAGACTTTTTATTTTTAACTATATCCGAACCTATTTCCATTTTTCAAGCAAGTCTTAACCCAACCACCATGTCACATAATTATTTAACATGCTAATGTAATTTCAAAAGTCAATTTTAATCTGTTTAAATCCGAAGATTGTATTAAAATAATACCTTGTGATCCTGTAATAAAGATCCTTGCTCAGGCACTTCCTGTTTCAGGGTGACAATGCTCTATGCCTGTTTCCCAAGTATGCTCCTGCATTGTCACCTTGTCACACAGGCTTCTGATTGCGACTACAAGTGGCCATTTCAACACACATTAAGCAGACATGGTTGGTCCAGTGTTGTCACAATCAGAAAACGCACCTTAAGAAATTGCATGTAGCTGCCGCTGAAGTACATGCATGTTGATAGGAGGTGGCTGTAGGAGGTCAGCATCACTGAGATGCAACAAAGGATAAAAGATTAAAAATATATTTTATTTAAAAAAAATGGCTTATGAAACACAGTGCTTTATCAAACTAATGTAATTGAAGCCCAATTCGGAAGTTCAGCTTTAAATTACGGTTAAAATCTACTTTAGCTGTGATTTCATTCTAAAATATTTTTTAAAGTCTTTTATGTTTATCTGAGTGCCCTATTTTTGTATTTGTCAGGCCATCAGATTTTGTCTTGTCCTGCATCTCAGTTCAAATGTCAACTGGGACTATGCATGAAGTTTTCAGAGTCTCTAATTTTTCTGTAGGTTTCCTCCTGTTGTTCTGGTTCCCTCCCACATTCCAAAAATGAATCAGGTTGCCCAATTGGCTTGCTCACAAATTGTCCCTCTGTATCTACATGAGTGTTGTAAAGAGTTCAGATTATGAGCCCCTGAATGGAAATCGGACTGAATAATGGTTTAAAAGGAATCCTAACATGATAGAGCTTTATAAATACGGGAGATGTTTATTCCTGCACCAGAGTTCCCAGCTGCTCCAGCCAGCGAGGGGAGTCTGACTTACTCCATTTGATTTATTTTAAATTATGCAAAATGTGGTCAGAAAGATGCAGTGACCATTGTATTGCATGAAAAGCAGATCCACATGTTATTGGAGCAGCGGTCCTAAGCAGGAAGGAGCACTTGTAACAAATACTTTTGCAATAATTTTATCTTTTTTGTGCAGTTATTTTCTACATATAAGATTGCTATTTTGTATTTTGCTGGCTTTAATTCTTTGTGGTTGTTGTGTTCAGGTTTAGCTTTTCATTTTGTTTAACTGTAACTTTATATTCAGAGATGATTTGATGATCTACTGCTAAGTGATACACAAATACAATACATTTTTGTTAATAGTTAAGGTACTGGAATGTATTTTTAAGATGATTTAACTCCTGAGTTTACTATCACTTTAAGAATAAAATCCCATATTGGATTCTACTATCAGCAGTGGCACCCCGTTTTATTCTGCACCAGGTCAAATACAGCAACATACAGTACTTTCAATAAAAGAGAATACATTTAATGATGTAATATTGAGCTGCATTCATTTGTATTGTTTGTCTACCGGGAGTTCAGCTTTATCACCTGAATATCAGTTGCGTGTGCATCTCACCCACCATCTTCTTTGACTTGGACTTCTTTCTAGATGAAATCTTGTAGTATCAACGAGTAGCAATATCACAGAATCCCTCCACACACACGTCAGGAAGCTGATAATATAACTTTTGCTTTAGTTTATTCATGCACAAGCATTTTATGCATATCAGTAACCAGTTCTGTGGTTTACATGCCTCTAATCAGGAAACAATTAACAAAAAAAGAGGACTCCAGAGTCAGTTTGGACAAAAACAACCATTGGGTTTCAGTTAAACACAGCAAGGCCTTGTTAAGTGCTTGTGTATTCTGGGCCATGTAGCATATTAAGATGTATCTAAAGCCCAAAAACAAATATATAATATAGTGCAACTTACCAGACCTTAGATGTGGTGCCTGCATGAGTTTTGTTTTTTTTGTTTTTTCAGGCTTTTTTTATTTTTTTATTTATTTTCACCTGATAATTCTGTGAATAACACATTTCCTGTCCCTGGGTGGCTGCATTTACCTCTCCACTTTATCTATAGGGGCCACCATATTTGCCACCCAGGCTGGACTACAAATATGTCTGCCTTAATTTATCTCAATTACATGGTGGATGGAAAAGTTGGAAATATAGAGAAGAAGGATAACATTGTGCTTTTCAGTTCAGCTCACAGAAAGTGACAAGGACAGTGCATTCTTGGCAAGATCAACAGGTATTTTTTGTACTTGCTGAAAATGTTCTGAGCCTGCCAAATGGAAATGAATGCAGCCAATACATCTCAGGACCGGTAAGCTGTAATATATTAAATGTTTGTTCTTGGGTTTAAAATTCTGACTTAGCCTACCTAGGAGGGAGCTGTGTCCAGCAATTGTTTTTGCTATATGTGAATACAAGGCCTCATAGCCATAACTTTCATTCCAATGAATCTGTTGAATTCTTATGCTTTTTTAAACTTCATAGGTTGTTTTTTTTTTCTCATTATTTTTACAGCGTAACATATATCTTAATTTTAAATGAAACCATTCTTTGGAGACTGATAGATTACAGAACACTACAGTCAACACAAACCCATGATGATGGTATCCCATTTTCATACTTATTTTCTAGACAGCTGACCTCCATTTTGTTGAAGAACATGTGTTAATGACATTTAACCCCAAACAACATTGAAATGCAAGGAATCCATTTTTTTCACATTTTTATTACTATTATTATTTAATACACATTCATAGCTGCACAGAAATCATGCAACTGTCGGAGATCTTGCTCAATAAGTGGGATTTTTTAATGATAGTAATTTTTCTCCCAGTGTTTTGTGCTTCACTGGATATGAATGCAGAGATTGTATTTCCACCAAGCTGATACAGTTGTCATGTTTACATCAAATTTTAATTATTGGCCCTTTTGACACAAAGAATAGAAAAGAATATACACTTCTTTCTGAATGATAAGAGATAACAGGGCTGGTGTAATTGATAGTTGAAGGTATTTTTGGGATATCGAAGTGTTGACTTTTGCAGGTGTTGAATTAATGAAATGCCCCAACGCCTCCCAAAAAAATGAAATAGTTTGCTTAACTGGCTATTAGAAGTGCTTACTTTAATTGATGTTTCTCTGAAACTTTATTTCCAAGTTTGCAGATTATTTGAGTTAGAAGTTTATTTGACTGCATTGCAACAAAACTTTTATTATGTTTGATTATATGAAGAGGCATAAGCAATTGAGACTAAATACACAGAAGAACTCTGCTTAGTTCACTTACAGAAGTCCTGTAGCATGACTGGGTCGGGGTATTTTGCTTGGGCCAAATATTGAAAAATTAGACAAAAATGACCTGATTTGGCACATAGATTATCCAATTTATGTTCATGCAGCTATCACTCTAGGCTATTTATAAATACAGAAGAGATGGAATTAAAATCTGGTACATAGTATGTAATATAAGTAGAGACTCTCTTTTTACCTTTCTATTGATGTTTTTTTCTCCACCTGGTGTGTGTTTTGTAAATATTATGCTTGCTTTGGCATATTCATTCTGCTATTGTCTATGGTTGTTTGGGGTTTATGCAGCTTGCTGCTTACGTATTAGGCTCCATTCACACATAAGCGGTTTTCCGCACGTATTCGCGCATACGAATATGTGCCTAAATGCGCTTAACAGAAAAACCAATGCATTGCAATGTGCATTGTTCAGACTAAGACTAATGTGGCATCCACTGCATTCAAAACTGCGCATCCCGCAAAATAGTCCAAGAGCAATTTCATGGGCGGATTCCGTGTGTTCCGGCTATAGCAATAGACGCAAACACGCGTAATCCGCGAGTATATTAGCGTTCACGTGGAAAACGCTACTGCTTTGTGTGAATGGAGCCTTAGGCTACATACAGTGCTTTTTTTATTATACATAGTTGTGTTGAAATGCATTTAAATACCCTATTAAAATGCATTCAAGTACCTTAACTATTAGCAAAAATTTATCTTATTTGTGTATCACTCGGCTGTAGATCCTCCAATCATCTCTGAATTGGTGCTGACACTGTCCTTCCTTCTGGAGGGGGGCTACTTTTGTTCCCCATGGTCACTGTGTGTGTTGTAAAGTAGCCAACGCTCCAAGCTCTCTCCCTTGATGGACGACAATGTCACGTTTAGTTTAGTAGTATGCATTGAGATTGTATTCCGTCAAGGGAGTGAGCTTGGAGCGGTGGCTACTTTCCAACACACAGAGCCCACGGGGAACAAAAGTAGCCACCCTGCAGAAGGAAGGACGGTGTCAGCACCAATTCAGAGATGATTTGATTATCTACAGCCGAGTGATACACAAATAAGATACATTTTTGTTAATAGGGTATTTGAAAGCATGTTTAAGATTTAACTAGGTTTAGTGTCACTTTAAATGTTACCTGAATTTATCAGAACTGAAGCAGATGGAATTTGGGGCAGTTGCTCATCGTAACAAATCAGTGTTTCTATTAAATGTGTTCAGTTTAGCTTTAAAAAAAAAGATAGAAGTTGATTGGTTACTATGGACAAGTTCCCCTCAATGAGTCCTAAACATTGTTGAGGTATACACTGTTATATGCTCTGTTATATCAGCCCATGCATAAGGAATAGCAAATTAGGATCAATTCACAAAGCGTAACACATTTATACGGATCTTTATTTTAACCATGTGACTGTTATTTTCAAATCTTATTGGACATTGAATGAAAGTAACTATCACTTTTTAAAAAATTTGGCATTTTAGCTTGGCGGATTGAGCCTATTGTCATATATTATATAACCAATATAATTATTAAATAATATCTCTCCCTCCAGCATTTTCAAAATGTAGAAAGGTGTTTTTAGAGTGTCAGCACATTAGCCACATTTAGTAGAAGAATCGCCCTCCCAGAGCACCCGGATGATTAAGTGGACATGATCACTTAGAATGTAGGGGATATCCTCGTTGTGTTTACCAGGAGCCAATTGATATTTTTGACTGGTGTGTACCCTTAGAGAGCTGAATAGCTCTCAGCCAATAAATTAGGATTGCCACTTACACGGGATTTCAGTTTAGGGTCAATGATACTGTTTACATTTTAAACAATTGAGGAAACTGGAGTGGGTGCTTGAACGTGCCAACAGACTGACGTTGATCCCAAGCAGAACTAATATTGATTTTTTTTTTATTTGTCCTTTATAGGACCAGGGGTCTGACTGTTTACCCAACCCTATAATGCCAAGTGTTCAGGAGGGTTACTTGTGCATTGCTTCAAAGAATTCTCACCAGGGAAGATGAGATGCCCCCCCCCCCCTTCCTTTACAAATCCTTTTCCATCCTTCAAAATTACTGTTGACTAACAAGTTGTGTCTCTTTTTCTCTGAGGCACTGGGTGCAAAACAAGTACTTGAGAAGAGGGGAACATTTATCCCGTAGGCCTGTGATCCTTACTCAACCAGAAAGGCTCTGCATGGGGAGAGAGGCCTGTTGCAGCATTCCACATTTTTAATGAGCTGCTTTTGCAGAGGCTACGGCTTCCCCTTTTTTTTTTTTTAAGCTTTAACTGGGAAAAAAAAAAGGATTTGTCCTCATTAAGAAGGGAATGCTGGAGAATGATAAGGTTTAAGGTGTTCGTCTATAACTCCGCAATCACCTTTGATCTGAAAGCCTCTTTTTCACTACGGCTTTCCCATGTTTTTTTTTTTGTTATGTTTTTTTTGTTATTCCGTAGTTAACATTATAATACCAGGGAAAACTTGTTGGAATCTTTGAAAAGTTTGGATAAATCAGATCACAGAATAACTGATTAGGTAGTCATGCCATCAATGTAAAATGTTTTGGGGATTTTCATTATTTTAGTGTTTTCGTACTGAAGTCATCATCTTCTGGAGTACAGATGGGTATAGTGGATAATCCTGACACACCAAGTCAGGAAAAGTTTCTCGAACCCTTTGGAAATATTCAACATTGTTCCATTGATCAGTTCATCTCCTGTGTATAATTTTTTAAGATTAAAAAAATGTATTTTTTGGAATATGTCGGTGTATCGTCATCAGTCTTTTTGGAAATACTGCTCCCTATTGCTCTTGATCATATAATGGTCAGCTGGCTCCATACCATACAGATATGGGGGTATTGTGATGTATGGTCTAATGGAAATGTACATGCTGGGCATACAGTTAAAAAAAACCTATGAGGTCAGTTTGCCGTCAAACTAAAGCAAATTTACATTTTTAAAATTTGGGGGGGAATCTTCAGCTTTCATTGAAACTATACTTGATAATCCTGCCATGACGGTCCTTGTTTAGAGACTTCCTGTCATGGGGTGGCAACTCTCCCGATCGTGCTTCTGTGTTGTCACTGTGTCACATGCACCCCTGGTGGAGACTGCAAGCGTCTGTGCTGACACACATTGCTTAAATATGGTCTACCATTGTCACTAGAGCAATGACGGTAGAGTGGGTGCATGTAGACAGGAAGTGACTAAAAGAGGCGCCATGAGATCAACAGCAACAAATTGAAAAAAGGATTTTTTTCAAAAAGGGCAAAAACAGTATTTTATAAATAAAAAAAATGCCAATTTGTTTTTTGCAGACTTTTTTTAATTGTAATTTTTAATTAGCTTATCTAAACTTGTAGTTTTGTCGGACGCATTATTTTTTTTTTGGTGCTGAATGAGTTAAAAATTCCTCATAAGCAAATCTCTTCTTTTTTTCGCTTAGTTGATTTCTGGAACAATGAGAGCTGAGTATATCATGTCATGTCACACTTAGGTGAAAACCAGGCAGCTCGGCGTGTGATACAATATTGCGATAATGTCTATTTTATACCTAGGTGGACAAACACAATTACAGGCTGGTCAGCCATTGTCCTGACCCTGTTTGATATAGTCTCAGAGTACATCGCTTCTGCCAAAAAAAAAAAAAGCTTGACTGTGTAAGGCTCTAGAAGACAAGCTTTTTCAAAGTCCGTGAGGTCCGGTATAATCTAATGATTCACTTACATCTCCCTTTACTTAACAGTGTCATAGAAAGTAAGGATCGGCCATTCATAATTTACATGTCATTTGCTGCTTCATATTGTTTGAAATTTAATTACACAGCTTAAATCGTAGCCAGTGCTCGTTTGTCTCAGAGCGTGCTCACAATAAAGCATTGATCTGAATCCAGCATTCAGTGGTAGTTCTTCTTTTATCAAATCACCTTCTGGTGCGGCCATCAAGCCCGGCCAGTTGTTCTTTTCACTCCATTGTAAGGAAAATGAGAGAATTTGACCCTTATTTTCATTTAAAAATCCAGGGCATCATATAAAGGCTGCAGCCTGAAAAGATTTTATTCAGTGCTTTATCACAATGGAATATACAGATAAATTTTCTGAAGGTGATTACAGCGCCTTGCCCGGGTCCTCCTAGCCCCCTGTAATAGTTTTTTATACAACGCCTATTGAGGCCCAGGAAAGAAAAAAAATGAAATACTAAAACTCCCCACAGGTGTCGTTTTTATTATTTTTTCAACAAACACTTCTGGTCGAGGGGGAACCCCCTGATCTACAGCGACAAATTACTAATCACTGGCATTATTCAGCGTTTTAGTCCATTTCTGAAACTTTTCCTTTAAATCAAAAGGACCGCTTTTTTGGTAATTGCCGGCTGCCCAGCCTCCTGGTGTGAGACTCCTGGAAGAATAATCCCACTGACGACTCTTACTGGCTCCCATCCCACTCCTTGGCAAAACACTGAGACTGAATTAAGAGGATGAAGAGGATAATTATTAGATTCAGGAACAGTTTCCCAGCAAAATCTGTTTTTATTCACCGCCATGAAAAACTGTTTATGGTTTTGGAAATACTCTGTTATGGTAATGGGATGGGGCCAACTTGTGACCTCGTTTTTCGATTTTAATGCGCGCTCAAAAGGACGGAAAATGACTCTACCGAGGAAGCAAGTTTTAGGTCGGCTAGTTTTAAGGGATTGTTTTTTTAAATATTTAGTTTACCTTTCTATCTTTTTACACAACTGACGTTGACTTGTCAATGATCTACATAATCCATACCAAAAAAATACCTGTTAAATGGAGTGTAATTTGAAAGGTTGGTAACTGAAGTTTATTTTTAAATTTTATTTTTTTGTAATTTTATTGTTACTTTTTAACTTTTTTTTTTTTACACAAAAGTAGGCTCACCGCTTCATTTCTTTATGTAGAGGCTACAGAGGGATCCCAGTTCCAATAATACCCTCGGTTGCAGCCCTAAGACGATCGACACATACACAAGGTTTTATATAAACCCACTGGCCACTTTATTAGGTACACCTTGCTAGTACTAGGTTGGACCCCTTTTCGCTCCACAACTGCTTTAATTCTTCGTGGCATTGATTTAACAAGGTGATGGAAACATTCCTCAGAGAGTTTGGTCCATACTGACATGATAGCATGCTGCAGATTTGTCAGCTGCACATACATGATGCGAAGCTCCACCAGCCTGAACCATTGATACAAGGCAGGATGGATCCATGCTTTCATGTTGTTTACATCAAATTCTGATCTGACCATCTGAATGTCACAACAAAAATCGAGACTCATCAGACCAGGAAACATTTTTCCGATCTTCTATTTTACAATTTTGGTGAGCACTTGCAAACTGTAGCCTCAGTTTCCTGTTCTTAGCTGACAGAAGTGGCACTCAGTGTGATCTTCTCTGGCTGTAGCCAATGTGCTTCAAGGTTCAATGTGTTGTGTGTTCAGAGATGTTCTTCTGCATACCTCGGATGTAACGAGGGGTTATTAGAGTTACTGTTGTCCTTCTATCAGATTGAACCAGTCTGGCCGTTCTCCTCTGACCTCTGGTATCAAAAAGGTATTCAATAATAAATATAAGATGCAGAGCTGAATGCTGATTTGATTTCTAGGAAAAGGGGGTAAAGGTCCACTTTAACTGTTAATAAAGTCTTTACTGGCCTTTGTAGCTGCAGGAGCAATTCATCCTTACATTTCACAGCATATGCATTACAGTCATTCTCTCAGCATTTTAGATCCCACCCTCAGTAGTGACTCTGCCGCCATCCAGTCTTCTAATCTCTAATATACACATAGAACAGAATCTCTAGGAGGGGGCGGGGGAGCAGGGTGAGTTGAGATGCCACTGAAGAGAACCACTGGAATTACTTTATTGCTTCTTAGGTGAAAATTGAGGATGATTTGCTCCACAGTATCTACAGCTACAGAGCAGAGTGAGGAGCTCATTTACTTGTGGTCTTACTTGAGATTATCTGTATACAAATGTACCACTGTGTTCAGTTTTGTCAGGATAGACCAGATACATAGACCTTAAAAAACACTCAACTCACGAGTTAAATCTTAAAAATGCATTTAAATTCTCTATTAATGGAAACGTATCTTATTTGTGTATCAATCGGCTGTAGATCCTCAAATCATCTCTGAATTTGTGCTGACACTGTCCTTTCTTCTGGAGGGTGGCTACTTTTGTTCCATATAGCTCCAAACTTACTCCCGTGATGGACTACAATCACACGTTTAGTTTACTAATTTGTATTGAGATTGTAGTCCATCACAGCAGCAAGCTTGGAGTGGTGGCTACTTTACAACACACACAGAGACCATGGGAAACAGAAGTAGCCCCCCTCCAGAAGGAAAGACAGTGTCAGCACCAATTCAGAGATGATTTGAGGATCCGCCCAGTGATACACAAATAAGATACATGTTTGTTAATAGCTAGGGTGCTTGAATGAATTTTTGAAATTTAATTCCTGAGTTTAGTGTCACTTTCAGCATACAGCCCTCTTTGCTTCTAGGTTACATGGCTTTGATCATTGAAAGCCTTATAGATGTTTTACCTGTATTGTTGGCACTTTGTACATAGGCTCCGGGCATTTAACCAGAAGTAAATATGGCTCAAAACTGTATACACCGCTCTGTATGTAACCAACATGCCTTGATAAAGCAAAACTCCAAGCTCCAGACATAGTTTTATAGTAGTCCCAGCCCAGTCTCTATGCTGAATGTTTATTATATATTTTTGACCATGCAACAAGAGGTCTGGGAAGAGCAGAAACGTAGTCAGCACTGTGTCCACTAGATCTATGCACTGGCATTCCCAAAAGATATAAAAAAAGGCCACTAATATAATATAAGATACAAAACCCAGTGGTCGAAGTAGACTTTCAGGCAATTTCCATAACTGAAATATTACATTTGGGTGTGGTGTTTAAAGTTCAGTATGGATATCAACTTTTCAATACCATGTTTTAAGGGATGTCTACTCAAGTTATAGGTAAAAAAACGGCACTCGCAAGGGATCCGTCCATCCAGTACTTTATTTGTTAAAAGGCATAACAGCAGAAAACAAACAAATACCTATTGCTCAGTGAAGGCTCTGGCAGAAGCTTTACCAGTCACCGAGGTTTAAGCAGCGGGATTGGAGAGCTGCTGAATGTGTCTAAAATGTCTACTCAAGTTGTTTTAGTGAATTATTTTTGCTGTCTGTGTGATATGGTTTAATAGGTGCTACACTTTATGAACCATAGCTCATCTCAACTTTTGAAGCTAAATTTACAACAGCACAGCCAACTCTTAAGGGCTTGTTCACACCAATTACAGTGCCTTCCAGCGCGGTTAGCTGCTGGAACGCAATGTATTGCATACTAAACTCACCCCTGCATTCTGGGGCAGGAGGGGGCATGGCGGCGCATTCAACTCAATGGCCCTGCAGCAATGCCCCCGCCTGCAGTGCGATCACCCACATCAGAATGCATGGCACAACAATGCCCCCTCGTTCCGGTTCAGTGCGATCGCAAAAAATGCTGCATGCACTGTGCAATGCAGAATCACCACAAATAATTATTTAGGAGACAAAAATTCACAAACACAAAAACAGACCTTTAAGGTACCCAGCCATGCAATATGATCACATAACAATCAATTATTAATTTTTGTAAAAAACATATCACAATAATTAGTGATTAGCAGCAGCGAAAACCTCGGTGTAATTATCCCCAAGTAACACCACCTGGTTCACCTAAATTACAGCACAATATATGCATCCCAAATTCTGTGCAGTAGCAGTGATATGTAGAATATTCTCTACGCGTTATCCAGCTGAATGTTGCTTCTTTAGGAGAAAGACAGGTTTCTAAGGAATATATAATAAAATACATTAAAACATACAACGAATGGATATACAGCATATCATCTTAACCATACACAGATTGAACTCACTTGGCTTACATGCTTAGTAGTGTACGTTTCGCAAAGTGGTGGCAGCACGCTAATTGATACACAACTTAAGTGAGGTCAGTCTGTGAATGATTAATAATATATGCTGTATATGCATTTATTGTATAGTGTTTACTGTATATTTGTTATATATATTTTTTGAAACTTATGTATTTCACCTGAAGAAGCAGCATTCTGCTACGAAACGCGTAGAGAATTTCCTACTTATCACTGCCTGCTGTGTGGGACTTGGGATGCATATGTGTTCCAAGTTATAATATACAAGGTGTGAGAATTAGCTCCAAACAGTAGCGCATTAAGGACGCATCGACTCACTGAAATCTTAATTTAAGGGCTTCCTTGCCCACTTTTATTAAATGAAAGTAAAAAAAAAAAATGCAATTGCCCTTGCCGGGGTTCTTTAGGATTTCTTGGCAACACATGCGCATCCAGCCTCCTGGCTTTGCATCTGCAGCACCACTGCTCCGGCCTCAGGCCACTGTCTGTTCCTCCAGACAGTCTCAATCTTGTGCTAACCGGCACACTTGGTTTTTTCAACCCGCAGCACCCTGCTGCACTGTACTCCACTTTAACTCGTGGGTGGAGTTTTCCTGTCTCCCAGGTGGAGCCCTGAACCCTTCCCAACACCTTTATTTTCAAGGCTGCACACACCTGTGCCATCAGCAGGCTCTGGACACTATCAAACTATGGACTCAGAAATGCAGATTACACAGTGGCATTGCCACGCACTGCCACAAAGGCATCAAATACAACAATCTTCAGTGATCTTGGTGCATAGTAATTGTGCTGGAATTGAGGTAAAGCAGGTGATGTTATATGGGGATAATTTCACCGAGGTTTTCAGTGCTGCTAATAACTAATTATTGTGATATGTTTTTTACAAAAATATACACACTTTTTAATGATAATGAATACGTTATTTTTATATGATCATATCGATGATCATCTTTAGGTAGCCTAAAAGTCAATTTTAAAAGACTAATTCTTGAGTCCATAGTAAACCCATAGTAAGACTTTGTTATTGACTCTTTTTATGTGTTTTGGGGTATAAATTGATATTATTGAACTTGACTTGGAGGCTAAGGGGGAAGCCTCATCTGGGACCGAGGTTCCATTACCAGGAATAGATGTGTAGAGGTTGAGCCGCTCCATTTCTGTCTATTATTTGATATTTAGGAGATAAAAACTAAAAAAGAAGTCTGTTCGACTGACAATTTTCCACCGCATACTTTGATTTTTCAATGTTTGTCGAGCCAGGTAGTGCTATCGGGGGCCACCCACGGCTCCAATTTTGGCTAATTCAGCAGGAATCTGCCAAAATTCAAGCCTTGTATGGCCAATATTAATAACAGTATAAGTAAAGTTCAAAAATAAAAAAATTGGCAGGAGGTAGAGATTTTTGGCAGAAGAGACATGCAAAGCCTCTTATGCCCAAAATATCTCCTGATCTCTCCTCCACTGCATGCACACACTCAGCCCATATACAGCATCGCTAAGATGCTGTAAATGGGCCTGGTGCTGGGGAAGATGGTAACTTCTGTGCGCAGGCATCACCATCAATGGCCACCATATAGCTGCATCATCAGTGGCCACCCAACGGGCGTATCATCAGTGGCCACCCAACGGGCGTATCATCAGTGGCCACCCAATGGCCGCATCATCAGTGGCCACCCAATGGCTGCATCATCAGTGGCCACCCAATGGGCATATCATCAGTGGCCACCCATTGGCAGCATCATCATTGGCCACCCAATGGCGTATAATTAGTGGCCACACAATGGCTGCATCATCAGTAGCCTCATCATCAGTGGCCACCTAATGGCCAAAGAGGACTTCCGAGAACCCAGAGATGGCTGAGTGCTGAGGACGGAAGATCAATCCGACAGCGCTGGAGAAAGGCACACTTGTAAGGTGAGGGTGCCTTCATGTGCAAGTATACTGTGCATACTTGCACATTAGGGCAAAAACAAAAATTACAAAGCAGTTTAAGTCTGTTTTAACTTCTGCAGAAAAATTAGGTCTCCTGTCCTGCCAGACAGAACTGTGTGGTCTCAGAACTGGATGGACAGAAATACAACTCCGTTCAGCTTGAATAAAATGCTCAGCACTTTTGGAACATTATATGATATGCTTACTGATGAATTTGTCAGACATTTACAGTAGAGAAATATAATGAAACATGATCTGATGGGTTATATGTTTCCTCTTAATTACTGGCCTTCTCTCTTATACAATGCAGGGAGCCATCCCCGTTTTCCTATCCTGGGTGGTGGGGTTGTAGAGTATTGAAATAATTTGTGTGTCACCTTTGCAGGGGGAATTTCACCCTTCCATCCCCAGCCCTCCACTCTGTCTCCCTGCTATTCTCCTGCTGCGATCTCAGCTGTCATATCTGAACAAGGCATTTTTAAGCCTGGGGCATGCCACACATTTGCTATATTTTTCCCATTTTTTTTTTTTTTTCCTGCACAAAACACATTTTCCGCTACACTGCACACGAACTTAGTGAGGAATTCGAGAGGTAAAAGTACAGTAAACCTTTCGTTGCCCCCATTATTTTTGCTGTTTGCCGGCAGAAGGTAATCTGAAAATACATTTACGGCTCTTATTCAATTATAATAAAATTCTTATAAGGGAGTCAGATTATTTAATAGCTCGAATCATTGAATATTCCAGATAACTGGACAGCAACATAATAAACAAGAACAGCAAAGTCCAATGACTTGTAGCTAGTAGTCTCACAATGTATCATCCCACCAAAACCCAACTGTAGTCAGCGATCATTCTATTTCCAAACCCCCCTAGTTTATGGGTTAGGCAAAGGGTACCAAAAAGTCAATGAGCAAGTCTTTACCCACTTAGGATAAATAGGACAATAGGATGAAATACTGTTACATGATAGAACGTGTTTCCAAACTCGCCAATGGCCTGGTGATGCTTTAAGCTGAGTGGTGAGATATTCAGTTATAGACCCACCATGTGAAAAATTGCCATTAACCCAAATGTTTTTGGTGGTGAAGAGTGCATATTATTCTTGGTGAGCTTCTATAATTGGTGGTGTGACTATTAATGCTGTAGGTTTCTGAACTGAGCTGAAGAAGCCACTTGGATGAGTGGTGGAATGTTTTTAACATTACTAAACAAACCCAGTTGAATGTGATGGCTACTATCTATACCATGACCTGGATAAATGAGGACCTGAACAGACGGTCTCAATACTTGTCTTTTGCCCTTCAATGAGGTGTCTTGTATGGCTCTTCACATGTTCACTAGAACCAACATGTTTACCAGGCCCAATAAAGTGGATAGTACTATTCACTGGTGGTTATTCAGAGTCAACAATGGCCTTCTGATGATCAGGGCTACTTATATGTGCCTGGGCTGCAAGAGAGGATCCAACACCTCTGTTTTACAGGCTTTGTTTGAACTGTGCTTTCAACACTCTGCCCATAGAGAACTTACTAAGGGAAATTGATTAACATGGATGTGATACCGTGGATATCTACTTACCAGAGTTACCATCTCTACCCCAATATATGTACAGTGGGGCAAAAAAGTATTTAGTCAGCCACCAATTGTGCAAGTTCTCCCACTTAAAAAGACGAGAATCTTATCTTACAAATGGCCCATTATTAAAAAAAAACAACAGCTTTTCCAACTTCACTACTGGAATACCCTTAAGGGCTTGTTCACACCATGTCTGGATCATATCCAGACCAGAACAGTTTGTTCCCGGGACCAAAAGAGCATCGCAATGTATCCCCATGGTATTTCTGGGCTCTGTTCACACCAGCACAGTCTGTTCCGGATCAGACAAAAGACAATACTGCTGGTCTCATTTTCTCTGGTCTGGAATGCACTGGAACGCATGAAAATGCATACAAACACACTGGACCACACCTGAAAGCCCATTTAAAGCTGAAAAAAACCAGCTCTGGAAATCGTCGTAAAAACGCAGTAAAACGAAATGCACCATGTTAAAGATCTGGTCCAGAAAATGGTGTGAACCTAGCCCTAAGCCACCAAGATGTCTTCTACCGCGTTCAAAAAAGCTAAAAAATCTGGTGATAACATAGCCCAAAAATATTCTCATAATTTCTTTTTAAAGGAGAACTATGAAGTGAGTGATTTTCACTCAACCTCATACACTGTTTCCCTGAAAATAAGACCTACCCCGAAATGAAGACCTAGTACCATTTTTGGGAATTGCTAAAATATAAGACCTACCCCGAAAATAAGACCTAGTTGTGACCATTTCCAGGGCCGGTAGCGACATAAGGGGGAACCTGAAGAGCTGCGGGAGAGAGTCAGAGGTGCCAACAAAGGCAGCGCTAGAGGAAGCGAGGCGGCAGCGCAGGGAGCAGAGCCGCATGAGCCGATGTTTCCTCTATAGCGCCGACTCCTGTCACAGGCGGAGTGATACCAAATGCGTTCTACCTGTGAGGAATCTATAGTGAACGTGCGCTTTGCTTATTCTGGTTACCAAATGGCTCTTGGAAAGGTATGGCACCCTTGATTGTCCTGATCCTCCTATTCTTAACTTTGCCATTTTGGATTATTTAATTTGGATTTGCATTATCTTTGGATTAATATACATTTTTTTTTAAAATAAGACCTACCCGAAAATAAGACCTAGTGTGTTCTTTTGAGCCCCAAAAAATATAAGACAGTGTCTTATTTTCGGGGAAACACGGTAGTTCGAGCCGACGTGTGACAATGGCTCTATAGATTGGGAAGTGATCGCACGCATACCGTCGCTTGCTCACTTTCCGATCATCTCCCTACAGAGAGCGGTGACTGTCAGTCCCCGCTCCCCGCATGGATTCCCCCCTGCCCCGCTCCGACCCTCCAGCGCTGAGTGGAGGAACAGATGGGGGAGGGGCGAAAGCAGCTGGCTCTGCCTCTAGATAGGCAGAGCCTGCTGTCACTCAAGCAGCTGGGCGGATCTCGACAGCATTGTCGGGTTCCGTCCTGGCTGTGGCGATCTCGGTATATAGTGAGCAATAGCTCACTATATACTCAGCTTTGGGTCATGGGAGGACATTAGTATATGTCCTCCCATGACCCTTAAGAGAACTATGGGATAAAATGGTTACCCCATAGTTCTCTTTTAATATAATTTTTATAGTCTTGTTTTCATTCTTTTTTACTCAGAAATGCCTTAAAATACCTTTTGTAACCTTTTCTTAACCTTTTTACTTTTTTTTTGTGGAAATACACTTTCTGGCCTCCCACTCTTGACATAACTGAGTTACAGCTACATCCTTTATTAAAGGCAACCTTACACAGAGGGGTCGCTTCTGACCAGATCAATTAGAGTGCACTTGACAGATTGGTCAAACTCGAATGCCTATTGGATTGTAGAGTAATTTTTACCGCAACTGCTATAACAGATAAGTAGATGGTATACCAGAAAAATGGCAGGAGCCAAGAGCTTCTATTTACCCTTTGATGGCTGTGGCACAAAGGGCACATCCTTGGCACTTAAAGAATCACAGCACGTGGAAGCATACATGCGATTTTATTTCCGTCAAATGATTTGGAAGCGATTGATAGATACTTCTGCAGCATGTAAAACTAAATGACTACATGAATGACTAACAAGGTAGACAATGTGTGTACGCGCTCCTTGAAATAAACATTTAATAATGGTTGTGTTCTGTTCTTTTCATTTCCATTCTGTCCACAGAGACTGCATTTGCCTCCAGACTTGTCAGACACAGTGAGCCGCTCAAGCAAACAGGATGTGGCAGGATCGGCCAAATTGCTGAGCTCAGGATGTGGCACTGCAGCCGTAGGCAAGAAGCACCTGGACTTCTAGTGATTTCTACCGAGACGATACGTTTGCAAACGCAGGAGGCACTAACATCATCATTATTATTTACTGACTCTCTTTTTTTATATGCAAAATTCTGGATACACTTAGTAAACATAATATTGTTATAACAAAACTGTCTGATCTTTTACTATTCTGTGTTCCTACAAGTGAGAAAAAATTGTTTCATTTAAAGTTCTACCTTTAAAATGTATTTTCACCTTTGCAGGCAAGTTTGGGAAAGTCCCACTGTATTTTTGTTCCCTTCCACAAAGCATAACTAAAATAATAAAAACTAAATATTTCTTACCTTTCTAGTTATTTATTTGTAGCCGGTTCATACATAGGACTTTATAGGCAGCCAGCTTCTATTGCTTAAGCTAGCCATACATTTATAGATTTTCTCTCATCAACCTGCGGGCTGAACAAGAGAAAATCACTTGATTCCATAATAAACAGCACAGATGGAGAAATCTCCAGCCCGTGGGCTGCTTTAGTGCCCAATCAGTGACTAAATCTGATCAGGTCACTGTTTGGCCGAGAATTTTCCACCCTGCTCAAGCATTTTTTTTTAAAGTCCATTGACATACAATGTACCACCCAAGCCTTGAGATTTTTGACCCTTTGTTAGTACTATAGGCAGCCCTGCACTATCTGGTTTATCATCTGATAATAAAGCAAGTAAAATGTAAGCAGCAAGTTTTCAATGTTAATTTAAAGTAAAATGTAAGCAGCAAGTTTTCAATGTTAATTTAAATTTTAACTCCACTTTAAAAAATGAAAACCAAAAATCTTTAAAAAATTCATATAATATTTAACACAAGCCATTTTGTATTTTAATGTTATTAAAATGTATCTTTCCATATAAAACTGTAGCTGCTGTAATGTTCTAAATCTATCCAAAAAAAAATGAAATGCAATATGGCAAAACTGGAGGCGTTCCATACACAGTTGGTGTACAGAACTCCCTAAGAAATGTCACCTCCCGGAAGTCTGCACTAAGATGCAACTATAATGTTTGGCATCTCTTGCAATAGGAATTTCATTTTTGGTGAGATACTTCCTAAGGGTTAATTACTACTAAAGGGATGCCGACACTGCACTTTTCCCTATTACAACACAAGAAGCCCACCAGCTGTTTAATAACCTAGACCCTCCCACTCAGGAATCAGTTTGGAAAGGACATACTGCAACAAACAGCTTTTTCTTCAAAACAGAAACGGGTAGGAAACTGCAACAAAGTTAAAATCCTTGTAATGTACACAGATCTCCCAGAGAGGATTGATTTTTTTTTTCCCCTAAACAAAAGTAGAAGTGATGGCATGTGAATGGTAAAATAATATATACAAAGTAGGTGTTATTCCAGTTTGGCTGCAAAAGTGGAAATACATGTTAACCCAGTTTTCCATGACTCCCCTCCTCTACATTTAAAAGAATTTTACAATAAGGCCACATTCACACTAGAAACAGCCGGCACATACAGCTCCGTGCTGCGTGCACGGCTGTATTGGGCAGCTCCCCAGGAAGGACAGGTGCTCCGTGTGATTAGTACGCAGCCTGTCCTTCTCTATGGGACTACGCGGCCATACGCCCCCCTACGCTCACCTCAAGTGCAGGTCCGTACGGGTGTGGGTGCCTCGGCTTCATCGCAGACAGGATCCATCCTGTCAGCGTACGAGTATGGTCGCCCACACGGACGTGCAGGGCGGGTGAGCGTAGGGCGGCGTAGTCCCATAGAGAAGGACAGGGGTTGCGTACTAATCACACGCAGCACCTGTCCTTCCCCGGAGCTGCCCGATACGGCCGTGCACTCAACCCGTGTGAATGAGCCCTAAGAGTCTGGCCATCTGCAGATGTCCCAGCATAATTTTCTGTGGACTCACTGGGCATACTGCTCGTGTCTGGAATTTTTAAAAATCCTGATCAATTGTTTTGGGAATGAAAAATAATGCTCAAGTCCCTCATCCACACTAAGCAGCATAGATAAGGGAATTCGCTACCTCCACCCCCTGCTAGGCTATTGTAGTGGTGGGTGTGCCACTGTCAGAATACCGAGCAATGACTGCAGCTGACTGGCTGCAGTCAGTGGTCGGCCAAGAACTTTTGAGCCAGCTCCTTCAAACAAAAGTTGATTGAAAAATTGTCTTTTGCCGAACAGAGAGGTGCTGACGAGGCCGCACACTACTCAAATTCCGGCTGAATGTATGGCCAGGTATAGAGACATACTGCACATTACTAGGGAAAGGAAAGGAATGGGGGGGAAAGTTGTGGTCGTGTTGTTTTTAAGACCATGCTGGGAAACCCTGTGTGCATTTAATACAGAAACTGAAATCAGAGCATTTTAGCAGTCAAGGGGAAATCTGTCTGAGATGTCGGAAAATGGGAATGTTTCAATACAGGAGGCCCTACACAATAGAATGTATGAATTATGGTGTGAATGGAAATACTGGATTTTGTTATAAATGAGGAGCTGTAGAAATCTTCTTTTTTTTTTTATACATCTTCATTGTTTTAACAAGAAATAGAAAATACAACTTACAAAAAAGAAAACAAAGGAAACAATCCGTTAACAAGAGGGGAGAGGGATATGAATACACAACACATTGATAACATAAGAGCAAAAATAGGGCAATATTCAAAAAATACAAAGCAACTTTAATGTCAAGAGGGAAAAACACTAGCCCCTAGATAAAAAGCAGAGGGCCATCCTAACTTAAGGCCTCATAGCTTTTGGGATTTCAATGGCTTGGATTAGCAATTTCGGGTTTTTTCTGGTTTAGAATGGCTCAGCTATGGATTTTCGAACAGTTAATTCTTCCACATGTGGCGGACTTTTAACAGGAAAATACAGTATGGTTCATTATAAGAGCTCTTTTTGTCACTGAAGAATTTGTTGGTTTGCCGATATTAAATTGTACATGTTTATGGCCAGTTTAATTTGGAATTCTCCTTTAAGTGACCTACACCAATGCAATTTTTAAAAGTATTTAATACGGATGCACTGATACTATTACTAGTAGCCAGGGGCGTATCTGCCGCGAGGCAAACAAGGCGTTTGCCTGGAGCGGCAGATTCGCTGAGGGCGGCGTTGAGAACACTGGCAATCAGGAAGCCGGGCGATGGGTCATGATCTGCCGCCGGACTTCCTTATAATCGGGGTACACAGCACTCGTTATCGGCGAGTACTGAAAAAAGATATCGGTACTCATACTCGACACCGAAAATACGGTATCGGTGTAATTGTTTACCAATTTGTAAAGTTCAGTCTTCACCAAGTGCCCTGTTTATCTAACGTACGTCCTTATGTGTTTTCATTTATTGCCTTTACTGGTTAAATCCAAACTCTGGGATGAGCAAATATTGTCTAAATACAAGAGTCATGTGTATTCTTCCTTGAAGAGCTTGGTGAGCTTTGTGTATTTCTTCCAGATCTGTGCAGTAATCCTGTGTGAAACTTTGTTTCTGTGTAGGAGCTTCCCGTAATAAATACCGGTCTCAGCTCCACTCGCTCCTTGTGCAGGGTGACTGGTCTTGCCTCCGCCCCCTCATGTAGTTTTCTGCAGCCTGTAGTAGGTGGAGCCTTCTTCCCACAGCTCTGCTCTCTGCACAGGCTATGTACAGCACAGTGATAATTTCACCACAACTGTTGCAAGGTTAAGGTGGGTCACACAATGTTGGATAAAACTATTGGTGTCCGAAGGTCAACTTTTAAGCAAAACATTTCATCCACATTTTTTGTTTTGAGTAGGCTGGGGAAATGTTAGTTTTCATCAGGTTCCTATTAATACCTGAGACCTCACTTTCTGTCCCTGAGACACCCGTGCGATAAATGGAGGATGCGGGGATTGTCACCAGGAGAGGAGGACGATTAAGCATGCACTCAGCTTCACAACGGAGGCTGAACCTCAAGGACAAAAGTCATGGATCACGAATGTGTTTATTGTTCGTAGAGATGTATGTCCAACGTGTTTCAGGGCAGTTACAGTGTCCCCTTCATCATGACAGTTTAGATGGAACTGATGCTACTATAACAAATATTCAAAACCCATTATATATTAAAGAAAGTCCCTTTGTATAGGTAACAATATTTCACAAATGATTTGGACCCTACAGAATGTCATTCTTTATGGGCAAATCGATCTATATCTTTATCTCTACTTAGCAATATAAACCCTTGCCCATTCCATCCAAATTGAATGAAACCTTTAAAGCTGCATTTGGGCTTCAACTGTGTTAAAATGTTTTCAGGCAAACCCTTTGCATAGGTAAAATATTCCCATATATGTTCTGAATATAAGTTTACATCTGCTGAATTCCACCATTGTTATCATGAATATAATAAAGGCAGAAGTACGGCTTGGACCTGCCAGAGGAGCCCCCGGGGCTGCATGTACCACAGAGCTGAAAACACTGACCTTAACCATTGGTGTTCTTTATCTCATAGAGACGCTCCACAAGAAGCATTGTGTCTGTTGCTGACCTGGCTGTAATTAGGGAGAAGCTGTTTAGATATTCAAGTATTAAAAAAATAAATCAAATGACAAGGCAGTGAATCAGATATAACACTCACTCTACCTGTTCACACATTTGAGGCCATCCAATAAGGCAAAGTGCAATAGCCCTCTGTATCCAATCAGACGTAATCTTTCACTGTCAGAATCCGGTGAAATAAGATCCAAGCTCGCTCTTATGATGGACTACAATCTCACGTTTAGTTTACTAATATGTATTGAGATTGTAGCCCATCACGGGAGTGAGCTTGGAGCGGTGGCTACTTTACAACATACGCAGAGACCATGTGGAACAAAAGTAGCCACACTCCTGAAGCAAGGACAGTGTCAGCACCAATTCAGAGATGATTTGAGGATCTACAGCCGACTTATACACAAACACATAGGTTTTGTTAATAGTTAAGGTACTTGGATGCATTTTTAAGATTTAATTCCTGATTTTAGTGTCACTTTGTACTGATTGTACTGTCTGTGCAGTAATAAGTAGGTGCCGATATCAATCTCATGGTGTCTGCATTTGGTTCACACAACGTATGGGTGCCAGTTGGGGGTAATACTCCAGTTCCGATGTTAGTTGGGGCGATGGATGGATTTTTGCTCAGTTTTTAAAGCTTTCAGATCTATGATCTACATAGCAAAGACATGAATGGTGGTAATTATCTGTACCTTGCAGCAGTGTTCATTCTAATACATTCGTTTTAGCACAGGTACAGTACATGTTAAGCACATTTAAAGTTTTTATTCTTTTAAATGGTACTAACAGACAATTGTTTCGTAGTGTTATATTATGCACTTTGCTATTCAGTTGAATGAATTCATGATTTTAAAGGGTTTTTTATTGTATTTTGTATCTGAATCCCTTCCCCCTCCCAAGCATGTGTCTGACTTTTTAGGTGTCATCTTCACGCAAGAAATACACTTCATACTAATGCAGTGGATCTCTTACCTTTAAAATTTGTGTTCTTGCATTGCACATCTCATGCTTTCTTTGGCTGCAGTCTTCATTGTAATGAGCATTCAGGCACTGGGAGAACAGCACATCCTGTTAAGACTGATAACATCTGCCTGCTCTATATGTGCAGGGTGACCAGTCTTCCCCCATCCCCTTGTAGTTTTATTTAAAGCAGCACTGATGTAACAACAGCATTTTTGGAATCAACTGGCCAGTTATCAGGTTTCTGCCCACCTGGCTTGGCCGACCAGCAACCCTTCCCCCCAATCTTCGGTCACTGCCAACACCTTTTTCCTGTTTCTTCAGTCCACTGCTCATGCTGCCCTATCGAGAACTCGCCCATACACCCTTTATGCGGACTGAAGGCTCTAGGAAAATGTTGTTCTTCAGGGCGCCCTATGAAGCTGTTTTGGACAATGACCAATGACGTCACTGTATATATATCTATATAGATATATATACTGTATATACTGATCAATATATATACTGATCAGCCATAACATTATGACCACTAAGAGGTGAATTGAATAAATAAGATTTATTATCTGGTTACAATGGTACCTGGAAGTGGGTGATATATATTGGGCAGCAAGTGAACATTTTGTTCCTGATGTTGATGTGTTGGAAGCAGAAAAAATGGGCAAGCCTAAGGATTTGAGCAAGGACCAATTTGTGATGGCTAGACGACTGGGTCAGAGCAACTCCCCAACTGCAGCTCTTGTGGGATGTTCCCGGTCTGCAGTGGTCAGGGTCTACCAAAAGTGGTCCAAGGAAGGATGAATTGTTCTCAATCCAAAATCCAACCGTGCATCTGTGGGATGTGCTTGAAAAACAAGTCCGATCCATGGAGGCCCCACCTCGCAACTTACAAGACTTAAAGGATCTGTTACTGATAGTTGGTGCGAGATAGCACAGCATATCTTCAGAGGTCTAGTGGAGTCCATGCTTCGACAGGCCAGGGCTATTTTGGCAGCAGAAGGGGATCTACTCAATATTAGACAGGTGGTTATTATGGCTGATTGGAATATGTATGTATATGTGATGTGTGTGTGTGTATATATATATATATATATATATATATATATATATATATATATAAGGTCCTCTCACATGCTCCTGTTTGTCTGTTAAACAAACATTTTACATTTTAAAAGAAAAAGTTAATTATGACATAAAAAATAATCTCCCCAAAAGCAGTTCTATTTTTATTTTACGGTATTTTTATATTTTATTTTTTTTCCTTCTGAAACCCTGGTTTTAAATAATTTACAGCCACACTGAGAGATTACATCAACAGATTAAACTCTAGATTGAAATTCAAACTGACAGATACATTAATGCTGGTAACTCTGAAATGTGCAGTCAAGCTTAATAAATAAATAGTGTAAAATGCAGGGCTAAAACATAGACATAAAAACATGTTCCTGCAGTCATAATGTGCAGAATATCTTTCCAGAGATACACCTGACAGCGAGGATAATTGGGATCAGGAATTTAAATTTTATGTTTTAATACTAGATTTTGGTGCTAGATATCCTTATCTGTATATGTTTGTTATAGTGGGATGTCTTGTGTGTTCAAACATTTGCAGATAAGCAAGTTACATGAGTTTATGCAATAGCCTAGAAAAGAAATCAGTGTCAATTAGAATTTTGTCTTCAACTGCTGAGTGAACAGACTATAGAAACCTAATTTTCGATTGGCCACCTTTACCTTTTACTATTTTAAAACCAAAAATAGGATTGGAGGGCTCTAATGGCACTGCTTTGTTACCTGGTGTTTTGCTTTCCCTGTGACTATGAGATATATATTTTTTTTCCTCTCTCTTCCCCCTTTCTCATTTTTCTTTCGCTCCTCTTTTTGGATTATTTTTTCTCTTTACATCAATTGAAAATGTTTCTCATTAAAGCTAAATGCATATGTTGATTTATACTCTTGTATCCATGTAAAACCTCAATAAAAAAGTAAGTAATAAAAAAACAAAAATAGTATGTTTAAGGATTGAGGTCCACCCACCGCAGAGCAAATTGCGGCCAACAGGAAGCTGCGTATGCAAAGGAGGAGGGGGGCTGGCTCACAACATGAATTGTTTAAATGTAGGTATTAGAGTCTGGACATATAAAGGTACTTATTAAAGCAAATTAAATTCAAGCTAAACTGGCAATGGGTCAATTAAAAATGTTTTTATCTTTAAGTAACTGTGGGAAACCTTAAAACGTACCCCTGCAGTGCCCGCACTTAACCACACTGCAAGGGTTAAGTGCTTGTTTTGTCTAGGGGCACCAAAAAAGGCTCTAGTACCTAATCCGTGGTTCCTCCAACTGTTAGACTGGTCCCCCAGCCTTTTGTTCCCTAGGCTCCAGCAGTCTAAAGACCACTAACGTCTTCATGTCCTATACAGATCCTTTGACTTCCATTAGATGCAAGCGCGCAAAGGAATATTCCGAGCTGAAGCAGAGGTGAAGAGAGGTGAGTGCTGACCACTGCCTGCTATTGTAATAGTGCAGTGGTATACCATTCAAAATGAATGGCAATGCAACACACTGCAGTATGTGCCTTATACTGCACATTACTGCTGTGCAAGACATGAAGGGGCCCTCAATACATGACAAAAAAATCCCTCGAGCACTATGGGTTATCTAAAGAGACAGCGCAGCAGATATATTCTGTCTCTGATTGAAATTTCATACTGATCCATATATAGGAAAAGAAAGAGATAACAATAAGTTACGTTGATGTTTTTAATCCCTGGCTATATTAAGTAAAAAAAGGAAATGAGTGCAAAACTCAGAAAATTCAGATTAAATTCTCAGTACTGTAGGGGATATCTAGCACCCCCTCCCCTCCTGAATCCCTACACATGTTCCAGGCTTGAGTCCTGTGCCCAGAACATCCATTGCATCCTTTAGGATTGAGAGCGGAGGGGAGACACGAAAACTCAGTTTCTCAATCTCCACTGTGAAGCACAAACCAGGAAGTGCTTAACTCTGCACACTTCCGAGTTCAGAGCTTTTAGTACAAATGAGGCATTAGAGACTTAATAGACCCCTGATGTCTCCATAAAAAGGACTTGTCACAAGAAATTTACTATCATATAAGGGTCTTGTTATCACCAGTTTTTCTGATCGCAATAATGTTAAGTGAATGAAAATTAAATATAAAATTAATGTTTTGTTTTTTTTAAGCCCATCTACACATGCATATTCGAAAACCAACGTAGGGTGATCACACATAAGTAAATGACAATTGCGCAACACGTATTGAGCATTGTTGCACCCACCAGAGTGAGAGGAATAATTTTGGAGCCAGTGTTTTTGGTTGACTCTATACTGATGAGCTGTAAAGGTTTTAATGCACCTTCCATGGATATTTATGAGTATCATGCATTGTCACCCTTTTACAGGTGCACGCATTTTAGTCTTTTTTTTTCTTTTTGAAAAGTTCTGTTTATTCAGTTTTGCAAATAACACACAGTAACAGTTTCCTCCTACAGCAGTAGGGGTACATACTTAGTTACAAACATTCATAACATACATAACTCCACCTGCACCTCCTTAATAATACAACCCCACCCCAAAAAACATGTGCCATATCGAGCCCCCGGACTGAGTATGTTCCCAAAAACTAAATTAAAGGAAAGGAAATTACATAGTATCCAACCCTGCCAATCTAAGGTGCGCCACTAGGCCCTAACTCATTCGGAGCTCAGTTTGGTGGGCACCTGTAGGGCATCCTGTGGTAGCTGCTCCACAACGTGACAGCCTACCCATGTATAGGTTAAACAGTAGTGGTGGGGAGCGTTAGGTTGAAGAGGAGTCGTTCAATAAAGGCAACCTCTATCCCATCCCATGTTTTCCTAAGTTCTCCAGGTAGCTTCAATCCCAACTCCTACCCATCAGGCTACGGCAAACCAACCACCCCAAACCTTATCAAACTTCCTCGGGTATCCTCTGCTAATGTAAGCTACTTTCTACAGATGCAGAGACGAATCAATAATGCCCCTCCACTCCGACAGGGATGGAGGGTCTTTCCGTTTCCAGTGTAGGACCACCAACTTCCTAGCGTAGAATAGCAATATCCCAGTCAGTATGCGTAGGGCAGTAGTAGGGGCGACCTGCTCAGTAAGCCCCAGTAAGCACACCAAGATAGTTCGTGGAACCGGAAGTGCTATCACCTGTGAGATAAATTCTGTGACCAATTGCCAGTATCTAGCAATCCCCAGATAGTCCCAAAAGATATGGCGGAAGTCAACAGGTTGTGCCGAACAGCGCCAACAGGAGAGAGAGGTATCTTGGTAGATCTTCGCAAGTCTTGCAGGTGCGTAGTAAACTCTATGCAGTATTTTAAATTGTACAAGCCGGTCCCGAACTGACACCAAGTGGGAGTCATCGGAGAGATCCGGCGCGTCCATTACCCATTTCAACTTGCAAGGGAGTCTATGAACACCTGCCGTGTCTGAGAGGGCACGCATTTAAGTCTTGACGTATTTAGTATCTGTTCACTTAAATCTTATCTTTTTTTTATTTTGCAGAAAATTTTAAGAGTCTATTGTGTTTTAGTGCACTGAAATTAAAGTGTATTTTCTACTGTATAGGTTCAAGAAACAGTTTCATGATTATTCTGTGACATAAAAAATTGCAGCAGTGCAAACATTCCACCACTCCAATTCCCAGGCCACACTAAGCAAAAATCACACCACGGGTGCAGGCAAAACAGGTACTCCTCCGTCTCCAACGTATGATTCATCTTTAAAAAAAACAAGCTACACTTATGTGGGTCTTCATAAGTTAAAGCAACTTTTATTGATATAACGAATACATACTGTGAAACAAAGCTCCTATGTCTATAAAACGCGTTTTACCGATATCTGGCTTGATCATAATTGGCCTCTATGATTAGGCCAGATTGGTGAAATGCATGAGAGGTGTTATACACATGGGAGCTTTGTTTCACAGTATGTATTCGTTATAGATCAATAAAAGTTGCTTTAAAGTCACCCC
>NW_017306298.1:1543091-1568055 GCF_000935625.1 Nanorana parkeri
CCCCCCCCCCAAACACACACTTGCTTCTTTAAGGACTTACCCTAAATGATTCCTCTTGATCCGATCATCTTCTTTTTTCCAGTAGCTTTCAGTAATCCCTCCTGCGCTGATGCCAGTCTCTGATCCAGCGCTGACTGCTGTGTCTTCTGTGTACCACGGTGTCTGTCCGTGTGTTGACTTACACTGTGTCTCTGGCCGAAGAGCTCTACTGCACATGCGTCATCCCCATGATCCTTCACTGCTGCTCAGACAGGAGCGAGCAGCGGAGACACAGGTACGTTTTTACCTATTTGGTAACTTTTTTAAATGTTTTTGCATATATCTACTGCTTTAAATATACTTTAACTTATGAAGATCCATGGAAGTGTGGCTTGTTTGTAAGAAGAATCATAAAAAATTTCAACTGCCCTGATTAAACTCTATGGGTTCTCTGCTTTTAGAAACTATTATGTTTTGGGGTTTTAGGTCCATTTTAATTGCCAAATGGCAATTCAGGTATGTGTGTGTAAAATAATAAACATTGCACTGGCAGCGAAAGGGGTTTACCTGCCTAAAATATAACTGTTTTGGGTGGACTGACCCTTTAAAGTATATCTGTCATGAAAGAAGCTTGGAGACCGATCTTTTAAGCATGTGTCAGGGGAGTACGGCTGGGCCGTGGGTGGAACCGTTTGGCAGGGACGGCAAGCCAAAGTCCGTGATCGAGGTACACAGGGGAAATCCAAGAAGAGTAGTCAGGTCCAATCCGGGTCGAGGCAGGCAGCTAGGTTCAGAAACGGAAGGGCAGGCTAAAGGGTCGGTAATCGGGAGTTCAAGCAAAGGGTCAGGAAGCAAGATAGGTTCGAGGCACAGGGACCTGGGAGATCACACCATAGAGGTAGAATATCTCAGCAATGAGCCAGGGCACTGACTGTGCTTTTATACCCAGTGGGGAACTAAGACCACCCCCTGGTTGCCGAGGCAACCAGGAAGCCTCTGCATCCAGGAGCCAATGGCAAGAGAAAGGCAGAGGGTGTGTGCTGGGAACCTCCCCCAGCAAGGACCACACCTGACACCTGTAATGGGCACAGGCGCACTACGCGTGTGTCCCCGTGCACGCAGCCTGTCCACGCGCACACACAACTGCCGCACATTGCGCGCATGCGCACCCTCAACCCTGGTGCCAGGGGTCCTTCCAGGAAGGAGAACCCGTGCCCTCTGCCGCACATGGCAACCCCGAGGAGTGGTAAAACCCCTGGTACCCTGACAGCATGACTCTATCGGAGGTGTGTAGCACTGAGCTCAAGATCAGCTTAGGACATAAGTCCCACTACTCTTGATAAGTTCCCATTTGTACACCCACATATTTGTCTAAGGCCCTTTGTAAAGATATCTATACAAATGAATGTGAGACATGCCTGACTTCCCCTCTCTACAGAAGGGTTTGTAATATGCACACGTTGGTTTTTAATAGTCATGAATTTTGATGACTGTCAATCATGGAGAAAACTTCAGTGTGGCATAAACACATACTGTATACAGCTTTTATTCCGAATTACAATAATTGAATCAAAGACAGTGATTTGCCAAGATGTCAAATCTATCCATCTTAGCCTGTCACTACCAGTTTATTTTTTTGTGATTAAAATCAAAAAGACTACTATTTTGTCATCAGCTATTTCATTAGTTAAAGCATTTTTTTTCCTTTGCTTTTCAAAATTGGCTTTTACAAATAGACTTCTTTATTTCCTCGGTATACATTGAAGTTTTAAGTCAAAACTGGCACAGTAAGAATATAATCAATGATGTGCCATTAGCAGACGACAGTTCCAAACCTAATTATAAAAGCTATTATTCTGATCATGAAAGGAACCATGAGACAGAATTTTCCTCTACTTTACTTTTATGTAATTCACTCTCGAGTATCTTTCTGTCTTCTGTGTTTAAGAATTGTCTTGCTTAAAGGTACACTGCAGTCAGATCTAAGGAGAACCTGTAATGGGAAATATGTCAGCTATTTTGGCTGCCCTCTTAAAGTGGACCTGAAGTGAAGATTTGGAATGATCTAGCTATAAATCATGGGGCACTGCAAAATTTTCCTGGGGTCCTATGTTGACCCGCATATGACAGCCAAGAATAGAGTGAACATATTCTACCACAAGACCATTCTGCACAGAAATCCTGGGACCTACAGTGAGTCCTGCCATTGGGTACATGTCCAATACTTTGGGAAATTAAATATTGCTGTAGTGTTAAAGGGTATCTATACGTTTAGTGAAATTATCTTTATTCGGGCCACATCTCTTCCTCAAGCAGCCCTAATAAATCCTATACTTATCTGCCCCCCCTGCTGAAACCTTTGCTGTTTGCCCCTTTGGGCAACACACAGACTGTTGTTCAAAAATCTTTGCCTGTGTTCTGCTACTACTTCTCATGTGCCCCACAATCTCTATTCATATCTACTGTATGTAAAGGACGACCATCATCAGGATGAATTAAAGTATACGGTTATCCTTTATCGTCTGTTAAAGTGTATCTAAAGTTTTGGCTTTTTTGATAGAGTATAGAGTAATTAAAACTCCAGACAAGGCATTTATTTATGTATTTATTTATTTAATGCCCATGTCCCATTAGGTACATTTTCCTTCCTGTGTTAGGAAAATACAGAAAGTTATGAGATCTCTCCAAAGAAAGGGAATTCTCTGTTAGGCAGTTGTCACTGGAACAAGTTCCCTCACTGGAAAAATGTCCAGTAAAAACAAAAAATCTTCCCGCACTTTTAGTCTCGTTGACAATTGTTATCGGGTGAAAGAGGATGAATCTCCTCAGTGGGCACACAAATCATGACAAGGTTGATAAATCTACCCCACTCCAACCATAACAAAAAAAAATATTTTGGCTGAATTTGTTGCTTGTGTGGCTACTGAGAGTGGGAATAATCAGAGTCTATACACAAATTCTGACTGCCCGAATATAACTTCCCAAAATGCTGATATCTGAGGAAGGTTTGGAGGGCAAGTGATGGATTCTAAGAATAATAATTTATAACTTGAGAAAAATTTACAGAGATTTGTAGAAGAACTGAAAAGACTGACTTATGACCCACAAAGTTCTCCACGTGAATGATTGAGGTCTGGAGGACCCATGGGACTGGTGACCAAGATCTGAAGGATGACATGACCATGACTGATGACTGGAGGACAATTGTCCAAGTTTTGGAGGAGAAGTGAGGAGCATGTTGAGGTATATCCTAAAATGGACACTGGATAAATGGACACACAGTACACATATATGTAATTAAAAAGATATAAGTCCAGGTCAAAGCACATCTATCTACTCCACTCAAATGTATTATGTTACAAAGAGCAATTGTGTCCCATTGGTAGATCACATGAAACATTTTTTGAGATAAAGTATCTACCTATCCCCATAAGATCTTACCAAATCCACTACTAGAAGTCATTGTTGCTTGATTTTCTTCACACCCTGCACTCTCTGAGTATTGCCCTCAATTTGCTCATTAGCAAAAATGTGGTCAGCTTCTAGAATCATACCGTTCTATGATTTAGGTCCTCTGATAAATCTCTATTTTTGACCAGCCACCTTTGAATCAAACTGTTATGGAAATCTGAAGTGTCCACGCTATTTTCCTCCTCAAGAATCCTCAGAAAGGAAAAATTTGTCAAGTACCATTTTAAAGTAAGTGAACCATTTACAGTGGAACAAGGTTCTTGCTGAGAAAAACATCATACAAAGTGAATCGTAATAAATGTCAGTTCTCGGTTTCTTAATAATACATAAAACTTGGCATTTGATGGTAAATCCTGCAGAGTTAATCATATGGGTCACAAATATAGGCTTCTTAACTTTCATTTATCAGTATTTCACAATCCCACACAGAAAATTATTAGTCTTTACTAGCTTTGTTCTCTATATTTTAAAGGTTTCTAGCCGAGCGGAAACCCTTCATCAAAGGAAAAGAAAAACATAGGATTTTTTTTTTTTTTACAAAAACATATTTTGGAACAGTTTTGCTGTTGTGTGTTTGTATGTCAGAAGGCTGTTTTTCAGCTGGAGGTGCCCTTGCCCCAGCAAAACAAAATCCCTTTACTGTAATTATTCTTGCGAGAAGTTGATGGGTGGATAAATGAAGAGAACCCAAAACAATCATCAATCAGAGAAAAATGTTATGCTGTCCAATGAGTAGTGTTTTTGATAATAACTGGAGGAATAAAGAACCCAATGTACACACACCTCCATGACTTCTGCTCCGTCCACATTAAGGCTGAACTTCAGGCAAACCACTAAATACTCAAATTAAATACATATACTGTACAGTATAAAGGATTTGTATTTTTCTGCATCTAGTTCCAAAATTTAGACAGCCCTGTCACACACCACAGCTCTGTCTAGCAAGAGAGGGGACCTGATCTTTTTCTTTTTTTTTTTTGTAGTTTAATTTATGCTTCTCCCTCCTCCTCTCGGAGCTCAACTGTACCGGCATTGAGGCTGATACCAAGTCAAATTTAGGTACTCAAAAATACTGAGGTGCATTAATTTGTGTTTATTATATCTGCCTGGAGTTCAGAATTATAATGTAATTCCAGTGTTAATGATAATGTATATTCTTTTTAGTGTTCAGTGATGTAAATGATTATTATTATTATTATGCAGGATATATACAGCGCCAACAGTTTGTGCAGCGCTTTATAAAATAGAGGGAGACATTACATTTACAATACAATTTCAGTACAATAGGGTTACAAGGGCCCTGCTGGTGAGAGCTTACAACCTAGTAGGAGGGGCAAGTGATACAAAAGGTAATAATTGCTGAGGTTGAGTTAATGGAAGGAAGTAAAAAGACAGTTATGTTGAGGTGGATAGGCTTCCCTGAAGAGATAAGTTTTCAAGGATTGCCTAAAGGTGGACAGAGTACGAGATAAGTGGACAGATTGGGGTAGGGAATTCCAGAGGATGGAAGATGCTCTGTAGAAGTCCTGGAGGCAAGCATGGGAGTTTGCGGGCAGGAGGTCTTGAGAGAAACAAAGAGAACGGTTTGTGTAATATGTTGAGATGAGTTTGGACATGTAGTCGGGGGCAGAGTTGTGGATGACTTTGTAAGTTGTGGAGGACTGTACATTTTGACATTTATTTTTTGGCCAATTGTGAGCCAGTAGAGAGACTGGCAAAGAGGGACAGCAGACACTGAATGGTTGGTAAGTTGGATGAGTCTGGCAGCAGCATTCATGATAGCCTGTTTAGTGGTAGGCCAACAAAAAGGAAGAAAGGAGTGAATTCGAAGCTCCTTGGTTTTGTTTGTTAAGAAGGGGTAAATTTATTGAAATGTTACAGAGGTTGAATCAGAAAGATTTAGATAGTGATTGGATGTGGATGTGCTGAAAGGAGAGCTCAGAATCAAGGATTACACGGAGTACCCTGGCTTGATGGGACTGGTTTGTTGTGGCGCTGTTGATTGTGATGGAGATGTCGGGGCAGGAGGAAATATTATGAGCTCAGTTTAGGACAGATTGAGTTTGAGGTAGTGGTATGACATCCAGATTAGTGATACATAAAGAGACAGAGGGGGTGAGCTGAGGAGTCGAGAGATAGATGTGGGTGTTATCAGCATAAAGATGGTATTGGAAGCCATGGAAGGCTATCAAGCGACCCAGGTAAGAGGTGTAGATGGAGAATAGAAGGGGCCCAAGGACAGACCCTTGAGGGACTCCCACAGAAAGAGGAAAAGGAGAGGAGGTAGAGTTGTAGGTGCACTGAGATAGTTAGGAGGTGAATCATAAGAGAGCAGAGTCTTGAAGGCCAAGGGATTGGAGTTTATTGAGGAGCAGCAGGTGGTCAACTGTGTCAAAGGCAGCAGAAAGGTCCAAAAGTATGAGAGTAGCAACTTTGTCTGTTGTAACTGGATCAAATGAAGAGAGTAGTGAATGTGGTAATAGGCAATGTGAGTTTGGAGTGGAAGATGTCTGGACAGTGAAGATTTCATAGAGTATCGCGTCAATCTTGTCTTTGAAGTGATTGACAATCTCCTGGGCAGTCAGTGAGTTGGTTGGAGGAGGCGAAGGGGGATAAAGTAGGGAGTTAAAGGAAGAAAAGAGCTGATGAGGACTAGATGAGAGGGTGTTAATGAGTGGGATGAAATAGGTCTGTTTGGCTATGTGGAGGTAGGTACTGTATTTTTGGAGAGCAGATTTATATTGGGTGAAGTCTCGCAGGGATTTGGATTTATGCCATAGTCGCTCAAGAGTCTTCTAGTGTCATCTGTCTTCCAAGGTTGTGGTGGACGGGGCCTGATTCTGTGAGTGGTGAGCTATTGTAGAGAGAAGTGGCAAGGTCAGGGCAGAAAAGGGTTGTGATTTTGTCATAAAGGTAGTCTGTTGCAGAGTAAAGAAGAGAGGGGTTAAAGTGGTGGAAGTATCTATGGGTAACGGGTTGCTGGTTGGAGTGGTGGGGGGCTAACAATAGGGAGAGTGTGGATCTGATGATGTTGTGATCAGAGAGTGGAAAAGGGGTGTAAATTACCTTATTAATGTATAATTAGTATTAATATTATAAGTAGTAGTATTATTAATGGAGGAGCTATATTTGTTCATTATATACACAGGCTGTGTCCTACTTTGCAGTGCTACACAATGGTTGTACTTTACTGCTTTTTCTCGCAATGTATGTATATGGGCCCGTTCACACAACGCAGTGCATTAAAGCAGAACTTTAGCTTTAAAATAGAAAAGTTGAGCCAGAAGCATTTTAATTGCAGAACAAGTATAGAATGTCTGACTTTCTACTCTAAAGCTGTGCAGATGGCTGGTTTGTTGCTGGGATACTCCGTTCTTGACACTCACTTTCTGTCTACATCATATAAAATATATGCTTTAAAACTTGAATCTGTTTAAAAGAAAAAAAATCAAATTTACCCAAAACCTTTATAGATTCCCTTTAACTTGTTATCCATCAGGCGCATAGTAGCCACATTATAAAAATATTTTTCTTACAGTGTCATTCTGTAACATTAAAATGCAATCTTTCAACACAGAATTATCTTCTAGCAAATTAATTAAGAAAGGAAAATGGAGAAAAAGAAAAAGGATATATTAAGAACCATATTAATTATATACAATAGAATTTGTAGATGGTCAGCAACTGGCCTTTGCCTTTTGTGCACTACTCGTTTTGCCAAAAGCATTAACCACACCGATTGGAGACTTGTATTTTACATTTACTAATTTGGTGAAGGATAGAAAAACATAGTGCACACCAGTGCCAAATGCTAAATTCCAGACACAATGCTAGATACAATGATGAAATACACATATGAGAGCTGTTTTACCTGCCAAAAGATTATTTTTGTCCATCTAGTGCTGAGATTTACACAGCTCTGCCTCACAGCACAGCCCTGTCTTGCAAGGCAGGGGACCTGTTTTTCTCTGCTGTGGTTACAGGCAATTACAGATCTTGTGTCTTCCCCATGACTAAATAGCGCATTAAGCAGCAACAGACTGGTAAACCGATCTCTGTTACTCTGCTCTTTCCCTAAATCAGCATGTTTCTTGTTGACACATGAGCACTGCCACATCACTGACTGGCTCTTTGTGGCACTTTCCCCTTACCAGTCTGACCTATGCTATACAATACAAAGAGAGCTGCGTCTAGGTGTGGTTGTCTGCAGGCAATCTCAACCCGTGTGGTTACATGCAAACGGCCAGCAAATTCAGACCAGCTTGGAAAAGCAGATTGCATGAGTCTCACAAAGGAGTTTGTAAGACTTATGGATCTGACCCCATTCGCTGGTGTGAATGGGGCCATACAGCCCCAACACATGAAGTCTGATTCAATAAAGGAACTGAGGATCAACTCTCAAAAACTGTGTGAATATTTACTTCAATTATCCAATCATAGGAAAAGAATCTGCAAACAATTGAATATTTAAAGTTAAAGTGAGATTAAACTCAGGAGTTAAATCTTACAAATCCATTCAAGTACCTTAACTATTAACAACAATGTATCTTATTTGTGTATCACTCGGCTGTAGTTCCTCAAATCCTCTCTGAATTGGTGCTGACACTGCCCTTCCTTCTGGAGGGTGCTACCCTTGTTTCCTATGGTCCCTGTGTGTGTTGTAAAGTAGTCACCGCTCCAAGATCACCCCCGGCATGGACTACAATCTCACATTTATCTTACTAATTTGTATTAAGATTATTATTATTGCAGTATTTTGAATCCAGTTATGTTTTCCTTTGCCTGGTCTCCACAGCTGAAAGTCCATGATGCTCTCCTGTGGTCCTGATGCAAACTATCAATATCTATTGTTTTTTCTTTAATTTGTTTCCCCTGTATTTTCAAGTGTTTAGACATCTTGGTCAGGCTTTTAGGTTCAGGCCACAAAGAAATCTGTAATGTTGTTTAGAGGTGATGATGAACCTTACCAACAGATATTTTTCAAGAATATATTTAGAATAAATACAGTCAGAATAATATATCTTTTCAGATTGAACTTCTTCTTGTGTATTTTCAGATTTGGGAGTTTCTCTGTCTAGTTTCCAAACTTGGTCTCCTGAACTCTTGCACAACCTGTCAAAAGAACTTCAACCTCACTGCCTGATCCAAGTTTATAGATGTCCACATCTGGAAGGCCATGATGCCCTGCTATATACCTGCCACAAATAATTTCTGTGAATCTCCCCATCTGGGTCCAAGGTCCCAGACGTCTGACTCCATGCTTAAGAAATAGCCAGTTGGTTTGCATTTTCAGATGTAAGACTTTGCATGTTAACTCATTGCTGCTTCTTCCATGTTTCAATAAAAGAGCTAAATAGACTGAACAGTGTAATACAGAAGTCCTTTGTGTGGATGAATTTCGATATATTTGAGATCAGACTTGCCTAATTTATGCCATTAGGATGCCCTCTTGGTGCGCAAGGCATTTGAAAAGATGGTTGAAGTGTGCTATGCTCCAATTTTTCGAACAAAATAAATACATGTAATTTACCTTATCACTAAATAAACTATCTGCAAGCCAGGCTTCTTTCTCCTTGACATACTGTTTGTCAAACGGTGAGGACTCAGTAGAGACCATTTTTCTATGACCTTCCAGTAAAAAAAAAAGCCTTTTCCAATTTGGCAAAATTGGGCAAATTGACAGTAGAGCAGAATTTAAGATATTTGCTCATCTCTATATCACTCCTTATGTATACATACAGAAAGGGAAGTCATCACTACTTCTCATGAATGGTCCCTCATTAAGATATTAAGCCATTAAGTCATAACAAAAGAAATTGTACCATACCAATATAGGATATGCATTCAAGAAAGAATCCTATGGATGTGAGGTTTTCCAAAAAAATATAATTTGGAGCATTGTCCCTACAAAATAATGAGGTAGGATAATACCCATTTCTCCTTGTAGATAGCAAGTACCAAAAATTTCCATACTCATCATCAGTCCTTCATCATTTTTATTATTGTAGTAATGGTAGTTGTTTTTGTACAAAAAAAATTATTTATCCCTAGGCTTTGTAGAAATAGTATTCGTTATTGCTGCTGGCAGGTTATTTGTGTTTCAGCCTGCAGGTTTTCACCAATATTACACTTCAGATATACAGGATATGGTTAAAATATTCCTTTCCTACAAATAACACCCTGGCAGACATCGAGACAAATAGGCTTTTTAAGTTCTATCTTCACTGACACCATTTATAGTGGTTTTAGCTGAGTTAAGGTGAGTTAGTGCAACAATACCTGTAAGGATGGCATGTGCACAGGCTTTCTGTTAATACAACTGTTAAGAAAATATCTGCAAGGTAGGTAAACGCACCATTTAAAGAAATTAGAACTTTGCGCTGTAAATAGGAACCTACCAGGATGGTTGTAGTGACACATCGTTGACATAGCAATGTTTAAGGATGTTATTGCTTACTTTACAGGTGATGTAAGTGAATACGAATGTTACACCAAAGGATCCAGAGTTCAAAATGTATTTATTTCATCATGGGTATCCAAAGTGGACAGATCAACACGATGCAGGGGGCTAGTCTGTACCCTCTACATCAGAACTTACAATCCTGCTGAAGTTTTTTTACCGAAAGTGATAAACAGATATTTTATTCAGAAATAAGAATTTCAATCAGGTATTTTCCCTTCACTTTATACAACATTTAAGTCTTAATGAAGGAGTTACAGTCTGTCCCTGAAATGCACTGGCTTGTCACTTTGGATACTCATGATTGAGTAAATACTGTCAGACTTTAGATGAGGTACTCATATTTACTTAAATTTCCTGGACTTCTTCCAAGATGCCCCAGTAGGCATTCCTGTGCCTAAGAGCAGCTTACTGGAGCCATAGCACTTCAGCAAGACTACTCTGCATACCCAAATCAGGAAAAATCCCAGCTCTAGTACATCCCATCTAAAGCCTTACCTTACTTAATTTCCAGCAGTCCAGGTTCCAATGTAGAACACATCTCAGCAGCTTCACTTTAAACACTGAAGGGCAGCCATGACCTTGTGGTTGCCAGCTGCTTGAACTATTGGGAGACAGTTAACTTTCTTCCATGACTAAAGAACGAGGTGGATGTCAGTGAAAGCAAATTAAGATTCTAGGCTGTATCATTTGATATATTACAAATATGTCAAATGTCACTAAGGCATAGGTTCCTTTTGAGTAATGGGAAATCCAAATCCAAAAAATGGTGGTAAATGCAATCAATTTTGTGAATCTGTTCTCTATATTAATGGCAAACACCCTGTTGGGTGAATGTGTGACAAATGACTGGAGAAGTGGTCATTCGCTGCTTATAAATATGCTCCTATGGCTGACAAATCAAACAAAATTATTATCTCAGAGAAACATGTTATTTTTACTTAGAACACCCAAGGGATTTTTTGCATGCACAATATTTGTTTAACAGCTTTATCTTGTTCACTAAGCTAAGGGTGGACTCACTTTGCACTGATGTGCAACAGGCATGTGCATATCAGATACCAGACATCTGATATCCATATACACTATATTGCCAAAAGTATTGGGACGCCGACCTTTACACGCACATGAACTTTAATGGCATCCCAGTCTTAGTCCGTAGGGTTCAATATTGAGTTGGCCCATCCTTTGCAGCTATAACAGCTTCAACTCTTCTGGGAAGGCGTCCACAAGGTTTAGGAGTGTGTCTATGGGAATGTTTGACCATTCTTTCAGAAGCGCATTTGTGAGGTCAGGTACTAATGTTGGACGAGAAGGCCGGGCTCGCAGTCCTCGCTCTAATTCATCCCAAAGGTGTTCTATCCGGTTGAGGTCAGGACTCTGTGCAGGCCAATCAGGTTCCTCCACCCTAAACTTGCTCATCCATGTCTTTATGGACCTTGCTTATTGCACTGGTGCGCAGTCATGTTGGAATAAGAACGGGCCATCCCCAAACTGTTCCCACAAAATTGGGAGCATGAAATTGTCCAAAATGTCTTGGTATGCTGAACTAGGAACTAGGGTCCAAGCCTAACCCCTGAAAAACAACCCCACACCATAATCCCCCCTCCACCAAACTTTACACTTTACACTTATTTCTATATAGATTATATTTTAACATTTTCCTATTAATTTATTTCAGATCTATGTCATATTATGTTATGTTTCGAAAAATATATGTTTGAAAACAGCTATAAATAAATATTATTTAAAAATTATTGTTGAGCCCTCTTGCCAGAACTTGAATACTTTTCTTTAAACTAATCCCTATTAGGTATAGGTGACATGAGGCCTTCCAGGTTTTATGGATCTGCAAACAATAATACACACTACGAGTAAATATGTGTGATTACAATTTTGCTTATCAATGGTATTTCGTTGATGGTTTATATAATATTCAAATTAGTAGAGAAAGATTTTTAACATTACAACAGTTAAAATAAGCAGGTGTGAGAAGTTATATCTCAATGTTTTCTATGAATATTTATATTTCCAGTAAAATTTCTATCTTGCGTATAAAATATCACAGACAAATAAGTTTGGTAGATATAGTTGGAAAAAAAAAAAAACCCTCACTGTGAAAAGGTATTTTTAAACGCAGATTTAAATTGTGTTTTTGAAAAAAAATCTTGATTTTGCTTTTAATTACTATGTGCATAAAGCAGAACACATGCAGGTGTGGATATCGGGGAGGATTCATTTAACATGAGATTCACATATATTCTGTAAAAATGGTTACTTTTTTTTTAACAACAAGTAATTGCGCTGTCAGCACAGTTTTCCCACTACGTGCTTTAAAATGCAATTTTTTTTAACGAAAACTATTTAAACAGCAACTTAATAAAGGGTTCAAAATATGTGTTTTTCACTTAGAGAAAATATAAGACCAAGCATCTGTAGGACAATACCCCACATGCTTCTTTGTAACAACTACCTATAATAATTTGAGGTTTATAATGTACTTTTTCGTGTGTAAGTGTTGAAAAGTATGTTGCAAACAAATTTAATATATAACTATAATAATAATTATTGTTTAAAAACTATTGGTTATTTTTATTTTTTCTAAAATTGCAATTTTCTTAATCTTATCAGCAATGCTTAGAGCCACAAACAGATTGTAAAGGCAGCATCTGGCCCAAGTGCCACCAGTTGGACAGCCCTAGGCATCGCAAAGTGACCTATATTAGCTATTGTGCATCCCTGTCCATCACAAGCTTTTTCTATACTTTTCACTTGATCAAAAAATTGTTATAGAGATAAAAAATACTAAAAAATGTCAATAATGTGTACCTGTTGCTTATGTTCAGAGACGGAGGACATATTTTTGAGCTGAACCAATACTCAAAGTACAAAATGATTGCCTGTGATGTTACCCTGGTCACAATGACATCAAAATTCCTAGTGAGCAGTTGCATTCTCTTTAAGACTGGTCAGCCCATAAATTGGATTCCTGTTCTTTGTTCATAGATAGCAAATACAATTGACATGTTTAAATAATAAATGTGTAGCATATAAATAATGTTATGAAATATATACAATATAATATAAATCAATAGCATCACATAAAAATAAATATCCTGATTGGTTGTAATGGATGATAACCTCATTTTCCTTTTCTCTAGCATATTTCTTCTCACAACCCTGCACACCTTTTAGTCAACAAGGACAATGCCACTTCATTGTTTTTCAAAGAAAAATACCCCTTTGCATGTGATGTTGACCTGTCCCTAGAGGCATTATATTGTCTGATATACATAGGCTGATTTTCTAGGCTTGAGAATAAATTGAGTGAAGATTAATTTAAATGATGCAATCGTGTGAAAAGCAAATGTCTATTTATTTAATCTACACATGATCGGGTATTCAAAATGAACACAGCTACAATTTATTGAGTGAAGATTACTAGCTCCTTTAGTAAATCAGCTTCATAGTCTCAATTCAGTTAGGCAGCCTATTGATCTCTTATGCCCCCACAGAACGTTTCATGGGGTGAACAAACCAATGGGTCTATTTATAATTGCTTTCACGCAAGGTTAACACATCTTCCATTCTGGTTTTACACATTTTTCCAGTTGAATCCAAAATGAAATATGTGTATATCTTGAATGAAAATTGTGTGAATACTTCTGTGAAAATATTTGCAAATGAACATTTTTAATAGTGGAATTTCATTGACCTGTAGCAACCTACAAGACATTTGTATCTATCTAATATAAAGGTAGAAAATGAAGACTGATTGGTTAGCGCACTCCCAGGGGGGTGTGTGGTGTGTCGTGGCCGTTGTGCGGCTCCTCATGTTATTAGACCTGGGGTGTCTAACTGTGTAATGCTGAACCACCAGCAAAGGAAAGGAGCGCAACTGACTGGCGCAGACTGTGTGGAAGGAGATTGACCAGGGAATAACAGTAAATCGATGTAGAAGGAAGTGGGAATGGAAACTGGGCACTCACGTGTGATGGAATGGATGGGCACAATGGTGGTGATCTCCTGGTGATGTTGTCGTGAGGTCTGGTCGTGGTGACAGGTGTGTGTTCAGTGGGCAGATGTGGATCCTTGGGAATGGGAGGTCAGAATCTGTGCAAGACTCTTCGATTTGCCACTTGTTCTTCGTTGTTGATATTGCCACACACCAAACCCCATGGTGAGTTAAGAATTTACTTCTTTTTCATACATTTGCACAGATTCTGACCTCCCATTCCCAAGGATCCACATCTGCCCACTGAACACCTACCTGTCACTATGACCAGACAAATATGTGTTTTTGGCCTTAAAATCATATTAATAGTTAAATAATTATTGCATATGGAACTATGCAATGCAAACATGGCCAATCTTATAAAATCAGAAATTGGATCAAATGTTTTGATCATTCAGTATTTGTTAAATGTTTAGCAGGCTTGGGAATCATGATAAGTCAATCTCCACATTAAAAACAAGTCTAGTGCTGAAAGTCAGGTTAGCATAATACAAATAAACCCTGAAAATAAATATTTAGATGAGCATTCCATAAACACAGCTGTCCTTAGGATTCTGCCAATGCAGCAAACGTGATCTGAACGAATTACATTGGGCACAAATGATAGTGTCTTTAAAAGCTTTAAAGAGCAAGATAGGTAATATGCAGTTTACGAAGTCATTGCCCTTTACAGTATGAAATGTGTTGGAAATTTGAGTTTTGTTTTAGGGTGCCTTAGTTAAATCTTTAGTACATGGGTAAAATGGGTTAGCAGTTTCACAGATCATGCTCAAAACCTTTTTGTTAGCATTCTGAGTTTTAATTAAGAGCTCCCGTGTCTATCTTTTCCCTGTAAGGTTATAACACATAATTTGTGTTTTTTAAATTCACTTTTATTTGTTGCTTAAGGATATTTTTAGTTCGATGTAGTTTTTGTATTATAAAACTTTTTGTTCATTTAGCCTAATTTTTAGAATTAAATTGAGCTGAACTTTTTTTCGTGGGTGAGTTTAGTACAATATGTAGTTCAGTACCAGACCATTATTTATATGGTGTTATTAAACCATTTCAGTTGGCAATACCCAGTGCAGATTGCCCTTTTTAGTGATAAGTAATGATAAAAAAATTGTAGCCTGTAGCTGACATCTGCACGGCACAGTCTTTTCAGTTGCCCTAATTTATTTAAAAATAAATTACAATTGAAACAAAAAAAACGGACTTAACGTCCAAGACTGTTAACAAAAATTTGCAACACCACGCTAAAGGTTTAAATGAAATAGTATAACAAAGGAAATACAAAGGCTTTGGTATGGTTTTGTACAATCAACAATGGTTAATTCTGATATGTATTTGTGAACAACTTGAAAAACACTTAAAATGAAAACTCTTGCAAGCACGTTTTAATCGGTATAAGGAATGGTCTCTATGCACAAGGATGTTTGGACTGTGAACATTTTGTACACTCTATCTAGGAACAATGGGATGACCTTGCTTTCCAAGAGAAATAAAAGAACTCATGATGCATGAAAATGTGTATAAAACATCTATACAGTATCCTCATCAAATATAAATGAAATTAACTTTATTATAGAAATCATTCTGGGAGATTTCTAGGGAAGACACAAACATACATTTCGACATAAAACAAATTGGATTATATCGAAGATATCATCTACCTTTCATCTACCAAACGTCTCTCTCTTCCGTTTTTCTTTTTTCCATTTTTTTAAAACTTTTGGAACGTTAAACATCAACCTTTGGGGATTACCAAACAGGAAACTGGGGGAAGGTGAGTATTTATATAATTATTTTTTTTCCGGCAACTGGCCCAAGGGAAGTTGATACAAAAATTAGGAAAATTGGTCCAAGGATGGACAAAATCAAGGGACGATATATATCTTGATAAAAACCTCTTTAAATTCGTGGCTTGATCATGGCTTCCAATAAAAAATAAAATAAAATAAAAAATAATGATCAACAGAGAGCAGATCCGGACTACCCGCCTGCGTTGTTCTGTTCAATATCACATAACAGAGTCAGTTTACAAAGAGTACATCAAATGGATAAAAGTTTGGATATCAAAATGAAGGTTTGATCCAACTGATATAGATACCGCTTTCAGTGTGCAAATGTCTGTTGTGCAGTCTTTCCCAATATTATCAATATACAGTCGCTGTCCAGAGAAGTCTTTTTGATTTTTTTTTTTTTCTTTATCTTTTCCAAGCCAGTCCCTGGATTTTTATAAAATACTGCTGAACATCCAACTGTTTTCCATAAAGTCATTGGTTAAATTAACACGGTTTTTACTGTAATCTTGGCCAGTACTGAGACATGTCAGGTTCATTCCCGGGTACTTGTACTGGGACTGACACTCCAGGGGAAATGAGACCTAGAAAAATAAATAGAAAAGCAAAGGGGTATATTACTATGTCACGCAGTCTGTCTAGTTTATCACAATACACAACACATGCAACTTTGTGGCGTTAGGGTATTTGTAGGAACTGTTCTAATTCGGATGCAAGACTTTATTAGGCATGCATTGTGTAGCGAGTGGCTTTTTTTTCTTCTTTTTGCTTTGTTTTTATATTAGATATAGCTGATCTACAATGGTCTGCATAGGTGCAGACATTGTGCTGTGTGTTAATGTGTAGCTATCCCGTTCGGCAGTGACTGCGTGTGGGGGAGTGGCAGAGAGAGGGTGGAAAATAATGGCATGCCTACCTGTAGAGGTTGTACCAGAGGTGCCCATTGGCTGGCTGTTCATGTGTGTCTGCATGTGGGGAGGTGTGTATGTATCATAGCTCCGCCCATTCACAGATGGACTTGTGGGCAACATGCATGAGTAGGAGGAAGTCTGGCTGGGTACAGGGGGCTGGAAGAAGAAAGAAAAGCAAAATTACTGCTCAGTGCTATTTGTGATGTTTAAATACAATCACTGCACCTCCTGTATCCATCATCTGCCCATTGGCTAAAAAAAAAAAACCTTACAGTGTGTGTGTGTGTGTGCGTGTTGTTTCTGTGTCACTGACCTACATAGACTATTGTTGACGTTGATGAGCAATGTGTAACCTCATGACATTGTCTGCAGCTTGGCTTCATCTCCCATGGTGCAAAAGCATCATGGGAGCTCAGAAAGTCGTACAGTGATGCACACAGACTATAAGAATGCAGTGAATATTTACAGTCTAATTAATAAAAGAAAGAATGGTTTCCTACACTCAGCTGCAATTTGATCTTGCATGAAGCTAAGGTTGTTTCTTGATACAGGTGCAGTTTGTTTTCTGACAGCTGTTCACAGAGGCATGCCTTACTGCTTTATATCTGGCTCTCCCAAAAATCATTTCATTTAGACGGTAACAGAAAGAAGGAGAGGCTATTCAGTCATTCGTGCCAAGATGCCATGGCATTGCGTTTCAAGGGACAACTTGTGCCTGTGTCAACAGCTTATGCCAATGCAAGAGAAATTTGCAGCTAGTGTAGATAGTCTGTAGATAAATCTTACATCATTAAAATAAAAACTGCAAGTTGCTTTAAACATGGTCATCTTAGTAAAGTACCTGCACTTCAAAATAAAATAATTCCTAAAATGCTTTTTTACTGGCACATTAAAGAAAAGAAAGTCTTATGCAACAGCACGCTCGGTTAGGTGCAAGGCGCATAACTGTCATTTGTAAAACTGCAGAGTGCCCCTGGGAGTCCGGAACCTTGGTTGTGTCAAGGGGCACCTTTGCACAAGTACCACTGGGATTTAGGGACACCTACTCCACAGTCAAAGGTGAATGCCTCTGCGACCTGTCGAGTGGCTTCCATATTGGACTGTGCAGTGTGTGTGGTGTGTGTGTGTGGGTGGGTGTGCAGCACACTGTGGTTCAGCATCCTCAGGAGATGCAAATTCACAGACCAAAGATGTGTCCTGCCCCTTTTCGGGGCCTCCTTGTGCCCAAGTGTGTTGCCACATACTGTGTACTAATGGAAGGTTTTAATTTAAGCAAGCACTTCCTACAGGGAATGCTTAGTCTTTTTTTATACAAGTAAACAAAAAATAAAAGATGAGTTTGATGTAGATTTACTAATATGTTAATCTTTTTTAAGACCTTATTTCTGTACCTTGTGATTTATGTATGTGTATGGAGGCAGCCATATTACATGCAGTTCCGGATTTACTCCATCTGCTGCCTCAAGGCCAGGTTCCTCAATGCGCCCCCTCCACGCTCCCAATCCCTCCTCAATTGTACAAGTAATCATCGCCGAGATCACTTGTACAAAACGAGCTGCAGCTTCCCCGCTCTACATTTAGCTCTGCTTGCCCAAAGCAAGGCTAAATGTAGAAAAAAACGACCCACCCGGTGCCTGGAACTGCATTTTCCTGAGCTTCGGGTGATAGGAATTCCACACCCCTGCTGCCCCTCTACCCCCTGCTGCCCCAAGGCCAGGCCTCGGGGCAGCAGGGGGAAATCGGGCCCTGATTACATGCTCAGGCTGTACCCTCTGCTGTGCACTTGCACATGACGGTTGTGCTTCTCTTCTCCTCACAGTGCAAATCTATTGGGCTGATATATAAATTGTGTGAATATTCACTTAATTTATCCAGCCAGGTGAAACGCAAAATCCTCTTTACCTATTCCATTGTCACAATCTTTGGGCATTTAAAATGAACAGGAAGCTGCTTTTCACATGATTGGATAAATACATTAAATATTCACACAATTTTTTAGGTGAAGATTCCTAACTCCTAATAAACCAGCCTGTGTCAGTCTGTTGACTGATTGAAAACAATGCACTCCCTGTGTGCCTGATGTCTCAACACATGTTAAGCAGGTAGCACGGAGCCACTGAGAGCTTCCCCTAGTGTAGGGGAGGGCAAACTCCGGCCCTCCAGCTGTGGTAACACTACAAATTCCATCATGCTTCATCGGCCTCTGGAAGTCATGCTTGTGGCTGACAGAGTCTTGCAATGCTTCATGGGTTTTGTAGTTTCACCACAGCTGGAGGGCTGGAGTTTGCCTCCCCCTGATCTAGTGGGAAATCTACAAATATTTGTGTAAGTCATATAAAATTACTTTAAATACTGCAATAATAAGCCATCATTCACACTAGAATCGGCCCGCACGTATAGCTCCGTGCTGCGTGCATGGCCGTACCGAGCAGCTCCCGTGAAGGACAGGTGCTGCGTGTGATTAGTATGCAGCCCCCGTCCTTCTCTATGGGACTATGCGGCTGTACGCCCCCCTACGCTCACCCGCCCAGCACGTCCGTTTGCGCCGGAGCCAGGAAGCACGCACCCCTACGGACCTGCACTTGAGGTGAGCGTAGGGGGGCGTATGGCCGCGTAGTCCCATAGAGAAGGACGGGGGCTGCGTACTAATCACACGTAGTACCTGTGCTTCCCGGGAGCTGCCCGATACGGCCGTGCACCCAGCATGCAGGCCGATTCCAGTGTGAATGAGGCCTAAGTCAAAAAATTTGCTCCCTGAAAACACACTGGGGGCAACCAATCAGCTTCTCTGTTCAGTTTGTTCAGTTAAACTTTGAAAATGAAAGGTGGATGCTGATTGGTTGCCATGCACAGCTGCTATCGATTTCGTCTGCACCAGTTTTGATAAATTTCCCTGACTGTACATGCCTTTTAAGAGTAAATTTGTTAATGTAACGTCTGTACCTTTTGTGTACTACCCGAGGGGGACTAGTTATTAATGACGTTAAGGGACTCATTGAATGATTATCTGGCTTAGGTATAAATCAACCTCTTGATGGCGTCCAAATAAAATCGGATTTCTGGTTCACAGGGACTAAATGGGCCAACAAAGGGAAGGCAGCAGAGGCAGTTGCGAAGGGTGGGCGTAGAGGAGGCTCACCATCACTTTGAGAAAATAAGAACAAATCTGGAAAACTTTGGAGGTCTTTGCATGGGGCTGACGGGGGAAATCTGATTCTTAAATTCTTATTTTTCTTAAAGTTGCTATTGTCCATGAAATGTAGGAAACACACGGAATGCAGAATTATTACATTGCATACAATAGGGCTAAAAACAGGGTTTTCTTTTTTGGGGCGCATTATTACAAACATTGCCCGTGATGCAATACAACTTTTGTAATAAGAAGTTTTCATTCTTAAGAAGTACATCTTAATGTCTGGAAACCAAGAGCAACCAATCAAAACTCCCTCTGCTGAATGCAAGGCCAGCTCAAGATAAATTGTGATTGGTTGCTCTGTGTTACCAGACTCAAGAATTCATACTGACAGTGGAACCTCACACAGCCAAAGCAGTTGACTCCAAGGCATGCCACTTGCCAGCCAACTGATGGTAGTGGTTCTATTTCAGCCCTCCACTGAACGTTCAATTCCTCAAATGGCTGGTGTCATAGCTGATCACATGTGCAGCGCCATGGCAACTGCAATCCAAAAAGAGGCTAAGATGGCACCTTCCTTGGCAAAAAAGCATAAGATGGTGTAGTTCTGCTTTAAGAATAAGAAGTCTTTATGTAATAAGGATATATATGTACAAAAACTGGGGTTAAAGGAAGGATCTGGGCAGGGGTGGGCAACTCCGGCCCTCCAGCTGTTGTGAAACTACAAGTCCCATGAGGCATTGTAAGACCCACAGTTACAGGCATGACTCCCAGAGGCAAAGGCATGCTGGGATTTGTAGGTAAAGCACAGCTGGAGGGCTGGAGTTGCCCACCACCTGTCCTATTTACAATCCATGGTTTGAAAATTAACCAATAATTCTGATTGGTTGCCATAGGCATTGAGGGGAATTTATCAAAAATGGAACAGACAGAAACTGGGTCAGTTGCTCATGGCAACCAATCAGCTTCTCTTTTTTTTGTTTTTAAAGCTTAACTGAACAAAACTTAATGGGAGGCTGATTGGTTACTATGGGCAACTGCTCCCACAATTTGTCTGCTCCATGTTTATTCACAAGCCTCTTTGTGGCCCCTGGCGGCTACTGAGATGCAACTGTCACTGCAGAAAATAAAATGAAAGGAATCGTCTGATTGGACACCATGGGCCGTCAAAACATCAGTATTTAGCCAATATTATAGAACACAATATAAAGATATAATAAACTAGCGGTGAGCGGTGCCTGCCGCGACCAAAATATCAGGTTTGGGTGGATTTGGCTGTTAGAGGAGGGGGGGGGACAGAGTGGAATAAATATGAGGGGCGCACAGTTATTTACATGAACCGTAATCAGTCATAATGGCACAGAGCGGAAGAAATGCTAAATACCGGTCTGGCCATGACTCACTGAGGACATTTATTTTTGTCCAGGCGCTGACAGCCATGTTTCTTGTGGTGTACGAGCATCACATAGGGGGCCTTTTTACTAACATGGTGCCTTAGCGTGCAGTGCCCATGGCAACCAATTAGAAACCCTTGAATGAATGTGGCCGGGGTCATTTGCAGCCATTTTTTATGACATGTTGGTGCTGTTTAGCATACAATGACCTAACATCGCCCTTTCAGCTAGTGTTCTGTTATCCAGATCATTTTACATATCATGGGCCTTATTCATCACCAAAATACAAGAAGAAGAAAGATATCTGGGATAAATATGTAAGAATGTTTTGCTATACATAACAGACTTCTTGGTAAGTCGTGCAAGTGGCAACTCCCCAAACTATCATAGAAGTAGGCAAAACTTTGCCCTCAAGCTGTGGTGAAACTACAATTCCCATGAGGCAATGCAAGCCTCTGACAGCCACAGGTATGACTCCCAGAGTCAGATGCATGATGGCACTTGCAGTTTCACCACGGCTGAAGTGCCAAGGTTGCCTAACCCTGCACTATATTATCATTTGTCATAATATTGCTACATCAGGTCCTGTTAAAGCATTTAACGTTTCTATCAATATTCTTATTTTAAATCTTCAAATGTGTTCCTTTCCTACATAGGGCAACTTTCCTTTTACACGCCCTGTAAATAAATAAATATGTATAAAAAGCCATTTTTAAGATGCTTGTTCCCTGTGTTGTCACTGGCAGTATATACGCCCATTGTTCGTGTACATAATGTGGATTAATTTAATGAATGTGGATATGTTAAGCAAACAAAAAAAAAAGTAATGAAAACTAAAACTAAATATATTTGGTTTTCTTTTTAAACCCTTACTCATACATCGCCTACATATGTATAAAATAGACATGTTCAACATAAGGACTACCAGGCCTGACCATTCTAGGCATTATAAAGTGTTAATAATGATTCGTTTTATATACCGGACTGGTAACACAGAGAATATGCAAAAAGTACATTAACGGTAAAGCACATGTCAATACTCACTTGCATAGGCAGGTTATTTCCCATGGTAAAACTAGGCATTGGTGGCAACGCACTGTATGTGTTTGTAAGTGCTGTGTCTGTTCTTCCCAACATAGAACTTGATGTGAATGAGGACACTGGGCAAGAGAAAGAGAAGACAAATTAGTCTATTGATCGATCAGATGATCTAACGTCCAGCTGCACATTTCTGCCATGTGGAACTTCTTTTAAATCACAGAAATATACTCAACATTGAAAATAGCATGTATTAGCTATCTTGTTTCCTTAAGCATGAACAGGCTCTTGAACTATCCGCTGCACCAAGTAAGTGACGTTACAAATTAGCTTTTTGTCATGGGTGTATTGTTCAATGATGTCTTTAATGTGAGTAGACAACTGTAGACAATTTCTAGCTTTCGTCTATAGCAAGGGTGGGCAACTCCGGTCCTCCAGCTGTTGGGGAACTACAAGTCCGATGAGGCATTGCAAGACTGACAGTTACTGGCATGATTCCCAAAGGCATTTTGGGATTTGGAGTTAAAGCACAGCTGGAAGGCCAGAACCATGGTCTATGGCGAGCTCTGCGCATTTCCAACTGGTCGCATGGATTTTTTTGAAACATGCCTATACTATTTAGCCTTCCCCCAAATCCCCAACCACAGCAAAGACAGGAACAGAAACTACAGTGGTTGGTGTGGTCCTTTCCCTACCTCCTCCACTGCTGGGAGTAGGACCATCCTCAGCCCCGCCATCTTGACTGATGACATCTAGCTTTGGAAATGCGCTCCCTTAATGGGAAGGGGGTGCCTCCCCCGGCCTGCTTCCCCTACCCAAAAGATAGCTATCTAGGACTGCTGAGTTTTGGGTTATGCTCCTTACAGGAGCAAAAGAAGGTAGGGTCAGTGGACGGTAGGGGTGGCCTTCAAGTAGTGAATTTTCTACTTTAAAAATAGATGGTCTTGAGCAGGGGTAGGCAAACTCCGGGCTTCCAGCTGTTATGAAACCACGAATCCCATCATGCATCTTCTGCTGGGAGTCATATCTGTAGCTGTCAGAGTCTTGCAATACCTAATAGGATTTGTAGTTGCACCACAGCTTCAGGGCTGGAGTTTGCCTACCCCTGTTCCAGAGAGCAGCAGAACCCCGGACAGACGGAGGTGGGAAGGTCACACTTTCATCACCATACACGTGTTTAGGCAGCTCTACAGTATGTGAAAGCTGGGTTCCAGTACCAAGCTGAGTTCCTGGTCCACAGCTTTTGGACCAGGACATATACATATGTAGAGAAGTGGTTAAACGCTGGTAGACACAGAATGAAACAAGACATCTAATAAACTCTATTTAGAAAATCTGTTATTGTACTTTTCAGTCTTACGGTTTTACCTACACTGGAAAGCTGGCATCATGCCCTATTCTTCATGCTTACCTGGCGTGGTGGGTTGTGGTATTGGTTGGTAGACGCTAGTGCTGAAACTACTGCTAATAGGGATGTGACTGGGTGTGTTGCTGGCTTGCCTCCTCTGGTTCCGCAACTTTTCTTCTCTTCTCCATTTTGCTCGCCGATTAGAAAACCATACCTAAGGAGCAGAGAAGGTCACAAAGTTTGAGATGATGGTTAAGCCAACCCTTCTATCAATGCTGCCTTGTGCAAACTGGAAAATTACATTGCTGTATGTAAGTAACTGATTTATTTCTGCTCTATAAAGTTAATATGCTTTATGCAATGACGTTACAAGGGGGTGCGGGGGTGCGGCTGACTGACCGACAGTCATTTTATCAGTCACACCCCCCTCTGAAAAGTCAGGCACTCGGTCATGGAGGGCAAAAATAAGAGTTTAAAGAAGGCCAAATGACCTAAATTAACAAAAAGACAACATCCACTAAACAGAACAGTTATTGATATAAAGTGTACTTGAACCCAAGAACAAAAATGTTACATATTGCAGCTTACCAGACCTTAGATGTGGTATCTGCATTAGTTTTCTTTATTAAGACTCTTTCTTCCTTTATTTTCACCTGGTGTTTCTGCAAGTAACACACTTCCTGTCCTAGGGGGACAATGCTCACTCACTGGGGTTGGTTTACTAAAGGCAAATAGGCTGTTCACTTTCCAAGGGAATTCGCACTTTGCAGGGCCAGTTTCCCTTAACTTAGTGAATGTGGTGTAACTTCACTGTGTATAGAATACCCAATTGTGTGAAAGGAAAATAAAAAACAGCATTTTTTCTCATCACCCAAACAATTGGGTGATTGAAGTCAGCAGAACTTCCCCTCATTCACTAAACAAAGGGCAAATTTCCCCTGCTAAATGCAAAGTCCCTTGCAAAGTACACAGCCTATTTGCCTTTAGTAAATCAACCCCAATGTATTGTACCTGTGGTGGAGCAGTGCCTTTGCCCTAGCAGGGAAAGTGTGTGTTAGGACTAAAAAAAAACTCCACTTCTTCTCATCTCCACAACATAGTGGGGAGGTGTTCTGTACTTCATATCTGGGCAGGTCTTATAACTGCCTAAGATTTAAGTGCAGCACAGGTAGAGTACACAAGAATTTAGGAGCAAAACAGGAAAGAATGGTCACCAGCACTCCAAGTTTTCTTCAAAACGAAATCCTTTTATTCATTCTTGCCGGTCATATTAGCCACGCATGGTGATATGACTTGCAAGAATGAATAGAAGGATTTTGTTTTGAAGAAAACTTTGAGTGCTGGTGACTATTTTTTCTGTTTTGCAAGTATTTGGCGGCACCATCCGTGGCCACTTCAGCACACACACACACACACACCCCCCCCCCCCCC
>NW_017306298.1:1568082-1576793 GCF_000935625.1 Nanorana parkeri
CCCCCCTCACACACACACATTATATAGGGCTTCTCGGTCAGGAGTGCGGTGGCACTTTCTATTTGACAAGAATTTAGGAGATCCCTAGATTTCAGCCAGGATCAAAAAAAAAATGTCTTGCCCCTATCCATGAGATATAACAAAAACGCCTTCAATGGTATATTTAATGCCCCCAAAAGGGAGCAAATGTCAAGTTCATTGATAGTGTTTACACAGATCTTTAGCATCTAAAATATTGCAAATGCCTAATATTCCGTGCCATGCCCGACACTCAATGTGCAGAACCTTACTTGAGTTCCTACCAAGATTGCAAATTACAGAATGAAGAAAAATATTGTCAGTGAAGCGGAAGGATGTTCATCCTTTGCAAACACAGGAAAAAGTCTATAAATAAAGCTGTGCCTTTCTAGGGTCTCCTTCTCCCATCGAGATGACTGTTGTGCTTGAAAATAAGCGGTGCACGCGTTAAACCCAGGTCAAACATTTGATTTAATTACATAGTAACCGTTACCTGTATTCTAGCTTCTGGCAAGTCTATTTTGGCAGCTAATCTTTCTCTGGCAAACACATCAGGATAATGGGTTCGTTCGAATTCTGCAAGCACACAAATGAACAGGTTGGTTAAGAAGATTGTACAGTTTTCATTATAAAAGATGTTAAACATATCCAATTAGAGGCTGAGCTGTTATGACCTCTGCTCATATCTCTCTCTAAACTGAAAGTATTCTGATGAGTGGGAAGGAAAGACAGACTGTGCTTGTGTGGCCTTGGAGAAGTAAGAGTTGGCTTAGCTGTTTATTTAATGTAGATGTAAACCCTAAATGAAAGGCATTTAATTTGCTTAAGCACAGTGTATCATAAACAATCGCCATTATTTTCTGTACAAAATATTTGTTTTCACTTTTTTTTTGTCTTATATTGCATGTCAGTGCTTGAGGTGTCCGGTAGCCTCTTAGCAGCTACTTCCTATCTATATGTGCTCCAGCAATGGCTCCTAGACATGTAAACAGCTTAAAAATTTGGTTCGGATATTTCATTTCACATATTGCATTCGGGTCTGGGAGCCTCAGCTTTAGTAATATACCTGTATGTATGTGGCTCCCAGACCCGAATGGCATTCGGATTCCGAATTTCCGAATTGCATTTCGGAGCTCCCAAATGTCATTCGGGTCTGGGAGCCACATACATATACTACCAAAACTGAGGCTCCCAGACCCGAATGGCATTTGGGAACTCACGAATGCAATTTGGAAATTCGAATTCCAAATACCATTCGTGTCTAGGAGCCTCAGCTTTAGTATCATATGTATATACTAAACACAAATTTTCGTTACGGCAAATTCCTGTTCAGACCCATTCGGATGCATTAAACCAAAAAACACATCTGATTGTCCAGAAAAGTCACATGTCTGATTCAGGTACGTTCTTGAACAAAATTAGGACAGGATCCGAAATTCGGAAACTGAAATTCAGATTCAGACACATTCAAATGCATTGGGATTCGGGAATTCGGTTGTGTTCGAATGTCATAATTTCGGAAAATTTGTCAGAATTTCAATTCGGAATTAAACAAATCGCACATGTCTAATGGCTCCATGTTATTTCACAGGGCAGGTTTGCTGATGGTGAACAGTAGCCCATGGGGTTGATTTACTAAACGCAAATAGGCTGTTCACTTTGCAAGGGAATTGCACTTTGCAGGGGAAGTTACCCCTTATTTAGTAAATGAGGTGAAGTTCCTCTGACGTCCATCCCCCAATCGTGTGCAAGCAAAAATACTGTTTGTTTGTTTTTTGGTTTTTTTCCTTGCACATGATTGAGTATTCTTTGCAAAATACAATCCCCACATTCAATAAGCTAAGGGAAACTTCCCCTGCAATTATCAAATTCCCTTGCCTAAGTGTACAGCTTATTTGCCTATAGCAAATCAACCCCTATGCCTGCGTAATGTGTGTCAGAATAGCCACTTGTAGTCTCCATCTGAAGCCCTTGTGACAACTCATCAAGCAAATGGCAACTGCACTCATCAGTTTATAATAAGCCTTTAAAGTAAGGAGCACAACTAGGAAACAGGGACAAAGCGTGGTCACCCAATAACAGGTAGTGTCTGTTCAAAGATCTTCATAGCAAGATCATTTGGTATCGTTTTAATGAAAGCCGAAGCTTGAAAAAGAACCTAACTTTAGAAGTAACATTAATATGTTAACATTTGTATTAGATTTTGGTGAAAGGGTTTACTTCTACCTTCAGCTATTCGGAATGTATTTATCACTCTCACCGCTCTCACTTGACTCATTACCACCCATGAATTGCAGTATGCCTTACCTTTTTCTAGTGCTTCTATTTGTTCTTGGGTGAATGATGTTCTGTTTCTCTGGAGCTTCCTTTTTAACTGGAGCCTCATTTGCGCCTCATCTGAATCTTCCCCATTGGAACTGATAGAGTTTGTGTTTTCTCCCCCACCTTCTTGCTGCGGACAGCCTTCTACAATGGCAAAAATAACATATTAGACCAACCTTATCATAGGCAATATAGGAAATGCACAACACAGACGTGGGCCACATAAATAAGGCAAAAAAATCCCCATTCAACTATAGTTTTTATCGATAGATAGATAGATAGATAGATAGATAGATAGATAGATAGATAGATAGAATTTTCTTCCTGGGAATATATCAATGGAACCCTAATGGCCCATTAAATCCGCCAACAGCAAACTTTTGAGTTGATTTTCCAATATCCAAATTATTTACACAAATTTCAAGTTAATAGATCCTAAACTAGCTACAATATTTTTTTTTTCGAATTAAAAATCTACTTTAACAATTACATCAAAAGTGTTAACGGTTCTCCCGAGATTATCTGTTGTCAGCAATTGCGATCAATTAAATGTTGATAGGTTTGCAGAAAATGTGATTAAGAACTCAAGCCAAGCTTGTAATCTCCTAAAAGAAATATTTATCTAGATTTTCGATTTGAATTCCCTACAGTCAATTTCATGTTTAAAGGTTCTGAATTTAGAAGTGAGTGCATTGTTCTACAATTTTATTCAACCATTGTACGAGTGTGCAATTCCCTGACACCTATTACAGCGAACAGTTGTAATTATATCATCAGCAAGAACAGCCTGTAATTGCAGAAAATGGAATTTTATATTTAGATAAAGGGACTGTCCATTCTTTGTAATATGGCGTGCAAGGGAAAAGTATGATTTCTTTTTTTTTAAATTTAAAAAATAATCATTAGCATATAATTTTAGAAGATAATGAAGTGACTTTAGTAACACACATACATAACTTCAGTATCTTTATATTGAGCGTATTACTTTATTGTGCCACTTAAATTAATTTACTGTCACACCTGTACTTATTTGAATTAATGTGTTTGAGGGTATCAAATATGGAATATTTCATCTTGGCGTAAGATACAACCTTAGCCAACTCTCCACGCAACTGAAAAATATCATATTCATAGTGGTCTCATCATGCTAATCCAAATCATTTTGTTATTATTTGCCACCTGGGACCCATTTAAAAATGCTTAATATGGTTAGATTGTCTTTTTTCTTTTTTGCTTGGCTCTGATTTTATTCCACAGTTTTTTAACAATTTTGTAAAATTTTTAAAACTTCCCATATTCACGAAGCTACAAATTTGAATTTGAAAACAAATCCGCAGGATTTATATCACAATAATGAAGCACATTTTTTTATAATTTTTTTTAATGCATTTTTTATAAATTTATATTACAAGCTCTTTCCTTTTTCCGAGTATAAGTTCAGCAGTGTTGGGCCAGATTGGTATTTTGCTTTTAAACTTTTTAAAAAAGCCACCTCCATTTTTAAAGCTTGCCAGTCTACTTTATCATAAATTTTTCATAAATGGCAGCAGGAGGGTGCAACTAAAAAACCAGCCCACCTAAAATTTGCAAAACCTGATTTAGTTTACAAATTCTTTATAAATAGGCCATGAGCTTTCCAAACATTTCAAATTAGGGTCTATTTTTTTTATTTTTTTTTTACTGGCTGCGCACATCATTTCTGTTTCCTCAGCTTCTTGGGCTATATCACAATGTGGGAAAACTTTCTCAGGCAATGCAACACACTTTTGCTAAGAAATTACATACATGCTCAAGTGTAAGTATTTAAGTTTCATGCAGCAGGTTTTGCATGAGTTAATGACTAGCAATGATAAGTGTTTGGGAGTGATAGAAACCTCAGAAATTTTGCACAATTCCACCAAATTTTGGCAGCTCAAGCATATCGCCCATTTAAAAAAAAAAGAAAATCAGTCGCCTCGAAACTAGAGGCTGAAGTCATCACATTGCAAGGCAACCTTTTGCAAAGTGCACAGTGTTCAGTTGACTTTTTTTAACCTAGTAGAAGATCTGCAAAAGCCAAGCCTAGTTGTAGATAAAATGGGGGAAAAAATGCTTGTTTGTTTGGTTTTTCAAATAATGCCAGGATCTGGAATCACGTTGCCAAAGACTGCTGACTTTTTGCTCAGAGCAGCCCAAAAACTGCTGATCTCCCTATTTGAAAGAGCCTGCACCTTCTGTAATTAAATATTGTGGGAATTAAGATCAGAGGAATATCCGAGCACAATGGTGGTGCCTTGAAAGGGTTAATAGAATTGTGACAGAATCTGGTGGTGTCTTTTCAAACACGTTGAAATGTTTTAAAACCCCAACATTCTCTTCCATTTAAATCATCAGATTCAACTACAGTTCGGACCATATGGACGTTTGTAGACCTATTGAGATGACCACCAACACTTGAATAGGAGGGGGGCTGCCTTTCAGCAGTGCACAATGGCGGCAGAGTAAGAGAAACTATTAAACACTCGGGCCAAGGGGATTGGCAAACTTCCGTGGGTAGAATTTTCAGGACACAATCGGGACGCAGAACAAAGGGATTCTCTTGAATTTCGCAGTCATCCACATTGTATCACAAGGGGTCCAGTCAACAGACTGTTCAGGCAAGTATGTTAACCTTTACGCTCAAGCATCATTAATCACTGTCCTTGGGGCTGTGCTACTCAAAGCTATATAGGACTTTTTTTTTCTTTCTTAAACTTTCTATAGGACCAAAAGAGAAAAAAAATACCTAAATGAGTCAATGGGATAAGTCCATACACTGCAGCTATTTACTCAGCAGCAGAAAAGGGGAAAAAAAAGTACTTAGTGGAGCTTAGCTAAGCTCCAGCTCACATGTTAACACACAAGTGTCCTTCTATTTACTCATCAAATCTGCTCTGTGGCTTCTGAAGTGTTCTGATACTAATTTATTGAGTGTTTGTGCATCGCATGCATTTTTCCAGCACGTTGGGGAATCTCTGTGATCTGTCAGCAGACATTCCCTTTTCTCCATAGGAAATAATATTCTCCCTTCTGTGCAGGCACCATGTCAAAAAGTCAACAGAAAGTAGTAAAAGTCGCAGTGTATCTGGGCTAAGTATGACATTGGTGATAAGGAGTACATGCTTTGGTATAGGGATCTATCTGGTGGTATCGGATCTCCAGGAAATAATCATTTTTTATATTACATGCTTTGGCACCCATTGTTCTTGGTGAGAGATCCGCGTCTGTATGCTAAGTCAGTTGCAAGAACTACAGTCATTTTGTATCCTCGTCCAACCAATATGCCTGGTATTTTTCTCAATGCCACATGTTCTATAGTAGCAGGAAGGACAATGGAAGTCACAGTGGGACTATAATATCCTGGCAGTTAGGCAGCAGAGCAAGCTAGGAGTGTTTGTAGGGCATGCTGTTACTTGTGGTCTGGTAACAGCTGGCATGCTATAGCAATAGTTATGGCATGCTGTAACAAGCACAATTAAAAGGTAGAAAAGTATACTATGCAAGGAGCTGCATACTTGGTTCTCCTTGTGTACGTTGATTTAATGCCCACGAATATCAGAGCTAAGTTTATCTAAAGTCAAATGTTTTTTTTCTATTTAAGATAAAGTGTGGAATGGTTCAAATGTCTGGATAGATAGATAGATAGATAGATAGATAGATAGATAGATAGATAGATAGATAGATAGATAGATAGATAGATTGATAGATGCCGGTCTGTTTTTTTTGCTATCTGTATCCCATTGGGGAGATTTCCCTTCACTTCCTGTATTGTACACACAACAGGAAATGACAGAATCTTTCCAAAGTGAAGGAAAGCCCCTTTAAGACAGTTGCCACCGGTACAACTATCCCCATTGGAACATCCCCCTCTACTTCTGTTCTAGTGACATCTCAAAATTAGGAGAGTGGGAATAACCACTCACCACTCTATCCAAAACTAAGGAAAGCATTTTCAGTTGTGATACATTTTAATTTAAGAATGCCCTATAAGGACAATAGTGTATAGTGTCACTTAGCTAACCAGCATGATGACTCTAGAATGCCTGTGATTGGTTATTGTGGGTGATGGCTGTATTGCACATATTATGTTAGCCCCTTATATTGGACGTTAGGTGATCTTTGTCATACGGTGGTTGGTGGAAGATCCATATCGCTCTTTGGAATGGTTAGTGCCTGATTAAACAATGTGCAGGCACATCTGGCATGTGCCCTATTTTAGGAGGACCATGGAGATCCGCTGAGTAAAAAACATCCCAGCTACTTGACTGTCCTCCAGAGATCAGTTGGTTAGGAGGTGTCACCACTGGTCCAACTGTGACCACAAACATGTTAATGTTCCACTTCCTGGATTGTGCACTGATTGCCTCTGAGCACATTGCTCCTACTTTATATATAAGCAATTTTTAAAGTAGTGACCACAAGCAATCAACAATTATCTTTTATTGCTCTAACTCCTCTAAACATGATCAATCTGATTGGGTGGTAGGGGACGCTGAATCTTGCCATCATCATTCCACCATCAATGAAGCAATCACTCAGTATACAAGGGCAATAAAACATTGTCCTTTACTGACAGAAGCAGTCAATAGCAGAAACTGCCGGCTTATAGAACATATGTTATATATTGTAAAGCATTTAGGTGTTTTATTGTCTTTGATTTACAGGAACAGCGTCAGGTTTTGAAGATTGTACCTAGCAATATTCTTGGTGGTCACTATGAATCCATCATACCATAAAAATCCACTTTTGTCTCTAATCATTTCCATCCTGGTACTTATTAATGTCATACCAATCATTGCATCTGTTTTATTTTAAGAGAACCTGTCATAATGGTTGTAACTTCTAGAGTTCCCATTCACTGGAAACCTTGGTTGCCAAGTCTGGAAAGCTGTGTTGATCACAGGCTGGCATATCATCACATTGCATGATGCTTCAATAGGTCTGCCCTGCCCTGGAACTAACACTCCTTTCAGAAGTTAGGCAATGTCACCCTCCAGCCTTGGAAGGGATGACAATGGGGTTGATTTACTAAAAGAATAGAAGCTGTTCAATTAGCAAAACAAGTGTTAGTAAATAAGATGAACTTCTATTCCCTATGAATATCCCATAATGTTTGAGGGGAATCAAATAACATCATTTTCACTAGCACAGCTTTTCCTTATTTACTGAGCTCAATGAACATTTATTTTGCTCAGATGGAGTTATATACAAGTTTCCTTTGAGGACCTGGCTTGCCCTTCCCACCCTACCTCTTGAGCCTCCCTATTGCGCAGTGAGGACACCTGTCACATTAGAGAACCCACAGGGGTCTTTGGGGTTGGGGCCAAACTTAACTTTACAAGGTAAGTGGAGATGTTTTATGTATGGCTACCTACATCCCTGAAAATTCTTTTTTTTTGTTTTTACATTTTTTTAAATTAAAGTCAATATGTATTTTATTAATATTATGAAGTGAAAATTATTTTAATATTTAATAAGAGATCATTTTTAAATGTGGGTATATAGGATAGTTGCTTATAGAACTGTATACTGTATGTGCCTGTATCCACTGTTGCTACATAAGAGTTCAAGTGCTTCTCTGTGCTTATGCCTTGTGTGTTGGCTATCCCCAAAAAAAGAAAAAAAAAAGCTTTAAACGATCTTTTGAGAGGCCTTAACCGGGGTTAAAAACGTTAGCCGTGTATAATTTTAAATCCAGAGAATAGAAAGTGCCCCCCCTCTTCTTTCCCTGGGAATGTGTAAAGAAGGATCCGGCTTACCCAGTGGCTCACACCTAGCAGCTCCCTCTGCTTCTTTCAGCTTCAAATACCTCCAGTGTGCTGCCTTCTGATATTGAGTTACATATAATAAAAAACTGACACTCAATTAAGATATCTTCTTTAAGGTCTATTTAGAAAGCCCTAAAAAGGAGCCAGTGAATAGACCTGCTCCACCTTACAGGACCTAATCCATAAAGAAGGGAGAGTGAATGTGTGTCCCATTATCCTACAGCTAGACCATCTGACGCGGTGGATGGGATTTGTTTCTTGGAAGAGAGAAGGGGGGAAATAAGGGGCTCTGGGAAATTAGAATCATTCCTGAGTTTCTTAGTGTCTTAATCAGTGAGGCGGAAAACCAGCAAAATAAGATAGCAAAAACCGATCCAGGCACCTTTCAGCTCCGGAGCTGGGATCAAAACATAGGAGCATCTGTTGAAAAGAGAAAATGTCTAAATCCTATAGAGAGCTTTAGACTTATGAGCAAGAAAAAGAGAGAGGGAGAAAAGTGTCTCAGTGATCCTTAAAACCACTAAATCGCTGGAGAATTTTCTCCGGGACTGGGATGTCTCTCCCCTCTCTTTTTTTTTTTTTGTT
>NW_017306298.1:1576825-1579369 GCF_000935625.1 Nanorana parkeri
TGTCAAGCCTTCTGTGTGCCTATTATTTCATTCACTGTTTCATGGTGTTGCTAATATTGGGAACATATTTGTAGCCCTCTGAGACCTCACCCTGCCTTATGCTTTCTGGGTAATGGGCTCTTATGAAACAGCAACATCCCCGAGCAAGGAAAGCACATTAGGAAGGAGAGAGAGACGCAATGAGGGGAAGTGTAAAGGAGCACGGATGTTTTAAGAGAGATACAAGTTTTAATTAATGCTACTGCTAGAATGCCTTGAGTTCTGCACGTCACTGGCGCTTAGCTTTATGTGACTGGAAATGCATGGGTAAGCCAGAATTATGCAGGATAGCATTGACTATTGTACTATTGCAAAGTATAAAGTGACACTAGGTAGAGGTATGGGTGCCCAGGGTTAGCCAACCTTGGCATGCCAGCTGTTGTGGAACTACAAGTTCCATGAGACATTGTTAGACTCTGACAGCCACAGGCATAACTCCCAGAGGCAGAGCCATGATGGGATTTGTGGTTTCGCAACAAGCTGGAGTGCTGACGTTATCTACGCACTGCTGTATATAAATGCAGCAAAACTTGATGCATGATAACCCGCTGCATTAACGCAACACATAGAGGAAGATTTACTGAAGGAGTTGAGAAGAAAATTCACTTCAGTTTTACAGCCATGTGAAAAGTAAATTCCCATGTACTTATTTCTCCTGCACATGATTGGGTATTCAATGTAAACAGGAATTGCGTTTCACATGCTTTGATTAAAGTGAATATTCATATAATTTTTCAGGTGAAGATTCTCAACTCCTTCAGTAAATCAGCCCAAAGGTTGTAATGAGCCCTCAGGCTGGGTTCACACTTTTGCGGCGTATTAACACAAGATCGTTGACATTTATTACTTTGCCCGTTACCATGCCTTGTGTCAGGGAAGCCCATTCTGGGAACCAGCTGCCTATTGCACCAGAACCGACGCATGGGGCTTTTTCCTTTTGGAATGCAGCGCACCACAACACACGGTAGTGTGTTACTTTGTGTTGTGATGCGCTGCAAAGCACATGTGTTAGCAAGGTGCATTGGAGTGCTGTAAAAAATGAATAGCACTGCAGCACCCCAACATGCAACACGCATTACTGCAGTGCAAAGGTTTGAACCCAGCCTCAATGCTTATTTTTAACGCAATTGTAGATAGATAGATAGATAGATAGATAGATAGATAGATAGATAGATAGATAGATATGAAAAAGGGTTAAATTTTCACTTGTAAAAAGTTGGAATACCATGCTGGGATTTCTAGTGCCCCTGCAGATAGACAGAGGTTGCCTGAAAATAACTCAGCTAGTGAATTTAGATAGATAGATCTATCTTTTAGAACCAACCTTTTAGAATCAACAATTCTCAGCCTTTTATTTTTCCCATACCTCTCAATAATTTATATATCCTTTATTTGTGTATGTATATATGTATCTGATCTCTTATATAAACAACCCTTGCTAAGGCTTCACATATATCACCACTCATCAGAACTGTCTTCTTTTCCTCTCCACTATTGTTCTCCATTTTATTATCATCATGATTTAACTTATATCATGTGCTCATGTATGAACACCACTACCTTAGACAAACTGAACTGCACTAATGCTTTTAATGGTCCCATTTGTAAAAGTAGATAGAATGTAAGTGGGGATTTCCTAATCAGTAATATCTTTTTTCCTCCCTAAAGGTCAAGCCCGTGGCTGGCTGAAACGATAATATCCGTCATGCTGTAGGCAGGCTCTTTGCCCCCAGACGTATAAGAATGGTGAGTTGGTCCCTGCCTTCTGCGGCAATCGCAGTGGGATGCATTCATATAAACCAGGTTTTATAGTCCTTCCAATGACCTGGAGCCATATTTGTGTGCAAGGATAGGGATGTGTCTCTCTGTTTAGTTTAAGGGACCCTCTGTGGCTGACAACCAGTATAAGGATCATCGGTGACCAGAGCCCCACTTTCCCATCTTAGACCCACTTCTTATATTGTCTTTCTAATTGGCAAGCAGGACCATATCGTGTCCAAGGGTCTCCTGTGAAACATTTCCACAGCTTGCCCCTCCAACTAGATGCTTATTCATGTCTCCTTAATGAGAAACAAAACGATCTCTAATGAGCAATTACATAGCGACAGGACTGTTCCCATAACAAATTCTTCTGTGTGACAGAAACATCCATTGTGGAGAACATTGGGCAGACACTTCTAGGCTGCACACAAAAAGCAGGTTGTGTCCCTGCACCTAGTCTGAATGAATAAGGGATCATCAGGGGTTGGGGAGAGTAGGAGTCCTATATAGGAGATTCTGGAAATTAATTGCATTCCCTTTCCATTGTCATCTATATACACCATATGGAATGTCTACGAGGGAAAAAAAAGCATATAGAAAAGTGCAGTAACCCATAGCAACCAATCAGGAATGACATGAGCTGTTCTAACTGTCTAAACTAATAAAGATGGAATCTGATTGGTTGATACTGTGATTTGTACTGCCCCGTTGTATAGGGGGGGGAGGGGGGGGGGCAGCCATTTT
>NW_017306298.1:1579422-1581325 GCF_000935625.1 Nanorana parkeri
TACTGCCCCGTTGTATAGGGGGGGGAGGGGGGGGGTGAGCCATTTTAATGTACAATTCATATTTTCTGATCTCACTAAAGTCCTTTTCACACATTAGGACTGCTGTTTACACAGCTTTATTAGGCCCAAATTTACTAAAGGAGAAATATAATGCAATCAAGCTCCAAGGGGTTAAATCATTTCCACACCTCTGACTGGATATTGCATATACAAATGAGCCAACATCTACAAATAGGGCTCACAAGATGCTCCTTCTCAAATATAGGCAGGAAAAGGTACACGAATGCTGCAGATGACCTATAACTTACTGCTGTGCAGCAGCCTTACCATATGGCCAGAAGGACTTCTCTATCCACCAACCTTCTGGTACAAGCTGGGTAGGGCAGCAGTGGCAGCTGGCCAAGGTACAGAGGAGATAGGGGGCACATTATCACATTGGTATTTAAAAAACAAAAAAAAGGACAATAAATAGAGCTCGTGAGGTGTACAAGCGGCTCACAACTGCCACTGCTTTGAGAAAAACGGCACACAAAGGAGGCATGAGCTCACCATTGTATCTGTAAGCATGTAAAATGGAATGAGGTTGCCTAAAGAGTGGATTAGGGTGGGCATTGCTGCAAGTATAATATCCCTGATGCCACCTCTAGAGTTTGTCGTGACCACTGAGCCACAGGCGCTTATGCTATGGCACAGTGGCAAAAACAAATTCAGGAGTTGTCCCATGCTCTGTTGTGCCAATGCGTATTTATGCAGCTGCTACATCCATGATCCAACATCCAACAGAAACTCACAGCCACAGAAGCCCTGCACAAGTTCTCCCACTCCTTAGCAGCCCTGAGAAATTCCATGCCATACAAAACCTATCAGTGCTATGCCCACTGGCACTACTATAGGTTTGTGCCAAAGGTATGGATGCAGCTACCTCCCACTCCAAGACAAAACAGGACTATGAAGAGGTTTCAAAATACAAATTCAAATAATATACATTATATCCAACTTATGTTAACCACAAACTACAAAGTCTAGAGAACAAATGTATCACTTGTCTTTATAACACCGCGCCACATCTAACCAACAGGCAGGAAAGGAAACTCTGCCCAGAATAAGCTGTGTGCCCTGTGGGGGGATACCACTGACCTGACCCTATTACCACTGCCAGCCCCAAAGTAGGGGGAGGACACATTGTTAAGGATTAGGGGAATCTCTACCATTATATAATGCCCAGTGTACCAGCCTTATATGCAATAAAACACATATAAAACAAGATAACTATATATATATATATATATATATATATATAACAATATTTGATTCTGTGTAATCCAGTGAGGCAGCATGATACATATACAAAAAAATAGCACAGAATTATCTATCTATATGGAACACAACATAACATACCATCTATAGGAAAACATTATATAATTACTGTGTATACAACTTTATATGTCTGATCTATACACCAGCCTCTCCAGCCATGTATATATCTATCTTTCTATGTCTATATATGAGGCTGATGTACTAAAGCAGTTGAGAATCTTCACTCATTAAAGCTGTAGCTGTCTCCACTTTCAATTCCCAATCATGTGAAAACAAAACAAACATAAACTTGCCATATAGTAAAAGGGAATGATTCAAGTGAATCTTCACACAATTTATTAAGTTTCAAGTATTAATTGCTTGAGTGAATCAGCCTCAATGTGTTTACCTCTCCTATCTATTCTTTCTTTCTTTCTTTCTTTCATCACTCTCTTTATGTTTATCTGTCATATCTGTCTATATGTCTATTCTTTATTTCATCTCTTCTTTCATCAATCTACTTATTCTTTCTGTCTGTCTAATCTGTCTCTCTCTCTCTCTCTCTCTCTCTCTCTCTCTCTCTCTTCTTCTTTTTCTCTTTCTTTTT
>NW_017306298.1:1581782-1588870 GCF_000935625.1 Nanorana parkeri
TCTCTTCTCTCTCTCTCTCTCTCTCTCTCTCTCTCTCTCTCTCTCTCTCTCTCTCTCTCATATCAATCTATTCTACCTATTCTTTCTTTCTGTCTAATTTATCTTTATATCTGTCTGTCCATCTATCTATCTCTATTCATATCTATCTTTCTATCTATCTAGCTATCTATCTATCTATCGATCTATCTCTATTTATTATCTATCTATATCTATTTATTATCTCTCTATATCTATTTATTATCTATCTCTATCTATCTATATCTATCTATCTATCTTTTCATATCTATCGATCTATTTATCATATCAATTGATCTCTCTATCTATCTATCTATCTATCTATCTATCTTTCCAATGATCTATATATTACAGATCTAGTACAATAACACACAGATCGGATGATATCATCCCATCACATAAAGGAAACACAATTACACAATCTTATCGCCATGTCAATGTAACAAGTCTCAGTAGTCCACACGTACAAATCCACAACCTCTCATCCTCAGCAATCACTCCGCAATAATACTACCTGATGTCAATGTAAACATTCAATTCTTCACCCAACATAAACCTCCAAATTCTCCATCACCAAATTTCACCAAAGAACAAATACTTATAAACAGCGGATCTTAGAGCTGATCACCGGCCTAGTGATACAATGTGACAACAAATATCTATATATATAATAAAGCAAATCTCTTTCCAAGCTCTCAGTACACGGACTGCTCCGGGTATTTACCCTGCGTCGGCTGGCCTGGCACTGACGTGCCCGGGTACCACCCTGGCCGGGTCCCCCAAGTGCCCGTCTGTCCGTTCAGCATCCTCAGCTTGTCATACATGCCATCTGCGCCCATCTGTTGCTTCTCGCTAGCCAGGTTGCGCAGCACTCGGTTTATCGACGATACCTGCGGAGGGAGATCGCGACAGTTCAAGTCATAGATACCAAAAGCAACTCCGGCAATTAAAAAATATTGTTTTTTTTTGTTACGTGCATATTATTTAAAAAAAAGTATATTCTATTCACTGTATAAAGTTTGAATCTCTGGAAACCATCCATTTGAGTTACTATGCGTAACATGCGCTTTATACATCGCGGTTGGTTTTTTCCGCTTTTTTTTTTTTTCGCCCCGCCGCGCGCTAAAGCCCCCCTCCCCTGTTCCACTTACACTAGGGATGTTGTCGTTGGTACAGACGCCTTCAGACAGCAACCTGTCCCGGATCTCCCACGCAAAGATGGAGGGGCACTCTCTCTTATACTGGGCTATTTTGCTAACCACTTCTGGGGTGGCCACCCTGGGTTTGCTGCCCCCGATGGCTCTGGGCCTGATGGATCCAGTCTCGTAATACCTCCCCAAAATCTTACTCACGCAGCCGTTGGAGACCTGCACAGAGCAACGACAACAAAATACATTATGAATAATTTCAAGACAATAGTACAATTTTATAGTAGGCATTAAACAATAACAAGCTTACGTTTTGACTATCCAGCACTTGAACTTTTGCATCTGCATGGCTCTATAATACAAAAATATACCTTCAATGGTACATGAGAACTTATGGCTGGCTGATCATTTTACATTTGTGGCCCTACACAACTCTATAGAACTAAACAGATAGCAAATAATTTTTAAAAAATCAATAAAAAATAGAATTTTTAACTCGCCTACAGCCTCAGCGACCTGAACTGGAACTGATAAGAACAGTCCTAATTAAGAGGGAGTAGTAAGAGCCAAAACATAGAAGTCTATGTACAAAGGAGAGCAATGCTAACCAGTACAGATGCACGTTGGAAACATGCAAAGTTCCTAGAAATCTAAGTTCATTTTCCTATTCTTAAATAATTTAAAGATTTTAAGTCTATTTTTTAAAAAGCAGATGAATGCCAAATGAAAAGGCTGGAGGGGCAGCATTGTGTCAAACGGGTATCACACAAATGTACTAAAAAAGAAAAAAAAGAGAGTCAGCGTTGGAAAGCAGCGTTTTCACCTGAAGGATCCTGGAGATGTCGCAGGGTCTTGCTCCACTGTGAGCCAGCTCCACTATCTTCTGCCTGGTAGAGTCGGGCAGGGGTCTGCCGTTGACAAACACGCCACCGAGTTGGTTAACGCCGCTGTGACCTAGGAAGGGATAGAGGAAAAACAGCAACAGATTCATTACCGTGCGCCAAACGCCTGAAACGCCTCAAACGCACAATGACGCCTATGCTGCCAATGGACTAAAACACCTCTTTCCTGCAACTCCAGTCTGTTTCAACGCCTTCTATGCCAGCAAACAGCTACAAAACAGTCAACCAGACCGGTTTTAAAATGTATAGTCATCAAGGAAAGTCCAAAACTGCTCTACTGAAATTGTCTCATAAATACCATCGGCTTCCATGGCAGGTCCTGTAAGTTTGGAGATATTAGGAGTTTTAGGCTTTCGAAAAAAATAAAGATGCCCCAAACCTGAAGCGTGAGCCCAGATGCAGGCTTTCCCTGGAGAGGATGTGATCTGCTCCGCTCGCAGAGGGCTGATAAATCGTCTTGCAGGAGCGCTGGCTTCTTAGCAAATAAATAAGCACCAAATATAGAAGAGAGGGTGAACGTATGATGAGTCTTTCTGACATTTGTCTTTAAAATAAAGCTAGCTGCACGTCAAGTTTGAGCTTAATTTCTGGAAATAGGCGGAAGTCGCCCTAGATCATGCATGGGAGGCTAATTGAAAAGATCATTTGAAGTACTTGTGGCAGGCTTGTCACTTTATGACAGTCCTCTGCTTTGGAAAATTGCATCGTCAGGACAAATGCTACCATGATAAAAAACGACCCTTTCTAGCCGGAGATGAAGATCACCCGAGCTGGAAGATAAGCCGAGCACGAGTTCCTGCACAAAAACAGGGTGCTGGGGCACGACTTTAATATTCTGCAAGGGTGGAGGAGCACAAGTCTGCTATTTATAAGGGTGGAGGGGTAAAAGTCATCTATTTATGAGGATGGAGGGGCACAAGTGTTCTATTTATAAGGGTGGAGGGTCACAAATCTTCTATTTATGAGGGTGGAGGTGCACAAGTCTTCTATTTATGAGGGTGGAGGGGCACAAGTCTGCTATTTATAATGGTGATGGGGCACAAGTGTTCTATTTCTAAGGTTTGGAGGGCACAAGTGTTCTATTTATAAAGGTGGAGGTGCACAAGTCTTCTATTTCTAAGGTTTGGGGGGCACAAGTCTTCTATTTCTAGGGTTTCGGGGACACAAGTCTTCTATTTATAAAGGTGGAGGGGCACTAGTCTTCTATTTCTAAGGGTGGAGGGGCACAAGTCTTCTATTTCTAAGGGTGGAGGGGCACAAGTCTTCTATTTATAAGGGTGGAGGGGCACAAGTCTGCTATTTATGAGGGTGGAGGGGCACAACTTTAATATTCTGTAAGGGTAGAGAGGCACAAATGTTCTATTTGTAAGGGTGGAGGGGCACAAGTCTTCTATTTATAAAGGTGATGGGGCACAAGTGTTCTTGTAATAAGGGAGCGGGTGACAAGTTTAATATTCTGTAAGGGTGGAGGGGCACAAGTGTTCTATTTTTTAAGGGTGGAGGGGCACAAGTCTTCTATTTTCTAAGGGTGGAGGGGCACAAGTCTTCTATTTATAAGGGTGGAGGGGCACAAGTCTTCTATGTATAAGGGTGGAGGGGCACAACTTTAATATTCTGTAAGGGTGGAGAGGCTCAAATGTTCTATTTATAAATTTATAAATGGGGCACAAGTGTTCTTTTAGTAAGGGAGCGGGGACAAGTTTAATATTCTGTAAGGGTGGAGGGGCACAAGTGTTCTATTTTTTAAGGGTAACAAATTGAATATTTTGTAAGAGAAGAGGGGCACAACCTTTCCATTTTTTTAAAAGTGCAGGCACAACTTTTATTCTTCAATGTTAAAGGGACTCCGCCTTTCTATATTTTAGAGGTGGAGGCGCACGACTTTAATATTTTTTAAGAGAGGAGGGGCACACCTTTTCTTTATTTTAAGAACTTTTATTCTTTTTCACAACTCCTTTATTTAGTAAGAGAGTGGGCATGACGTTTATTTTTTTAGGGCAAAGGGGCAAAGCCTTACTATAGTTTAAATTTGGAGGGGTACAAGTTTAATATTCTTTAAGGGAGGAGGGACAGAACCATTCCATTTTTTAAGAGAGATGGGCACAACGTTTCTATTTTAAAAGAGACGGAGCGCACCACCTTTATTTTTTAAGGGCAAAGGGGCACAACTTTACTATATTTTAAAGGTGGAGGGGCACAACTTTAATATTTTTAAGAGATGGGGGCACACCTTTCATTTTCAAGAGATGAGGGACACACCTTTCATTTTTAAGAGATGGGGGGTACAGTATTTCTATTCCCATAAAAGGACACACATTTAAGGGAGAAAGGACACAAGTTTAATATTTTTAAGGGATAAGGGGTACACCTTTAATTTTGTAAGAGAGGCGGGGCACAGTCTTTCTATTTCTATAAAAGCATACATTTTTAAGGATGAAGGGACACAAGTTTTTTGGGGGGGGGTGGGGTTCAAAGTGAAAGGGCACAACGTGTCTCTTTTATTAGAGGCATGTCTCTTTTATTAGAGGCACAACTTTTCTTTTTTTTTTTTTTAAGGGGGGAGGGGCACAACGTTCATACTTTAAATCCTAACGTTATATTTTGAATTAACCCCTGAGACCACAATCTATAAACCTGCCTTGGTCATCAATGGGTCAGGTTAGAAGAGGGACCACTTCTTGCCTGCAGATTATTAACAAGGAAAGTGGGCGTTAAGCAGCGCAGATTTGGGTTAGGCGTAAAGTTTTTAGTAAATAATCCTAAATGGGTACTTTAAATTCAGAATTATTTTAGGATGAGATTGTGGCCGAACTCTTCACAGCACATAAACTAATTTCTCCTCTTTTAGTAACCTCACTAAAGACAAACTGGCCATTCTATAACCCTCTATTTATTGTACTGTTACATTTTTTGTAATGAGCCCCCTCACACCACATTATATAGGCAGCTCAGGCAAATGGGAACATTTTGTTCACAGTACTTAGGCGATCAAAGCAGCAAAACTTTAATTTGGTGTATTTTTTCACCCCATAGTAAATGGCTGTTTATTACAGGAAGGGGTGAGTTCTTCCTTATAGTCAACATTCTGGGAGAATTTCAGCTGATCTCTTAACAATACAACAGCAAAGGCTCCAACTCTTTTAGAAATCTCATTGGGCGAAAAGTTTAGGACAGCTCGGGAAAGCAGTGTAATCTTACTAAGAAAATGTTAAAAAAATAATAACACTTAAAAGGAATAATACATAAATGTAATTAAAACTGACTCGATCGAGTGACACTACAGCAACCCAGAGGATTTCCAAAACCTGCGACTTTGACATCCCTAGTTTATTTTAAGCGATATTTCTGAGACAAAATGAGCGCTGGACTTGCCCAGAATGAGCGAAGACTGATGTAGATGTCTGCTCCCCTTCATGGGAGGCGATTCAAGTCTCCCCACAGATTTGTCGACAATAAAAATCCACTTATTGACTTTTAATTTATTTTTATTTTTTCTTGCCCCAGGCACCTGTCCACTGCCCACCATCCCCTCTAGGAATGTCATTCGCCGCCGCCATTTATCAACTTAGAAATGACACTGACAATGGCAAAACTAAAATTTCACTTAAAAGGTTAAAGCCTTAATCATGATCTGATTTCCCTCGGGAGGGCTAAGGACTGCGGCTCTCTGGCGATGATTAGCCACTCCTAAACAGCTAATAAGAAAGCATATGGTGCTGATTTGGAACCCCTGGATTTTTTTTCTTCTTTTTTATACACACAGGAATAACACCTTGTAATGACATTTTCCAACACAGAATGCCCTATCAGGGAACACTTTATAGGTCAAGCCATGAATAAGGCAGACAAATTAATGCCATGTTCTTTTGCGATGGGACATTAACCCTTTCTGTGCCATGGGCGACATAGTCACCTTACATTCGCTTGATTTTAAAAAAACCTGACAAAATGTCCCCCTTATTTATTTTGTAGCCATTTAAAAAAAAAGTGTTACTTACTGTTCTGCATTTTGCCTGCTTGCACTATATTCCCACGTGGTCGCTTTGCTGAATTCTATTAATACATAAACAGATTTTCCTATTAATTACGGTACAGCTTTGAAAAAAGGCCCTCTTCCCCCACCACTACACCTATTTATGCCTATTTTATTATTAGGATTTTACTTTTTTTAATTGCAGTTAAAAAAAATTAAAATAGTATTAAACTAAAGTGTATGTCAGCAAATAAAATATATTTAAAAAAACAAATATTTAATAATAATAAAAACGTGAATAAGAATATAAATAAAAAAACATTTTCTCAAACTTACCTAAAAATTGTGTTTCTTCTCCCAAAGTAAGTGCGCACCTCAGCATCTGCTCCTAGTATTTCCCCTCTAGGATAAATACATTAAAAAAATGTGTATTAAGTTTACTAATAATGACAATTATTACAGATTTTTTTTTTTTCATTTCACACAAGCTTAAAATCCCATTACACTTTAATTACTCTTGAAATAATTTTCCCATGGCATCACCTTACCGTCTATTTCCTAACTCCCCCTCTACAAGGCTAAAAAAATGAGCAACTCTGGAACTGCATCAATAATATGTTTAAGATTTAAATATTTTAGGGGGGAAGAAAAAAAAAGATTACAGGGCAAAATGTTACCATAGAAACCATAGTCCTGCCTACTAATTAGATATGGAGTTAAGACCAACAGCTGGGTGACACAAGAGTGTTGATAATATTTTCATGGATTGCTCTTTGCATGGGTATTAATTTAAACTCTCGCTTCTTCTTCCTTTTTTTTTTTCTACTCTTTTGCTTTGGCTGTTTAGGTCTTATATTTTCCACTGTACATTGACACACGCTGTCTACCTCGCCTCAGTGCCTTAAAAAGTAGAACCAGGAGGGGGTGAGGCCAGTTAACAAAGCCAACAGTGTTTTTATTCAGTACATCCAGCCAAACCAAAGTGTCCCTGGCAAAGTCATACAATCCCTCTACTAACTTACTAGAAAAAAAAATCCTAATTTTCCTTCA
>NW_017306298.1:1588892-1591905 GCF_000935625.1 Nanorana parkeri
AGCCACACAACAGCCCCGTGGGGGTGCTCAATTGGCAAGAGACAATTACAAAAGAGAAGGCATTGAAGAGGTTTGGAGAGAAAAAAAGGAAAAAGGAAGAACGTAAGAAAAAAATCTAAATTTTCTAGATGCAAAACTACAGTAAAAAAAATAATAAAATAAAAATAAAACGTATTTTTTTTTATCATAATTATTTTTACGCAGCAATGTCTCTGACCTCGAATTAGTCTCGGCTAGATGATAGTAAATATTTACTACGGCTAATATTATTAATGCAATGGTGTATTGGCAAGCTCATTTGTCGCCCAGATCGCCACTTCTTAGAGCCCCCGCAAGACCCAGGGAGCTCCAGTGGCTGATTAAGACGCCAGGGATGGCTTTGTAAACATGTGGGCAACCAAGCATATCGTCCCTGGAAGGATCCTATAGACAAGCAGGCAGGGACAGCACTAATCTCACTTATAACAAAATGCTTAATCCAGTCCGAACACGTTACATACAGTTTGGCAGCGCGGTGTAAGCATTACAATCTGCTCAACCTAAAACAAACAACACACCGGAAGCCGTGTGTGAAACCTTCACAAACTGTCACAAAAATGTTCAGAAGCTGTGTAGCCCACTTCTGTCTGGTCATTGGAAATGTCTCTGATCAAAGTATAAGATCTTTTAAAATTGTATTTTGAAACTTATAAAAGGGTTTGGCCTAGCAGCCACAAGGGGCAGCCATAAACAAAAAAGATGCAAGCTGTTGTTTATTTCCTGAATATAAACAGAATCCCCCCTAACAAAAAAAATCTACACTATACAGACCAAGGAATATTTATATGACAATCCTTTATATCAGAGTGTAAAAACTCGGGGCAATAAATAATAAATAATTCTACTATTGTATATGTAATGTTTGCACAAATAAAATGTAAACCTATTAGTAACAAATATATAGAAAATAATTAACTAATAATAAAAAAAAATCACACGTTGCATGCAAGTGCTGTTTTCCACTGGTCTGTGTGTTTATGCAGATGATTGCACAATCCATATTTATTAGGAAATAAAGGGGGGAAACGTTGTAAATGTACTCAACGTCTAAACTGTGTTTTTCTATTTTTTTTTTTTTAGAGAGAGGGGAGAGCAATTACACAATTAAAATGCCTTTCAGTAACTTTAATTAGGCGGTTCATGGGGGATGAGTGTTGGGAAAGGTGCTGGTAGGCTAATGTTCAGATAAATGGAATTCATTTGATTTTTAAATGTATTTCTTTTTAAAGTAAGTTTCTATAGGAAGCTGCAGAGAGCTAAACAACGTTCAGCTACATAATTACAGATACACAACGATCATAGGCTGAGTACAGCTACACAGGAGTACACAACACAACAACTGTGAGTACAGCTACACAACAATTATTTTAGCTGTATAGCTACACAACTGCGAATACAGCTACACAGCTATCACAGAGATGGTACATTTGGTTCCCAGGACCTATGCAGGGGGATGGCAACCAGGCAGGGTACCCTAGCTTGTGGGTTATTTTTTTTTCCCAGAGCCCTGGGCATGCTTACTACAGTACCATGTTTCGGCAAAGCATTACAAATAAAAACCAGTCCATCGCTTTTATCCCAGTCCTGAGCTTCTAACACAACCCAAACGTTTCCACTTGCCCAGCAATGCACGCTTCAACGCAGCTCAACAATTTATAAGCCCACATGTGTGATCTTGGATCGTGCCCTGCAGTGTGAGCAAGGACACTGCTCATAAGAATGACCAGAGCTTGTGCCCAGAAATCATCAGGAACTGTACCCACAATTAATCGGGGTACTGTGCCCACAAGTGATCAGGGACTGTGTCCACAAGAGACCAAGGACCATACCCACAAATGATCAAGGATTATACCCTCAAGTGATCAAGGACTCAACCGATAAGTGATCAATAACTGTATTCACAAGTGATCAAGGACTGCAACCAAGAGTGTAATAAGGAACTGTGCCCATAAGTGATCAGGGACCGTGCCCCTAAGTGATCAAGAACCGTACACAAGTGTAATAGGAAACTGTGCCCACAAGTGATCAGGGACCGTGCCCCTAAGTTATCAAGAAGTGTAATAGGGAACTGTGCCCACAAGTGCTCAGGGACTGTGCCCACAAGAGATCGAGGAGTGCGTACTCACAAGTGTAAAAAGGAACTGTGCTCACAAGTGACCAGAAACGGTGCCCACAAGAGATCAAGGACTGTGCCCACAAGTGTAGAAAAGGGGCACTGTGCTCACAAGTGATCCTGAACTGCACCCACAAATGGATCAAGAACTGTCCCTACAAGTGATCCAGGACTGTACCCACAACTGTGACCAAGAAATAAGCTCTCACTCACCTTTCAGAGGCATCCCAGGCTGACACACTCCCCTGGATAAATTAGGGTGAAGCTGAGCAAAAGATGAGCCTTGCTGTCCTTGTGTACTGACCAGGAAATAAAAGCTGTGTTCCCAGGCACCGAGGCTCGATGTTTGCTTGCCTTCTGAAGAGGAGACAGAGATTGACAGTAAGCGAGGCTGTCAGTGGGTGCAGGAGAGAGAGAGAGAGGCAGTCAGTGTGTGAGTGCAGTGCCAGCCACAGAGCACACCTATGCTGATTGGTGATGGTTCAAGTGTATTAATGTATGTGTACTCGCTTCTTGTGCCTCGCCTCCACTGTTCTTCACTGGCCCATTAGCAAAGGCTGACCTCTGTCATCATCTCCCAGTAAAACACTTCCTCCTGCTTCTCCACCAGAGCGGGAAATGAGCTTGTTCTTGGGCTTGCTTTCAAACCCACTAATCACTCCAGACATGCAAATGCAAAGCTTTCTCCACACACAAAAATATTGCTTTATGCAAAGCACTGGGGTAGCCTTGCCATTGCCTATTGGCTGCTCACCCCCCAGCGACTGGCTCCATTGGCTCCAGCCTTTGAATATGAATACAGCTGATTTTTTTTTTCTCTCTTCCACTGCTTACATTTTTTTGTTATCTGTGTATTCCCCA
>NW_017306298.1:1592224-1593294 GCF_000935625.1 Nanorana parkeri
CCCCTCACTATAAGTACGTGTTTGTCACACTAACGCCACTTTTACAAGCTGGCTCAAGATTTCATTATTGGATTTAATTCTCAATTCTAATTTTTTTAACTTTTTTTTTTTTTAAAGGATTTTCTGCCTTGCCAACTTTGTGCTCTGTTAAGGATTATATTTTATTTATTTTATAGTTATCTTTAACCACTTGAAGGTATCACTTACCTGACTTTTCTTTTCTATAGCTTCAGTGGTGTCCCTGCTAATTGTGTACTGCTCACAATGGTAATTAAATATTTTTCCTTGTAAGCAGCATTTTTGTTGTAAAAAGCGACTTTGTGTGTGAATGGGGGGCGATTTGCATTTTCCTAACAAAAAAAAAAGCCTCAGAAGACAATGGGGATGAGCAAAATATCATTCAGATGTAAAGAGCATAAATATTTGTAAGACAGGGGCTTTGTGAGCTGTGAATGGCTCCCGGCCATCTCAGATCTTTTTTTTTTTTGTACAAAACCTGAAGACTGAACACAAGGAGTGAACTGCTATTGACTTGAGTTTATTGAGCACTCTTGAGAAAACTGCCTGAAGTGTCCCTCTCTCTTTAGCAAACATTTGCAAACTTCTTCCACGTGTCTTTGTTGACTGTTTTTCTTTATTTTTTTTTATTATCAAAGACACCATCACATTAAGAGTCAGTTTTACTTTTTTATGTGGCTGCATGTTTCCAACCAACAGGAGAAGAACTATTTTGCCTGCAGGTAATGGGAGAAAAAGGACCCTATTGTGGTAATGTATATATAGAGCTTGTATAGTTAGGGGCAATCAGGGTAAACATGAGAATTAGCAGGTTGATTGTATATAGTGCTACTGGGCCTGAAGCCTTTACAGATGAGATAGATAGATAGATAGATAGATAGATAGATAGATAGATAGATAGATAGATAGATAATATATAGATAATAAAGATACTCTAAAGATATAACATGGATATAGGAAAATAGATAGATAGATAGATAGATAGATAGATAGATAGATAGATAGATAGATAGATAGATAGATAGTTTGATAGATAGATAGATAGATAGAAA
>NW_017306298.1:1594016-1594690 GCF_000935625.1 Nanorana parkeri
TCAATTCTAATTTTTTTAACTTTTTTTTTTTTTAAAGGATTTTCTGCCTTGCCAACTTTGTGCTCTGTTAAGGATTATATTTTATTTATTTTATAGTTATCTTTATCCACTAGAAGGTATCACTTACCTGACTTTTCTTTTCTATAGCTTCAGTGGTGTCCCTGCTAATTGTGTACTGCTCACAATGGTAATTAAATATTTTTCCTTGTAAGCAGCATTTTTGTTGTAAAAAGCGACTTTGTGTGTGAATGGGGGGCGATTTGCATTTTCCTAACAAAAAAAAAAGCCTCAGAAGACAATGGGGATGAGCAAAATATCATTCAGATGTAAAGAGCATAAATATTTGTAAGACAGGGGCTTTGTGAGCTGTGAATGGCTCCCGGCCATCTCAGATCTTTTTTTTTTTTGTACAAAACCTGAAGACTGAACACAAGGAGTGAACTGCTATTGACTTGAGTTTATTGAGCACTCTTGAGAAAACTGCCTGAAGTGTCCCTCTCTCTTTAGCAAACATTTGCAAACTTCTTCCACGTGTCTTTGTTGACTGTTTTTCTTTATTTTTTTTTATTATCAATAATGTTTTTATTTTTTAATTACACATCACACCTATATGTGTATATGTAGATATATGTATATTTTCCCCTAGAATATTCTACCTTTGTTGTTACTATTAT
>NW_017306298.1:1594814-1595462 GCF_000935625.1 Nanorana parkeri
AGATAGATAGATAGATAGATAGATAGATAGATAGATAGATAGATAGATAATATATAGATAATAAAGATACTCTAAAGATATAACATGGATATAGGAAAATAGATAGATAGATAGATAGATAGATAGATAGATAGATAATTTTAAGGTTACATTTAAAGTACCAGCTTGATCACTGGTTGACTTAATTGTTGATTTCACAAGTTCTGAGCAGGGGGAGAAATGACTAAAAATACTGTTCAGGAAAAAAAACAGATAAAAAGAATAAGAAAAAAAAAAAATAAAGAAGGAGAGAGAGAGTGGTGAAGTGGAATTTGAGCGGGCAGCGGAGAAAATAAAGTATTAGATGTATACACTTGACTTTTCTTGACATGTGAAAGTGTTAAAAGTCACTGCTCATCAATAAAGTATCTGGACAGTGAATGAGGGGAGTGACAGGCATTGCATTCTTAAATAAAGTACAATAGAGAGACAAACGACTCTGCCAGAGAGTTTGCATGTTAGTGAAAGGACGCCTCAATGGGAGCTGGATAATGAGCTGCCTGCCTGTCATTCCCCCTCGGCCTACACACAGGCACTCATACTGCCTCTGTGACCATCAGCTCCATCTGGGGCCCCTTCAGCGCTCCCTCTATACAAATCCTCTGCCTG
>NW_017306298.1:1595724-1598621 GCF_000935625.1 Nanorana parkeri
CTTCAGACTTGGACACTTGTTACTGGAGAACTATAGGTCCCAGCATTTTCAGGAATGAAAACCACATTTGCCAGATTCCACCATAACCGGGCGAAACAATTAGGGAAGTTTTATCTTTTGTTTCCAGAAAAAAAAATCTGTTGTATTTTACATTTCAGTCACTACATTTTAATGTCCCCACTACTTGTTCTTATATTACATTCCCGATCATTTCTCCATTAGATGTTTTATGGAGGCTATACAGGAAGCAGAAGCAAATAGATGTTTGAAATAATTGAAATGTCAGTCACTTGGGAGTATTTAGAGTGACAGGAGACTTATGTACAGTAGAGGGCCCCATCCTTTTCTTTTTCCAGCTTGTAAGGCACATTGAAACATCAAAAAAACATTGTTAATGATCATGTTAAGCAATTTTATGAAATGCTGGGAGGCTGCATGCCGGACTGAGAGGAACATGTGGCTCTCGAGCTACTGGCTGAAAGCAGGCCACTGCTGTACAGGCTACTACAGCAGGGCAGGGGTTAATGTAGTGTCTCTAATGACACAACAACACTATGCATTGGCTGAGGGTCAGTTATAACCGTCTTCATCATAGGTGACTGTATAAAGTGAGCTGTGTCATACGTTTACCCAGAAAAATAATAAAAAACAAAATAATAATAATAGTAATAAATAATAATATTAAAATTTGCAATGTTTAATTATAAACCCAGTCCTGAGTCTTGCAATTCCTTAGCCTTGGCTGACTCTTTGTCTTACATGTTCTCTCCTAATATAATGACACAGCCTTCCACAGCAATAAATGATCTGGTCCCATTTCCCAGGCAATTTTTAAGTTTTCCCCCCTTCATTCCCTTTTTAAACCACCTCTCAATTAGCAACCGTTGGGATTAACACCAACTAATGCCTTTCCTTGAATCGTAGTCCTATTTCTCCCTAGGGCAGACTAAGGCTTTGTGTGTCCTCCCAAAAGAGAAAGAAAAAAAAAGTTTTAGTAGAAAAAAAAAAAAATGATAAGGGAGGGAGTTAATGAATACAAGTGACGTCATACTAATGGAGGCCAGGCAAGGGGCTGGGCTGTGTCAGTTACATTCTGTAAAGGTGAGTGCTCTAGGGTATTAACTGTATCATTCAATCTACACACTGAATTTTGTGTTTCTGGGGCCATATAAAATTACTTCTATTGCCTAGGCAAACATCCAAAGGTGTTACTGTAGCAGAGTGTTACTTGGGCGTAAAAGTAGGCAAACAAGGTCAAAAAGTTTTATTTTTCCCACCAACTAAAACAGTTCCATTAAACTGTCACACTCTATCATTGCTTGCAATTAATATATACTGTGTCATTGCTTGCAATTAATATATATTGGATTGGAATTGGATAGAAAATGATGTCATCATTATTTCCGTCCATTTAATAGATTCGCATTAATTTCCTGTTCTGTAACTGACTCTATTTTACAACTTTGTATCCATAAGATTGTATCCATAACATTATTTACTATTATACTATTGTAGCATCTTGAGGTTTCTTTGGTCAATAATCTGCTTATAACAAAATAAAGTCTAATAATAATAATATGATGCTGCTTAATGATGTTTTAAAATAAATTTCTGTTCGTGAAGATGTATTGTGTTGTGTAGCCTATGAAGGGTTTCACGTTATAAATAGAAATACTTGTTGTTTATTGAGGAAAGGAAGTGGCTTATAGTCATTTAAGTTAGGTTCTTTAGTGTGAAAGTGGATCTTGTAGTCCTGTGCACGTCTCCTTCTATTAATATCTATTCTGCAAGTCACCTTTTTAATACCCAGAAAAGTGCTTAAAGTCCCCTTGTCCAGTTCACTTTGAACCTAGAGAGAAGCACCAATTCTGACGTGTTAGACTGAAATGCATTTGCCTCTAGGATAACCAATGACTATTTGTGTACACGGGGCGGTGTTTGAGCTCTGTAATATCCAAGACATGGAGTTAAATGGAAATACATCCTCTTTTTAAACAATGACACACAGGGCTACTCAATACAGTGAGCGTTAGGTGATAAATGGAACATGGTTTGTGATGGTATTCTATAATGTGTGTGTTTCATATAATAAACCAGAAAAAAAGAAAAAAAAAAAGAACATCACACTCTGACTGGACATGCTATTGATTAATACAATCTGTTCCGAGAGTCTTGTAACTCTTTAATCTGCCTGTTAATCAAGTCTCTAAGCAGCTCAATATGAGTTTTATTAGCGACAGGAGATACCAGGCTGTAGATCAAACCAAGCGTTTCCACCCTTCATATCTAGGCTACCGCTGCTAACATGATATATTTTCAATTAGAGGCCAATTTATCAAACAGTTTGTCCCCTCCTGACATCTGTAATATGTGTGAGCCGCTCACGTTGCCAAGTAGAGCGGCGCGTCGAATATTAGCGCGCGTTCAAAGGCATTTTGCGCCAGCAATGCCCCAAAATGTGACTGTGTATTTTATGAACGATTTCCATATAAGCATGTGCTCCTTCTCTCACAGCCAAAGGATCCTAAACTGCATGGATTGGATTAAATTCTATAATTTCTAATACTAAATGATTGTATCACACTGATATGCATATGAAAAGCCTATCTGGTAATTATGCGACAGTTTTTTGGTTTTTTTTTTTTCACTGCATGACAGCTGGATAAACATAATCTCCAATAAACATCTCTAATTAGAGAGGAGGGACTGGGTAACATTGTATTTTATATGAACAAGCCCTTGGTATAAGCCGGCGCTTTAGATACAAAATATTGTAGTATGAAAAGATGTTAAAAACGCATTACAGTTTAAAATACATTTTTTTATGGCAATTTCTTTATGGCAATGTTTTTAAGGTGCAAAAATATATTTTCATTTGTTCAATTTTCTGTCCAAAT
>NW_017306298.1:1598674-1602064 GCF_000935625.1 Nanorana parkeri
ATAAAGCAGCCGAGACTATTTTTTTTCCCTGTTTGAAATTCAATTTCCTTAAGTAAGTTTTCAACCTGTCTCATCAGAAGGAGAGGAGGGTGTGCCCAGTTAACTGTAACTTAATCCCTTGAACTTTTAGCCGGTGCGAATTGCTAATTATAAGTTCTTCCGAAATACGGATCAAATCACAGACTATGAGGATTTAAAGCTGCCTCAGCTATGCAGATCACATTCTTTCGTTTCTCAAAGTAACCTACAAGCAGCCAGACAAACCGACCCAGCAAACTATTTTACAATTCTTATTTGAAGGTGTAAAGAACCGCTGGGGTCGTTTTGTATATCTAATATTAATATGTATCAGATCCCACTTTAAAACTTACACATGGCTCTTAAAAATACACCATTAAATACCCAGCATAGAGGAGAAAGGCAGGGAGACAATCAAAACACTCCCAAATCTAATTCTGGTCCTTCTCAACCGACAGGCAAAGCAAATAAAACTACGAAAACATCAGCTTAGCCTTGTGAAGTAGCATAGGCATAGCCAAGTGTTATTACCTGTTGCGGCTTGTAGGCACCAGTTCCCAGGATCTGTCCACTCCAGGACTTTTGCTTTCCTTGATAGTTCGTAACTGGCAGGTTTGATCTCCAATTTCTACATAAGAATCTGCCACACAGTTTAAATGTCAGTGACAGGGGAAATAAAGGAGGCTGTGCGCCTAGCCTTTAACTTTCCCTTAATATCAGTGCCAGCTGCGCCCTGATTGGCTGGAGCGCCCCAATGACATCACGGGACACAAGTTACTTGTGTCCAAGCTGGGAGAAAGTCAAGCAAGGCCTGGATCTCTAACGAGTCACACAAGGTATTGTTATTATTATTATTATTATTATTATTATTAATCTATCTATCTATCTATCTATCTATCTATCTAATCGAATCTGAACTGTCTATCTATCTATCTATCTATCTATCTATCTATCTATCTATCTATCTATCCAGATACATATTGATAAGATATAAAGATAGATAGATAGATAGATAGATAGATAGATACAGTTACATTCATTTGATATATATATATATACATCACACACACATATATAAAGCTCATACCACCTTGTAGGTAATCTGTGTATGTATGTGTGGTATGTCCCTCTGTACAGGGAGTGTGTCAGTAGTGTAGGGTTATCGCTCCTTATCTCTGGGATGACCCTGTAGGTGATAATGCAGCTCGCAGGTTATTTGCTAGTTGTGGGAGAGGTATTAGCAGTAGTGTGCTCAGTACACTGGCGGTCATGAGAGGCAGAATGTGCTTTTCATAGTAGCTCAGGTGTGATCTGTGTTTCCATATTGATTTAACACTGAATAGAGATATCCTATGGCAGCAGCTGGGCGCTGTGTCCTCACATCTGGAGCTATTTGTGTCACTTCTGCTAATTGCTCTGTAAACATGACCTCCCAGCCTGCCGTGTGACATATACTATGCCTGCCATTTCCATGCACGATGGCCCTGTCACCTGGGCTGCATCTAACCCTGCATAGGGGAAAGGCTTACATTGTTAGATGGAGCTTTACCTATGGCCTGCACTGGATAGGGTGGTTTTATAGGCTATGGATAAGGAATATTGGGGGCACATGGCTGGCTATGTATCTGATAATTATTTTCACCAAATCCTCTCTCTCTTCCTATAAAATAATTGTATTCTATCTATCTATCTATCTATCTATCTATCTATCTATCTATCTATCTATCTATCTATCTATCTATGTATCTATCTATCTATCTATCTATCATTATTACTATTATGTATTTTTTTAAGTTTACACGTTTTAATTTTAAATAAACTCTTTCAATCTTACACCAGATGAAATGGACATTTTTCACCTAGAGGTCTGGCCATCCAGGGGCAAGTGTCAGGCTCTTGTGTGACAAGGTGATGGGGCCATGTCCTCGTTGTTTGCTCACATTACACGGTAGTGGTGCAGTAGTACTCCAGCAGGTTTCTCAGGAAGCTGGTGGCTAATATTTCACTGGCTTAAAAGGGCATCCTGGGAAAGAGCTGTCACAAAGGTGTCATTAGGGGGCTGCTGCCATTAAGGGACTCGGAATCCCTGCAACCCAGCAGGGTTCTTGAAGGAAGCGCTGGAAACACCGAGGCTCCCGGCTGCTTATCTGGCTGCAAATAGCAGGAGATGGATCCGGAGCAGGACCAGGTGCTCTCCTGACTCTATCCAAACTGGAGCGCTCTCCAGGAGCTGATCAGGCGTGAGGAGCGTCTGCCGGCCCCACTCTGTGCACTCTATCTACACACACAGTAATACAGACTATATTCAGACAAATGAAATAGTATACAACAGTGTCATAGTACATAGGAATATGGTCATAGCTCTGAGAATAAACAGGCAATTTATTTAAAATGACATTAAGGAGCGGATAATAATACACGTGTAGAGTTGAATGTTTTGGGTTTGAGAAGAAACAGTAAAACCCACGCACGTTCGTGTTATAATTTATTTTTACACAAACATGTTAATCACACCTTCTTACACTCACTTATAAATAATTATTATTTACAGTACTGTATGTCACAGGTTTCACAGGAAACAGTCTGCCACAAATGTTTCTCTCTTGCTCTCTCCTTGCCCCCCTTCCTCTTTCTTTAATATTCTCTTATCCCTTTGCCACCCCCCTCCCCCCACTCTCGCTCTCCCCCCATATCTCCAATATTTCTCTCTCTCTCCCTCCACTATCCCCCCTTTCTCTCTCCACTCTCCTCCCTCTCTCTCCACTTTCCCCTCTCTCTCTATTCCCCCTTTCTCTCTCTTTACCTCTCCTCTCTCCCCCTGTCTCACCATGTCTCTCCCCCTACCATACTCTCCCAATACCCCCCTCCTTCCGTTTTTTTCTTCATCTTTTTTTCTCTATCACTCTCTCTCCTACCCATGCCCTTCACCTCCCTCTCTCATACCCCCCCTCACTCCTTCCTCTCCTTTCTTAGTATGTCTCTCTCTCCCTCTTGTCCATGTCTCTTAAATACCAACTCTCTCTGCCGTCTCTCCCTCCTTCCACTCCTTTCTTCATCTCTCTCCAATCTACCCATGTCTCTCCCATACCAACTTTCTCTCTCTCTCTTTCTCTCTGCCCTCTCTCTCTGCCCTCTCTCCCTTTTTTTCCATCTCTCTCTCCTACATGTCTCCCTCCTACCACCCCTCTTTCTTGTCCTCCATTCTTTCTCTTCCTAGCTATTTCTCTGCTCCCAATGCTAGACATATATCTGTCTATATGTCTATCTATTCTTTATTTCATCTCTTCTTTCATCAATCTACTTATTATTTCTGTCTGTCTAATCTCTCTCTCTCTCTCTCTCTCTCTCTCTCTCTCTCTCTCTCTCTCTCTC
>NW_017306298.1:1602209-1603443 GCF_000935625.1 Nanorana parkeri
CTCTCTCTCTCTCTCTCTCTCTCTCTCCCCCCCATCTCTCTGCCCCTACTTCTTTCTCTCCTTAAGATGTTAAAAGTCAACATATCTATTATTAATATTGATTTTTCTTATATAGATTTAATTGACAACATTCTAATGCACAGGACCTTCAACACCAACCTATAGAGCACAAAACACCCTAAATATTCTATACAGTGTGATTTAGTGGATACATCAAGCTTTGCAAGTTCTACAGATTTTTTTGAAGGCCACGTGTGAGTGATACATTCATAGTTTGGAGTGAGAAGAAGAGATAAGTGCAGAAATAGTTTTTTGAGGATGTACAATACACTTTTATCCATACATTTTAAATCCTTGCATAGATCCATGATCAGTGCAGTGAAACCTCACTATGGTTATGCTATTTCGAGTGATTTTAGGTTGTTGAGGTCTTCCATCCTATTATCAGATTGTATAGCAGTCCCTTAGGGAACACAGAGGGTTAAATAGACAATCAGCCCCCTAATTCATAATTTCCTACATTCTGAGCCACGTAAAGATAAGTGGCACAGAATATGTTATCGCAAACGAAGTGCAAGAACACCTGGATCACTTTCATCACTCTAATACTGGAATTCACAGACTGGCTGTATAGCTAGTTTGTTCAGGGGGTTTAACGGGGTCATGATGGGGTTTTTATGGGGTTTTTATAGGGGTCATACCTTATTTATTTACCAAACATGTTAAAATCGATTATTATCCTTACTGAGCAAATCAAAGAACAACTATTAAGTGCTGCAACCAACCAGACTCAATCTTTCCCAGGTGTGACTACTGACTTTGAATCCGATTGATCTCGCTTACTGCACTAATTACTAATCTGAATTATTAATATTACCAGTTATACTTATTATATTAAATGCTTAATTCATATTTAATATATGAATGTAAATCTTATTTTTCAAATTATTAGTATAGTTAGAACAATGCAGTATTATTTTGTATACACTATAAGAAAACGGTGCCACTGAATGTTAATTATCTATATAACACAATCATAAAATATGGCTATGGTACCTTTAATCGCATTCACACTATATTAATTTATACATGCTATAATCATAAATATGATATATTTATAACTAATTACACAATACTATTACACAATACTAACTACTATGCACAGTATAATGTATAACTCCTACTGTATATATATATATTATAACAAAGCTGAAACAGTAACTCTACTATCCTA
>NW_017306298.1:1603533-1604851 GCF_000935625.1 Nanorana parkeri
TTTCTTAGAAGTGTCTCATGCCAGGTTGGAGTGAGTTAGCGATGTGAAGTTTTGAAGTATGCCCTGAGCCCATGTGTTCACATAGACTGAGCAATTCTCAGCACACACACTCTGTAATAATGAGCTTTAATTCTCTATCCAAGCAGAATCTGAGCAATAATAATAAGCGCATCAAGACAATTTGTTTACTGTGGCATTGCACAGACTGCAGAGCCCCAGAGAAGCCTCATCTCACCATCCCTGCAACACAGGGCTCCGGCACCAGCCCAGGACGCCTGTCCATCAAGGAGCACAGCGGTAAGTGGCCTTCACTGTAGGTTCCCCGGCGTCACCTGGGTGCAGTGCACTGGGACCTGAGATCCATCCATTCAGACCATGCAGAATGCTGCTGATCACACATTCAGAGACATGTATTATTTATAATATAAAAAATTATTTGTGTTCTATCTATCTATCGATCTCTATCTATCTATCTATTTATCTATCTATCTATCTATCTATCTATCTATCTATCTATCTATCTATCTCTAATAATATTATCTAGCCTATCTGCCTGCATAGCAATCTCTCTATTAATGATAATAATGATGATGATAATAATCATAATGATGATGATAATAATAATAAAAAATGTATTTATTGATTATTATTATTATTATTTTTGCAATCTTCAGTAATTTGTTTTTTTACCATTGGTTGTTATTTAGATAGACACCAAAAAATGTATATACATGGCTGCCAAAAACCCCCCAAACCTTTCACAACAAATTGTACCCATTGCCCATATTCTGTCTAATACAATGCAATCCATCCTGGTTATCTCAATGCTCATTTAGACGTAGTATAACCAGTATGCATGATCCGATCAGCCAGTTTGGTGGTAATTTAACCCCTACGAGGCTGACTTTTCCCCCTGCTACTTATTGCGCTGGATCTGCGCCTGTCCTCTGCGCTGACTGGGATATAAATATTGTTGGTGTAATTGTAATCTTCCTGGAATTTATTTATTTTAATTCTTCCATCTTCGTGTCTGTGTTCGTTTCCTAAACAGGGAAAGCAAATCCGTATTCAGTGTTACATTGTCTCCAGCCCTGCGCCTCCCCATTAGAGATATTTTAATAACAAGCGTTGGTTGTGTCCAATACTTGATTTGTGTTTTCTCTCTCCCTAGCCCTGGCTCTAGACTGAGACATTAGCTGGATTCCCTGGGGGTGATTGGAGGCAATCCGCAGAAAGTCGACAGTCACGTCCTGGATGTTAAAAATTCACTTTTGCTCAACTTGACAAGCTGGAGTTCGATCTACAATTGTATTTGAAA
>NW_017306298.1:1604867-1632519 GCF_000935625.1 Nanorana parkeri
CCCCCATCATTAAGCTCCACTCTCCTTTAGCAAAATAACAAGATATTTCATTTGCACACAATCCTGGATGGAAAAACTCTTTTAATAGAAATCTGCTGTGTAATTCAACATGGGATATTCAAATCCACACCCCCGCCCCCTACCATCCCATCTATGTGATCTCACTGATTTTTACTTTAAAATCTTGACTAAAGAGGAGAGTTCCAACAAGGGGATTTACACTGATGCCTTGACCCTTGTAATTGGATTAAATATGGACTGACTTCATCCAAAAAAACAGGGCAAGATTGACACCTGCCAAAGGGGGTCCTCTGTGATTGACTGTGATGAGTCGCGCCGGCCGCAGTAATGAAATAAATTGTACGGATAAAACTTCCACAGTTGTCATCCAGGGCCATCAAACAGAAGCTGGAGCCAAATGAGTGACAATGACAGTCAGGGGGGCACCAGGAAAAAAAACAAAAAAAAACCCAACATGGCACCGGATAGAGGGGGCTGTTAGACATTGACAAGCCAAATTACAACTTGCCACCTCAATTTCCAATTCACAAGTTTTCAATTAACATATAGATTGCTGTTACATATAAGATTAGGAAGACTTCCAGTAGGCGCTTGTGGGTTCCTGTTGGGCCTGGTCTACTCATGAGGCATTGGAGGGGTGCTGGTGGTGGGTTGGTGGAGGGCTTTAGGTTGGTAGAGCAAATACTGAATTTCCAATCAAGGATATACAGTATATGTGTATGATTTCTATAGTTGGTCTGTGTCCACTACCTTTCCTTTTGTTAAAATCATTAAAGTTTTAAAGGAAATGTGGAACAAGTGCTACATGCTACTCAACAATAAATATATGTATGTAGCTTGTCTGTTTCCGCTGATTATCTTTTTGTTAATGTGATTAAAGTTTCAGAGGGAATGTGTATATATATATATATATAACCTGTACAAATAAAAGAGATCAGCTCAATGTAAATACACTTATCAATTGATGTTATCATTTGAAAAACCTTACTGCTACATATAACTTGTAATCACATATGTACATGGGAGTAGACATATTTGCTCATTACATGAACCAGCTCTGCTCTCTGTTCTTTAGTGCGTCACATAGGCTGTGCTTTACTTCTCCTTCACACAATGCAAGTCTATGGAGTTGATTTCATAAAGGAGAAGAACATTAGCTTAGTGTATGAGGTGAAGCTAAGTAAAAATTCACTGCACACAAAATACCCAATTATGTGCAATAAAATTATAAAAAAAGAGGATTTTTGCTCCCACACAATTGAATGATTAAAGTCAGCAGAACATTACGTCATTCACTAAACTTGGTAAAGTGGACATGCCATATAATCAAAATATATCAACCCCTATAGGTCAGCTGTTTCTCTGAAAACAATGTACCCCCTGCATGGCTGTAAGCATCCTCTAGTGGCTACAAATCTTTGTATCAAATACAAAAAAAGATATAGAAGTGCAAGCATGTAACTGTCAAAGTTGCAAAAAGTTGCAATAATATTTTAGAAATTGCGCTCACTGAAAATACTCTAGACTTCCCTCTAAACCAGTGGTGGGCAACTCTGGCCCCTCAACTGTGCTTTAACTACAATTCCCAACATGCATCTGCTTCTGGGAGTCATGCCTGTAACTGTCAGTCTTGCAATGCCTCATGGGAGTTGTAGTTCATCAACAGCCGGAGTTGCCGTCTGCTCTAAACCCTCAATTTACCCTCAATCCCTGATAAATCATCAATTAATACGTGTGGATTGTTTATTTGTTTTTTGGCTTTCATTTTCTCCCCTTAACTATACAATATAAAAATTCTGCAGTCTGTATTGTTATATAGTCAGAAAATTTCAGTTCAACATATTTTACAATTCAGTACAGAAGCACTCACTTACACCCATATACACTATGGACATTTAAAATGGTGTACAATCTCTGTTCTCATAGAACACAATTCCCACTTGTACATCCGGTCGCTGTTGTTGTCACTTGTCACACATCTGGTCTTCTGCTTCTGTTGCACATGGTGTAAATTTCTGAGGACTAAGGCTAGGTTCACACCTGGACTACACCGCACGACACCCGGGGCAGTGCTATCGTGTTCAGGTGCACACAGCGAGTGCCGCGCAGCACCATTGATTTCAATGGGGTGACATCCGAGTGGCAACCGCTAAAAAAAGGGCACAAGTGCCTTTTTTTGTGACACACGACTCGCAGCGCGACTGGGGTACCATTAGAAAATAATGGCACTCACAGCGCGATTGGTTCACAACTTGGGGACTCCCGACCGCGCGGCAATCGTGCACAAAACCGCATGGATTGCCGCGCGGCCAGGAGTCGCCTAGATGGGAACCTAGCCTAAAGAAGGCCTGTACTACAGAGGATGCATAGCAGCTACTTGTGCTGAAATCCCACTCTGAAAATGTTAGTTGCCTGGTTGCCATGCTGAACCAATGGCGTCAGCACCCTTTGAGCCACTGACCTACAACAGTTACGTACATTAGACCCTCTAGCTTGTTGTGTCTCAATGTTTCAGACCAATATTGATGCCACAGGCAGCTGGCTAACTAGTATTTTCAAAAGAATAACCACATTCCTTTCAGTACAGTTTTCTTTTAAAATATAACATTATTTTGAAGATAGTAGGATGGATTTACTCATTAATTAGTGGCTGTTCACTTATCTATCATGCACTTTGATAAATGTACCGTATTTTTCCCTGTATAAGACGCTACTTTTTCATTAAAATGTTTACCTAAAATAGAGGGGCGTCTTATACACGGGGGCCGAGAGGAGAACCGTGGTTGCGACACTCCCGAAAGTGCCGATACCACTGCAGTGCTAACTAGCCTCACGACGAGTGAAACTTCAGATTGCAGAGACAAGATACGTTTTCCTCCAGTCATAAATCTTTTGTACCTGACATCAGCTGTTGCTGGGGAGAGAAGCTCGGTAATCCGCTCTCCCCAACAACAGCTGATGTCAGGTACAAAAGATTTATGATTGGAGGAAAACTGTTATCTTGTCTCTGTAATCCGATCATAAATCTTTTGTACCTGACGTCAGCTGTTGCTGGGGAGAGCGTGTAGCCAGTGCCCAGAGCTGTAATGTCAGAGCATAACGTGATTGACTCAGAGGTACTTGTGATGCATTATATCATTTAAAATATTGATTTCTTAATTTTGGGTAAGAAAAGTTGGGGGCGTCTTATACATGGGGGCATCTTATAGACGGAAAAATACGGTATGTTCACTTTGCAAAGTGAATGTTAGTAAATAATGTAAACCTGTGTTCACTTTTAAAACACATTCATGTGCCCCCCCCCCACCCCCCCAAAAAAAAACCAACAACAGACATTATGGGAATGAATAGCTAGACTGCTATTGGCTATTTCAATGTGCAAAGCTTTATCGTATTTACTAAGCTCACTGAACCCTCAATTTGCTAAGTGAACATTTTTTTGTATATTTCTTTATTAAATAAACCACAGTGAATTAAATGTCAAAGTAAAATTTTATTACTCTATTTTTGTACAAATTCTTATCAATTATTTTATGTAGGTGAATATGTTCTGAGCAAATAATCTGCGCAATGTACAGTATACTGACACACTGCTTAACACTTTTATCTTAAGTACTCTCTCTCTGCTTATAGACTGTAAGCTCGTGTGGTCTTTTGTTTTACTTGTTTGCTAAATTATTTTGATCATTGTATTTTTCTTTTATAATTTCATTATAATATAACACATTTTTATTAAATACAATGAGCATGCCTTCTAAAGAAAATCTATTCCAATGCCTTGCCACTGTCCTTACTGATATGAAAGAATCACCTCTGTGTACAGATATCGAGCCCTTGTGTCTTGTTGTATTGAACAATGCACGTGTAATTGGGGCTGATCTGTCTGAAGACATATACTGCCCAAGTGTTTTGACTTTCAGCCTGTTTAAGAGCCAGTCGTGAAGAGAAAGACCATGGCTGTGTATTTAATGGAATGTATCAGATGACTATGAGAGGTTATGAGGCTACATAATAGCATTACATGTACATAAAGCATTACCCAATAGGGCATGGCTTATTGTATTCCTGTGTTGCTGTGACTGGAGGATGTGAACTTGGAGTGACAGGTGAGTAGCTTCGCTGGAATGTAGAGTGATTCACAGTTACTGTAAGTCTTCCTGAAACTAAACGCCAGAGGGGCAGAGGTCAGCATGCCTCTGACAGTGAAGGGGTTAAGCACCTCCAGTTGACCTTCTTAGGAAATCTCCTATTTGGTTAACATCCACAGTGCTCAATAAGGTTCCTGGCCTATCTTCCTGCATTCTGTTTTTCTGTCTCATCCACACCCTTTTATCTAGTCTGCTTTTTATAAGTAAGCAGCCATACAAAGTGATGCATCCAATTCAAGAATCACTTGCGATGATTGGCCAACTTTCAGTTTGTGTAGGGCTTCCTTAGATGGTCACATTGAGGTAGTTCCAGGCATACTATAAATATATTGTTAAGATCTTGTTATCACCGGGATCTTGTTGCCAGAGAAGTTACATTGCCACATTACCAATACGGCCACATGTGTAGGTGGCTCATGCTAGAATGGAAAGGACTCATGCTATTGTATTCTTGTCTCATTTGACAAGAAGGATCATGTACTAGAGGAGTCATACTACAATGGGGGATCATGGTGCTGATAAGAGACTAATTCAACGTTCTTAAAAAAAGCCTTAATTTAATCATTCAATGACAGAGCCATTTCATGTCTCAGACCCTACTCTCGTTTAATTCAGCAGTGCCTTGTATAAAAATACATAGTGGTCACCACAGGTCAACAGGTCAGGAATTTTTTTTTTTACTTAATAGATTTTTATACATAAAAAGAGACACACACACACACACACACACACACACACACACACACACAAACACACACACACACACACACACACACACACAATGTTATAATTCCCAGCACAACCAACGTATACTTGATTCATCTGTCCCATACTGTCAAAAAATCTGCATATCTATCATATGTACATGACATTAGTTCTTCCGATCTAATAATAAAACTCATCTCCCGAGTCCACTCCATCATATCGGGAAAAGGTCAGGAAGTTAAAGTGCCATGCCAGTATCATGAACATGCAGGCTGCAGCAATATAACACATATAACAATATAACACAAAGGTGCTTGCACATATCATTATTTGAAAACTCTAGTGCTGGAGGCCCCCTGAATCCTGAGAAGCCATAATACAGTATGCCATTTTCAACACTTTACGATCTGGTTTAGCTCTTCGTTCCCCCACATTTTAGTAATGGCTTATCACTATGGTGCAGTGCACACGATCTGGAAGTTTATCGCGGTACTAAGCATCCAAATCTGTTAACTGACCAAACGTGTTTATAGCTGGCCAATAGCATAAGGCTCATCACACATGTTACAATGTGATTATACAATATTATTTAGCTTTTCCAATAACTATTAAGGGCAAGTTGTTGGTAGTGATTGGATAAAAGTTGAATAGGTTGTTTAGGTAGGTCCCCATAGTTTTGCTAAATCTAAAGGAGATTGTAAGATGGTGCTCCATTAGATGGGTATGATTTTAAAGTAGTCAGGACTAGTACATCTTCAATTGTAGCACCAGCATGCACGTCCAGTCAGTGAGTAGGGAGTTTTTGACAAGATTGGTCCTTTTTGCACAGAAATGTTAGTAATTGTTTGAAAAAACACAGTTGATTGACTGTTCCCCCAGTTGGCAACAGAACGATCTACAGAGAATGTTTCTTGGTTCTCTCCTTAAAATTAAAAACTTTTGGATGACTTAGATTACACTGTGTAGCTACTCTGAAAGCCAAATTTCATACCTCGATTTCAGTACCACATACACGTTGTAATGCCACAGTTAAAATATAACAACACAGTATAAAGTCTCTATGTAAGTGTACATATGTCTGTATTAGACATGTGCGATTCGTTTTGTTCCGAATCATAATTCGGCCGAATTTTCAGAAATTTGGACATTAGAACACATCTGAATTTCTGAATCCCAATGCATCCGAATTTCCGTTTCCAAATTTCAGATCCAGTCCGAGTTTCGTTCAATCTTAGTAATATTACCTTAGTAATATATGTATACGGCTCCCAGACTCGAAATATATTCGGGATCCGAATTTCTGAATTGTATTCGGGAGCTCCGGAATGCCATTCGGGTCTGGGAGCCATATACAAATATTACTAAAGCTAAGGCTCCCAGACCCAAATGGCATTCGGGAGCTTCCAAATGCAATTCGGAAATTCGGATCCCGAATGCCATTCAGGTCTAGGAGATTCAGCTTTAGTATTAATATCTGTATATGGTTTTCTGTGGTATTCGCAACGAATATGCGTAAACTCATCCGAAACTAACGAAAATTCGAATTTCGTCCGAATTTGAAGCCCGAACCGAATTTTGGATCCGAATCCCGTAATAACTAAATATCCGAACCGAACCTAATTTTTCTGCAGCTTACATGTCTAGTCTGTATGGAAGGTATTTAGTGGATGGAAAAAAAATAAAAAACAGTTTGACACAAATCTGCTGTTCCCAAGAAGGTTCTGTGTGATGGTCCCCTCAGAGCTATTACTCAGTGTAAATAGCAAGCTTGTTTACCACACCAAGGTCCTAAGTCCTTCTGTTCTCACCGGGGCATTGTTGTATGTGGACTTCATATGTTCTTTCCATATTCTTGTGGATTTCCTACAGCTGTCTTAGTTTCATCTTAAAACCAGACCTAGATCATCCACAAGGCAAATAGGCAGGAGCCTATGGCCTGGTGAATATCCACAGGGCCCAACTATAACCTTCATTCTTCTGCAGTAAACCAGGGGGATAGTGCAGTTGGTCAATGCTGTGCACCTGCCTGTCACTTCATAAGGATGTCAAGGATTCAGAAGAATGTACTTGTAGCATTTGATGTCTGATAAAAATGGAGCATGCCAGTACAGGCAAACCAAATGGGGCTTCTATGTGCATATCACAATCCTGATCAATGCCATTTGAAGTGATGGGGACACCAAAGCTGCTAGCTTGCCTATGGCCCCTTCCTGCCTTAATCTGTCTCTACATACAGGTAGATCCATTATTTTCTATTCCAGAATGTTTGTATGGCTATGGCGGGTTTTTTGTTTTGGATCAGAAATGTATGTCAATAGTTCTGTGTACTCTAAATCAGTGAAATATATAATTTCTATATCATGGAGAAAATAGTAAATAAAAAATGAGTGTCAGAATCATATTGGCAGGTCATTTAATGTAAAACCACTTTAAGTTAAAGCTTTCATTAAATCACTTAAAATCTGCCTCTCTTTCCTCCTTTTCTCCCTTTCCTCCTTCCCTTTTTTTTCTATTTACACTCTTTCATGGCTTAGCTGCCAATATCCTATTATAATCGATTAGTACTGCTTGTGTAATTTTAAACATAACTTTTCTTTCTAATTAACTGCTGCAAGGGATTAGTATCTCTGCACAGGAAAAGGAATCAACTTATATTGAATGAGTTGAACATTACTTTTCAGTCCCTTGTGGCTGAATATATTAACATTATAATCTCCGACACTATGTTGTTGTTTTTTTTTTTAATGTTACACTATTCTTAGTAAATCAACTCCTCGGGTCCACAGAGACTCTGACCCTTGGCAATTCAGTGTAAGTGTAATTATCTCTCCGAATCTTGGACAGATTTAAGAGATTACATTTCAACTAAATCTATATCAATGCTAATTTTCTGTTTTGTAGGCTCCAGGTGTTCGGAAATAAGGCTTCAGCTCTTCCTGCCCAGTAGAACTGGGTGTGCGGAGTAAAAAAGAGGAGCCTTGCTGAGCACAGAGCAACTCCACATGAAATTATACCTTTTTTTTTGGTTAAAAAACCTGGTTCTTATACCGCAAAGTTAAACAAAACAGCTATGGTAAATTAGCATTAAATAAAGGCCAGTTTAATGCTCCGTTACAGGCAACTGGGGCATACACGATGGCTAATTGGCTATCACAATTAAAAAGAATAGAGCAAATGATTCATTCTAAGGAGTGTTGCAGAGGACAAAAAAGAGGAGGTGTCCCAAATATAATATTAGAGGCTGTGAGAACCGTCAAGTTGATGCTTTGTGCATGGAAATGTCTCAGACCTTTGATGAGATGGTTATTGTTTGTCAACAGGCTTTTCATCAAAGAGCTACAGCAGATGACTTTATGGGGAAGTGCCCATCAGGGGTCCTAGAGGCCAAATATAAAGCCGTACATATAATATTCAGGCCACTGGATGCGACTGGTGCTTGATTGTACAATACCTAGTGTTTAACTGACTTGGTCATGTATCCATATGGACAAATGTGTAGAAACCATGAGCATGACACCCCTGCTGAATGTTCAGATTCTATGGGAGACAAACATAAAGTCGTATGATGATCACATATGTGGACGAATATTGACTTTCAGATGTCCACAATCACCTAGCCTAAACAATGTGCAATAATAATTAGGTATGGGGATTAATTTCCACAGTCCATATACCCATCGCACTCGAAACCGCTGTTCCATAAACCTTCAGTGGGTGCAATGGCTGTCGACGTATGGCCGCCGTCTCACTATACAAGTAGAAATATGGACCCCAGCACTCCAATGTCAAATCAAATACGTCTATTTATTGGCACTTGTCACTTGTTCTGCCTGATGAAGGGGGTCACGTGAGACCCGAAACGCCGCACTGAGTGTACTTTGCTATGCTGCATGTACGTCAATAAATAGACGTATTTGGTTTGTCATTGGAATGCCGGTGTCCATATTTCTACTTGCTTAATTGCCAAACACACACCATGTATGTGCATGTTAGATCTTAAACAACCAAAATGGACTAATGTTGACTTGGATGGTCACCTTAAAGGATCTATGTATGAAACCTAAATGTATACACATGACTTCCCTTGGGTCTTACATATTATACAGTAGTTTTATATATGCAATTACTATACCTTTTGATAGAAATCGTTTGCAAGTGCTATCTTTAACTTTGAAACTAAAGAGCTACACCATGGCCTCCATGACCCTACTGCATATATTGATCTGAACCAAACTCTCTCCATCCAGTTTTGGTGTGTGTTCAACTGCCCAAGCCATGTGATCTTTTCGACAGCCCTGTAAAATTATTTATAGTGCTATGTAGCACTACATCCAAGCAAATAAATACGATTAAATCCCATAACATGACCACTTGGAGAGTGTGTCTTTGAAAGGTTTGGTCTAAGAAATGCATAGAGAATGGAATATGCTATCATGATAGCCTATCTAACTGTATAAGATATAGTTAATGTTAGTTATTACTTATATTTATATAGCATGGTCATGTTACTTGGAACTTTAGAACACCTTTATAAATGGGGGACAACTGTAGACATAAGCCTGATATCCTACCAGAATGTGTATGTACTGTGGTAACAAAACCATGGTCACCAGGGAAAACCACCACAAACTCTAAGGGTCATGTCTCATTAGAGGTCTATTGGAGATCCAATAGAGATCCTGTTTCTGTGTGATAAAAAACAAAATGCCTTTTATATTTGGCTGCAATAAATTAAAATAATATTGAGTGAACTGAAATGGGCCTGATATACTAAAGGATATGAGCATATGCAGTGGCATTGATCATGTACAAACATACATATGGTATGCTCCCAGAATTTTGTGAAGCATAAATACATGTGGAATTTACTAATAAGTGTGGTTTGCTGTAGTATGTATGTTCCACCATCTGCCAGCTGGTATTTTCCAGGATCTACCAGCTAGACTGTGTCATGTCTAAAATAAAAATATGAATTTCTCTGATGTTTTGGGGTCCATCTAGTCATTTTTTGCATTTTACATGTGCATACTATACAACACAAAGCCCTTTAAGGGAATCTTAATGCCAGGGCTTCCTAATCATGTGATCACTGTAACTGGCCTTCTTAGTGGTCACATGGTCAGGAGCCCATCCTTCTGGCTACCGACTGTAATCAGCGGTAGTTGTTGGTAACAGCATGTTCACAGTGCAGGGGGCACTCACTAAAGCCCAGCATATAACAAGGACACCATGTGTATACAACTATGTGGCAACCCCTTGTTAAAGTGCACCTCTTTGCTGCAACATATATGGGTATGGCCAAAGGGAAAGAGTTAAAGGAGACTGTAACATACTGAATTTGGCTTAGCGAAGCATATGTGGAGGGTTATTCACTGCACACTCATGGATCTTTGTGCACTTACTGCACTGTAGCTATGAAGAAGCACCCGTGTCACCCTAGACTGATTGCCCCCAATATAGAATACATGTTAATTTGCTTTAGTAAATAGGGCCCAATGGTTCCTGCATGGTATTGGCTGTGGCCTGGAGTTGCCCTTTAAGGATGATCATTGTACCAAACTATACTGTGATCTTATCCACACCAATGTTGTCTATGTGCATCATCACAGCATAATGCAATCCCAGTATGCAAAAGGAGGGGCGGGAGAAGGGGACACACACACACAAAGTTACTCAAGCAGCAGGAAGGACAAACCGACTGGAAAATGGAGCCACAGAGCAGCAAGAAAATACTTTTTTCTCTTTGACAACCTGTGTCCTATAGAAACTATCTTGAAGATAATTGGAATGATTATAATTCATTTCTGCCTCACTTTGAATAAGATCAACTCCAATAAGACAACATTGAGAATGAGACCAAAATAATTTGATTTCACTGCTGATTGTGTGTCTGTGTTCCTGGAAATTCTGTGCTAATACATAATTCTGTACCGTGCTGAATAATTCATTTCTTGGATTGTTCCCCAGTAATGGTCTCTGCAACTTCAAGGTGTAGATGTAAATGAGATTTGGCTGTTCCCGATCAGTATAGATTATACTGAGCAAACATCTCATTCCTGACTTAATGGGGTCTCTACATCCTCGTTCTAGCAGCTGTATGGCTGATTGAAATATGATTAGCCAATGGGTTAGCCTCCCCCCAGCACACACTCTGCATATTGTGTGCTATCAGTGAATACATTAAAAGATAGTCATCTGGATAAATTAGGTTCCCACAAGTGGATTATATGATAATGTGTCATTGTTGAGTTCAGCTCAGTCCAGTGTCCTCATTAAAGCAACATATGGGGAAGATATGGAATATTTTGGCTGTATATATACAAGTTATATGTGTTTTACTCATGTATATGGGCAAAATATTATTGGTATGAAAAGGAAACATTGTAGAATGTTGATCCAGGAAGTTATCTGACTGCTGTGTGGATCCTGTTGGAGCAAATTGTACGGGATTTACAAAGATTTCTTGTCTTCATCAATCTGACTTACTATGGAACTATATGGCACCGACATAGTCTATGGTACTCCTCAGAGTACACTAGACCACTTACATCCATCCCTGCCTGCTGATAGTCTAATGTCCCTTTTATAGTCTTACAAGAACACATGGACCAGTTTAGTTAGAAGTCATGACACCGGAAGAGACTGAAACATTATGGGAGGATTAGAGAAGGAAAACACAGATAGGGAAAGTGTGCCAGATCCACAAATGGATCCATTGTAGAGATGTAAGGTGGGAGCGCTAACCACTTATCTGCTGAGCTAGAAAAAGTATATATAAGTTTGTTCACATATACACAAGAATCATGTGCCTCACCGTCCACCACCAATCCACCCATTTACACAACCATCCATCTAACCAACCAACCCTTCATCTATCCACTTACATAAAGTCTATTCGTTGACCAGCTATTTATCCATTTACTCAACCTTTGAACTCATAATTTATCCATGCATCTATCACCCCTACATCCATCCATCTATTTACACAACCACCCTTCCATCCATCCATCCATCCATCCATCTCTCCATCCATCCATCCTTTTACATAACCATCTATCTATTAACTTTGACTTCCATAATTCCATGCATCTATTTATCCATTCAATTTATGCATCCATCTATCCATTTCTAATCCATCTATCCATGCATCCATCCATCTCTTTACAAAGTCACCCTTCTATCCATTCATGCATCTCTCAATCCATCCATCCCTACATCTCTCCATCCATCCACCCAACCTTTTACATAACCATCTACCTATTCATTTTCACTTCCATAATTCCATGCAGCTATTTATACATCCATTTTTTCATCCATGTATCCATCTCCAATCCATCTACCCATGCATCCATCCATCTCTTTACAAAGTCACCCTTCTATCCATTCATGCATCTCTCAATCCATCCATCCCTACATCTCTCCATCCACCCAGCATTTTACATAACCATCTACCTATTCATTTTCACTTCCATAATTCCATGCATCTATTTATCCATCAATTTTTGCATCCATTTATCCATCTCCAATCCATCTACCCATGCATCCATCCATCTATTCTATCCATTCATACATCTCTCAACCCATCCATCCATTCTCTTACACAACCATCTATCTATTTATTTTCACTTTCATACTTCCATGCATCTATTTATCCATCCATTTACACATCCATTTATCCACCTCCAATCCATCCATCCAATTAATCTTTTTACACAATCACCTGCCACCTATATGTGTATCTGTCTGACTGTTCATTCACATAACTATCCATCCATCCATCTATCAACCTGCTGTGCACGACTGTTCATCTGCCCATCCATTTACAGATTCAGCCAATGACCTATGTATGTGCCTGTCCCTCTGTACATCCATTTACATAACTATCTGTCCATCCAATCCTTTCATCTACATGTCCATCCATCCCTCCAATCATAGGAACTTACTTTTTGTATCTGTATACTGTGCACTTGGCACCCACAGTCTATACAGATGTTTCCTATATACAGACACCCGAATAACAATAGAACACACATGATTGCTTTTCACATTTCTCCATACACAGTCATGGATGAATGGCTACCAGTTATGCATGATGTGTAATAACCTGCTACCAATAATACACAGATTACCATTCTGCCACATGTTTCCTATATTGGTGTGAGACACCCACATTGGGGACACTGTGCAGCTCCCATCCTTATCCCAGTAGAGGTCAGCAGCCTTACCTGCAGTGTGGCTGAGTCATAGAAGGTATATATCATTTATATATGGTCTGACTGGGGTGTATTGGTTTAAGGCACCTATGTGGGGCCACCATGCAGCTCCCTCTCTTATCCCAGTAGAGGTCAGAAGCCTTCCCTGCAGTGTGACTGAGTAATAGAAGACCTTTATTATTCTACATGGTCATACTGGTGTGTACCGGTGTGACACATCAACACTAAGGACACTGTGCAGCTCCCATCGTCATCCCAGAAGAGGTCAGCAGCCTATCCTGCAGTGTGACTGAGTCATAGTCACCATTCTACGTGGTCAGACTGGAGCCTATACAGCCACAGTGTGGAGAGGCAGGCCATCTGCTAATTGTCCTTCCTCAGATCTTCCTTAATTATGCTTTTAATTAAAGATGGTTCAAGGCATCGGACCACATGAAGGGTAGTAATTACAAATTACATTACAAACCCAACAGATGTAGCTCTATCTGCTGGGAAAAGAGCTGGAGCAGAAGATAGGGGACTGCACTCCTCCAGCTTGGGAAGGACTGCACGTTTCTCATTTACTTTCTTGTGAGGCGGCCCAGCCAGGATGGAAGTTGTGTGTCACCACTGTTTTCATATTTCTGACAACTATTGATTCCGAGGCAGCTGCGCGCCATTGTCACTAGAGAGGAGCCAGTCACAAGGCATTAGCCTGATGGCATAACTGCAATATCTGAGAGCAGGGGGGAGGCAACACCACGTGACCAGGGGATTACACATTCATAACCATATAGGATATAATCACAGGCTCCTAATAACACCATGGGAAAGAAGACACTTGGGTGTAGGAAGGGGGAAAGGATGTCACATGGAGCAGTGTGCATTCTATACAAGAATTCTAAGAAATATATTCTGCAGTGTGACAATCTTAAATATTAATAGATGTATTGTATGTATCTATCTATTTATCTATATTTTCCTGTTTTTTTTTCTGTTACATTTGTTTGTCTGGCTGTCCCATCTCCCTCTCTTTATAGTATGTTTCTCTATTTTATCTGTCTATTCTTTCTTTCTATTATCTATCTATCTATCTATCTATCTATCTATCCACCTAATACCTATCTCTCTATTTATCAATCTTTTAATATCTGTTTGTCTACCCCATCTCTCTCTAATAAGTCTGTCTGTCTATCTATCTATCTATCTATCTATCTATCTATCTATCTATCTATCTATCTATCCATATTATGTATTTATCTATTTCCTAGGAATTGTTTCACCTACAGCTGTTGAATAGGGTTAGATAGATAGATAGATAGATAGATAGATAGATAGATGGATAGATTGATAGATAGATAGATAGATAGATAGATAGATAGATAGATGATAGATAGATAGATAGAGATATTTTATGGATATATAGATAGACAGACAGACAGACAGACTTATTAGAGCGAGATGGGGTAGATAAACAGATATTAAAAGATTGATAAATAGAGAGATAGATATTAGGTGGATAGATAGAGAGTTAGTTAGATAGATAGATAGATAGATAGATAGATAGATAGATAGATGATAGATAGAATACAATTATTTTATAGGAAGAGAGAGAGGATTTGGTGAAAATAATTATCAGATACATAGCCAGCCATGTGCCCCCAATATTCCTTATCCATAGCCTATAAAGATATATAGATAGATATATAGATGATAGATAGATAGATAGATAGATGATAGATAGATAGATAGATAGATAGATAGATAGATAGATAGATAGATAGATAGATAGATATATAGATAGATAGATAGATAGATAGATAGATAGATAGATAGCTTGATTGATATAGATAGATGATAGATCTCCTTTCTTTCTCTAGAGAGAGAGAGAGTTGAGAAAATCAGACACCATTTCTTTTGCTATATTATTCTACAATAGTAATCTCTAGAGCTGCTTTAAATGTGCAGAGTACCCCGGATATAAAACATGAGCGAGATGGAAAAGGGGAACTTTCACCAATATCCTGTATTCAGCTTTTGTAGGAATCCCTTCATACTTTATTTCCTCAAGGAATCACATACCTCCTGCAATATAAATAGAACTGGTTGGGCTGAAACAAAGATCATCGTACCAGTGATAAATCCTTGTGTTTCTCTGCGTTCCTATAACTGTAGCGGCGAGGAGCCGGGGATGGGATGAAATGGGATGGATGGGATGAAATGGGATGGATGGGTGGGATGGTCGGAGTTCCTGACGCCAGACAAATGTATAGAAGGGCAGCGGGAGGAACACGACAACCGACATCCCCGGCGACTGAGCCGCCCGTGTGTCCTGCACTGTGTTGAGCTTCACACCATCCACACAACCAGCACTGGACTTCATGTATTTACCAACAGACACAGTGTATACTTCACCGAGAACAACTTGAAACAATGTTAGAAATAAAATAACTATTTGATGAAGGCTATAATTCTATGTGCGAATGTTTGGGTGAATATATTTGATACAGGAGTAAGATTTGGTCATTTAAAAAATAAAGCAATATAAGGAACATCACTGCCTGATAATAATAGTGAAACAGAATGATAATAATAATATTATTAATAATAACAACAACAACAATATAAAAAAAAGCAAAAAAGGAGCATCGCTGCCTAATAATAATAGTGAAAACCCTAAAAATGATGATTATGCTAATAATAATAATAATAATGAAAATAATAATAATAATATTAAAGCAAGGAACATCACTGCCTAATAATAATAGTAAAAAACGAATACTAATAATAATTGTGATGATAATAATAATAATAATAATAATAATAATAAGATTTATTGGCAGGCTACATGAAGATAATTTCAGAACACACTAGGATAAGTATTTTTACTTTTTAAAAAGTAACAGTCATTTTTAGTGGAGTCCAATTACATTTAAAAACTATGTTCGCTGAACAAAATTCCACTGAAATGGCTGAACACAGAGGGGGAATTTGACAAAACTGTAGCAGACAAAATCTGGAGCAGCTGCCCGTAGTAACCAATCAGCTTCTCTCTTCAATTTGTTCAGTTATGCTTTGAAAATGAAAGAGAGAAGCTGATTGGTTAGTATGGACAACTGTTCAAGATTTTATTTGCTGCAGTTTTGATAAATTCCCCTCAGATTGTGTTTAGACTGGTGTTAAAAGCTTAGTGAATTGAGCCTGTGGTCTAAATTCCTCACAAGTAAATGCTTTTTTTTTTTTTTTTAAAGTGACTGTCATGTTTAAAGTGAGATTTAAATATGACAGTCACATGGCTGAAAACAATGCATATCCTTGTGTATAATATTGTATATCATATCCTCGTATATTATATCCTTGTATATCATATACTTGTGTATCATCTCCTTGTGTATCATCTCTTGTGTATCATCTCCTTGTATATCATCTCCTTGTATATCATCTTTTGTATATCATATACTTGTGTATCATATACATGTGTATCATCTCCTTGTATATCATCCCTTGTATATCATATACTTGTGTATCATATACATGTGTATCATCTCCTTGTATATCATCTCTTGTATATCATATCCTTCTATATCATCTCCTTGTGTATCATCTCCTTGTGTATCATCTCCTTGTGTATCATCTCTTGTATATCATATACGTGTGTATCATCTCCTTGTGTGTCATCTCCTTGCATATCATATACTTGTGTATCATCTTCTTGTATATCATCTCTTGTATATCATCTCCTTGTGTATCATCTCCTTGTATATCATCTCTTGTATATCATCTCCTTGTGTATCATCTCCTTGTATATCATCTCTTATATATCATATACTTGTGTATCATCTCCTTGTATATCATCTCCTTGTATATCATCTTTTGTATATCATATACTTGTGTATCATCTCCTTGTATATCATATCCTTCTATATCATCTCCTTGTGTATCATCCCCTTGTGTATCATCTCCTTGTGTATAATCTCTTGTATATCATCTCCTTGCATATCATATACTTGTGTATCATCTCTTGTATATCATATCCTTGTGTATCATATACTTGTGTATCATCGCCTTGTATATCATATCCTTGTGTATCATATACTTGTGTATCATCTCCTTGTATATCATATCCTGATGTATCATCTCCTTGTATATCATGTCCTTGTGTATCATATACATATGTATCATCTCCTTGCATATCATATACTTGTATATCATCTCTTGTATATCATATACTTGTGTATCATCTCTTGTATATCATATACTTGTATATCATCTCTTGTATATCATATACTTGTGTATCATCTCTTGTATATCATATACTTGTGTATCATCTCCTTGTATATCATATACTTGTGTATCATCTCCTTGTATATCATATCCTTGTGTATCATATACTTGTGTATCATCTCCTTGTATATCATATCCTTGTGTATCATCTCCTTGTATATCATATCCTATTATATCATATCCTTGTATATCATCTCTTCTATATCATATACTTGTGTATCATCTCCTTATGTATTATATACTTGTGTATCATCTCCTTGTATATCATATCCTTGTGTATCATCTCTTGTATATCATCTCCTTGTATATCATCTCTTGTATATCATATACTTGTGTATCATCTCCTTGTGTATCATCTCCTTGTGTATCATCTCTTGTATATCATATACGTGTGTATCATCTCCTTGTGTGTCATCTCCTTGCATATCATATACTTGTGTATCATCTTCTTGTATATCATCTCTTGTATATCATCTCCTTGTGTATCATCTCCTTGTATATCATCTCTTGTATATCATCTCCTTGTGTATCATCTCCTTGTATATCATCTCTTATATATCATATACTTGTGTATCATCTCCTTGTATATCATCTCCTTGTATATCATCTTTTGTATATCATATACTTGTGTATCATCTCCTTGTATATCATATCCTTCTATATCATCTCCTTGTGTATCATCCCCTTGTGTATCATCTCCTTGTGTATAATCTCTTGTATATCATCTCCTTGCATATCATATACTTGTGTATCATCTCTTGTATATCATATCCTTGTGTATCATATACTTGTGTATCATCGCCTTGTATATCATATCCTTGTGTATCATATACTTGTGTATCATCGCCTTGTATATCATATCCTTGTGTATCATATACTTGTGTATCATCTCCTTGTATATCATATCCTGATGTATCATCTCCTTGTATATCATGTCCTTGTGTATCATATACATATGTATCATCTCCTTGCATATCATATACTTGTATATCATCTCTTGTATATCATATACTTGTGTATCATCTCTTGTATATCATATACTTGTGTATCATCTCCTTGTATATCATATACTTGTGTATCATCTCCTTGTATATCATATCCTTGTGTATCATATACTTGTGTATCATCTCCTTGTATATCATATCCTTGTGTATCATCTCCTTGTATATCATATCCTATTATATCATATCCTTGTATATCATCTCTTCTATATCATATACTTGTGTATCATCTCCTTATGTATTATATACTTGTGTATCATCTCCTTGTATATCATATCCTTGTGTATCATCTCTTGTATATCATCTCCTTGTATATCATCTCTTGTATATCATATACTTGTGTATCATCTCCTTGTGTATCATCTCCTCGTATATCATATCCTTGTATATATTCTCCTTGTATATTATCTACTTGTGCATCATCTCCTTGTATATCATCTCCTTGTATATAATCTCTTGTATATCGTCTACTTGTATATCATCTACTTGTATATCATATCCTTGTATATCATCTACTTGTGTATCATATCCTTGTATATCATATCCTTGTATGTCATATCCTTGTGTATCATATCCTTGTATATCATCTCCTTGTATATCATATCCTTGTATATCATATCCTTGTATATAATCTCCTTGCATATCATCTCCTTGTGTATCATATCCTTGCATATCATATCCTTGTATATCATCTACTTATATATCACCTCCTTGTATATCACCTCCTTGTATATCATCTACTTATATATCACCTCCTTGTATATCATCTACTTGTATATAATCTCCTAGCATATCATCTCCCTGTGTATCATCTCCCTGTGTATCATCTCCCTGTGTATCATATCCTTGTATACCATATCCTTGTATATCATATCCTTGTATATCATATCCTTGTATATCATATCCATGTATATAATATCCTTGTATATCATATCCTTGTGTATCATATCCTTGTATATCATATCCTTGTATATAATATCCTTGTATATCATATCCTTGTATATCATATCCTTGTGTAAGGCTTCCAGAGTTGAGCCTAATAGCAATCCTATTCTAAAGTTTGCATTTGAAGAGCTTAGTGGGAGTAACACATTTTCTCCTCAATGTTTTCACATCAGAATTGACAAACCATCACACATTCCAATAGTTTGCCCTTTTTATGGACAGATCATAGTCACTTAAAGTGTATGCAAACCCTAATAATGTAATAACTTTTTTGTTACATTTGCTAAGTTCAAAAAAGTACGTCTTGATGTTGCCAGAAATTTTGCGAGCGGATAACTTCCTGTGTTCTCTACCTGTGCTGACCGTTATCAATTACATTGTACTCCGAGGACTTCAGAACCAAGCTCCTCTATGTTATGATGAGCAGGAGGGGGTCAGGTTTTTTTAGTCCTGTCTTGTTTCTGTTGTCCTGATACAGAAACTTGAGTGAGAGCCGTCATCCAAGGACTAGACGTGTGTTATTGGCAGGATCACCAGGTGAATATAAAGGAAAATAGCTTGAAAAAAAAGAAAAGGAATGCTACCACCACATCTGTGGACTGTTAGACTGCAATATAATATTTTTTTTTGTCTTTGGGTTTAGGAAAGCTTTAATGAATAGGACTGACTTGTGAGAGTGGCCATACCTGGTGCATATATAAGTTGGCCAGTCTGAACAGACCTTTGGATCTATTACAGCTCCGCAGCAATATGCCTTGGCACACATACACACAGACATGTGTCATTCGCTCTGTATGTACTGCAAAAGTATTTGAAGGGAAATACATTATATTCTTCATTGTGATGAAGCTTTGTTTGTTGAAACTGGCATGCTTGTTTGAATTCTTTGCTGATGGAATAAATATTACATTGAAAAAGCATTTTTTCGTTTCTAGAAAGAGAACAACTTAAAATGGAAGTAAAGTGTTTTAAAAAAAAAAGACCTCTGGAGGATTTATTTATATATTAGCACATTATGGTTGACTTACCCTGTAAGTGATCTCCTTCAGCGCTGAGGTGTTCGCTCTCTCCTCTGTTGCCGATGCTTTTATCTTCACCTGGTCTTCTTCTGAGTTTAGCGTCTTCAGCCTCTTGATTGGCTGTGCTGGGGGCAGGGGAGATAGATAGATACACCACTGGCTGGAGTGATGTAACTCCCGCGCATGCACATGGGAGTTATATCATTTTTCAGCAGAGGACCTTGCGGAGCATGTGTACTGAACTTACACAGTCTCTTTTGCATTAAAAAATCTGCTGTCAGCAATTTTTAAATTATGATTAATATTAGGGATGCACTGATACCGATACTAGTACTCGTCCAAATGCTCCCGATGCCTATCCCCATACCAAAACGATCGGGATCCGGAAGTCGGGCGTGGATACACGCTGCCTGGCTTCCTGATTGGCCAGGAATCCGGCTCCATGCTACCTTGTCCCTTGGTGACGAGGGAGCATAAAGTCGGCTCCCCGGCCAATCAGGAAGCTGGGCAGCGTGTAATGACTTGCCACCCAACTTCCTGATTGGTCGTGAAGCTGGCCAATCAGGAAGCCAGGCGTCAGGTCATTACCCGACCCCCGGCTTCCTGATTGGCCGGGGAGCCGACTTTATGCTCCCTCGTCACCAAGGGACAAGGTAGCATGGAGCCGGATTCCTGGCCAATCAGGAAGCCAGGCGTCAGGTCATTACCCGACCCCCGGCTTCCTGATTGGCAGGGAAAGCTGACTCCATGCTTTCTCATCTCCTGGTGATGAGGGAGCATGGAGTCGGCTTCCCGGCTAATCAGGAAGCCGGCTGAGAGTCATTACACGCTGCCTGGCTTCCTTAATGGGACTTCTGGTATCTGTATTTGGGATCGGCGAATACTGAAAAGAAAATAACCTTAAACATAACCAACACCCTAACCCAGAGATAGATTAAAGAGGAATGTTACCCACCAATTTAATGGTCTCCCAAACAAATTACTTTTAAGGCATGCCAACTGTGAAGGATGCCAGTGTGCTTATTTCAGCTCTCAACTGTATTTTCAAGCCCTTCAATGACTGGTGAGATAGCTGATCACATGAGCAGCACCATGGCAACTGCAATCTAAGTAGAGGCTAAGATGGCACCTTCTTTTGCTGGAAAGTATAGGAGGTTGTAGTTCAGTTTTAAGGTTCAGTGGGGCCCTATGTCTTGGAGATTTACCCCACCATCCCTTTGATTCACATGGATAAGGACTGAAAAAAGCAAATACAAATATGAGAATATGAAACAAGAGAATCTGCTGCATTTGCATTTTGTGTAGTGCCATGGCATGCTTCATAAGACACCAACAGTGCGTGGGCACTGATATTTTCCATTAAGGAATTTACTTGACTTGGATTAAATTAACTAGCAAGTCAATTACATTCTGGACACAAAGACGAAAAAGGCAAAAGTGAAACTTTCACAATTAACATTTCTAGATGTTCACATTTTCACTTATTGGGTTCAGGTCTACGTTACGGTGAACACAGCAATACTACTTTCCCTTTTAATGCAAAAAACCCTTGTTGATGATGGATGGTTGACACAGTTCAATGATGAGTGGATATTCAGCCTCATTCTGGCTAGTCTGCCGACTTACAAAAGTCTCTAACAAGTATCATGAGCATAAAATTCAGCCATTTACTGAATAGAGCTTTGATTGTTTAGCACTTCTGATTAATATCTGCAGACCCCTCCACCATGGTCAAGTTTTCTCCACATGATTTTCATAAAGGCAAGAGATTGGCCAAATGAATTCACAGACACAGGGGTCATCATGTGGTTGGCACGTTCCGTTCTCTTTGGCAGGAACATCTTCGATTGCTTAAGCTCAGCGAGGACTATTTCCCAGTCCAAAGCCAGTTCTGCGCACCACTATCTTTTCTGATGCATAGTCTTGCCAGTCTCATCAACCCCCAAAAATTGCTTTTCTTGCTGTGCCATTTTGGAACTGTCCCAAGAGCTACAATACGTTCCAGTTGCTGTCTGAACATTTGGCCTGCAAAGATCATCTCAATTCGGCTGTTTATATAATTCTACAAGCTTTCTGTGTAAAGCTAACTGAAAGAAAAACTGTTTGCTTTGTTCAGAGCAGCCAGACACTTTTATTCTTGGAAGAATTGAACAAAGAATTTGACTTTTTTTAGGCAGCACAGATAGTTTGTCTTTCAGAAATGTTCATACAAGAGGCCCACTGTTGTGTTCCAGTTAATATTACCATAGCTGCTCTGCTGTTTGACTAAAGACAAATTGCAGGCACAGTATAGATGATGTGATGAAGATGATTAAAGAAGACTAAACAATATCTAAACCCAAGAACAAAGAATTACAATATATTGCAATATACAGTATATAATATATACCTTACCAGCCATTACCAGTGGTGACTGGCTTAGTTTTCTTTTTGTCTCGGCCCCTTTCACATGGGCTGATCAAGAGGGGATTAGAGCTGTATGGATCGGATGCCACCGCTGTGACATCTGTGTCCTTCCACTTTTTCCCTCCATCTTGAGATGGAGGAAATAATTAAAACTACCGGACCCCATATCGGTCGGTGACCCAACCTACTGACTGCACATGTGCAGCAGTTTGATTAAGGTATAAAGTATTAAAAAAATTCCCAATAAGGTTGATGCAGGGTATATGGATTTTGGTGCCTCCAAGCACAGGGAGCCATGCATTAACGCGTGTTGCGGTACTGCATGGTAAAATGTGTGTTTTACCGCATGTTACCATAACACACATACGTGGATCCACCTTTAGCTCACACTATCCTCGTGAATGGCACCGCAGTCACGCTCCCCGCCGCAATGCAATCGGCCGCACGGGAACGTGTAGCACATCAATACCTGCAATCCGGTCCGGTCTGGTCAGAAAAAATAGTGCTTGCAGCATATTTTCTGACTGGACCGGACCACATGACATTGATGTGCCTTGCTTTCCTGTGCGGCCAATGGCATTGCGGCCGGAGGGAGTGGCTGCGGTGCTATTCACTTTACTGCAGCGTCATTGCCCCGTCCCGCCCTACAAGAAATTGAGCTGGTCGCAATGCGATCCAGTGCGTACTGACCACAATCAGGCTAGAATGCACTGAGGATGGTGTGAACTAGCCCGTAAAGTACAGCGATTTGTATTTGCTGACTTCTTTGAGCAATGTAGCCCCAGGTTACTGGGACAAGTGGGTAGAAATGAAACACAAAAAGCTACAGCTGTTTGACATGCTCTCCTCCAGCTTGTAAATGGCACCTCTGCTGTTTACATAAAGCATTTATTTGGTAGTTGGTCTGGCAAGGTGTTATTCATGATTCAAGTGCAACCATGAAATCGCCTCACAGGAGAAAACTAGGAGAACAAATGATTCTAATTACAAGGGTATCAAACTGAGGAAATTGCCATGTCACAATGCAGATTCTGTCCCAACTTGATATAAGACTGACCCCCACCTTTCTGCTTGGATGGGGCTTCATATTTGAAGGAGAACATCATTGGATTGTTCATTATTGTAACAAGCTATTTATCTGTTTATTTCACTGGATTTTCTGGTCATTCCCAGCAAGGTGGAACATTTATATCATAACCATGGGCATAGTATGATGTATTTTTGTGTGCTATAGCGTATGCTTGCTTTAGTATTATTTGTATTTAGGGATGTGTTTACTACGATGGCACGTATGGTCCAGTGCAGAGGGCAGCTCTAAGCCTCAAAATGTCAAAAGTATGATTACTTATTTTGTGTTTTTCTTTCTACTTCTGGCCACCTCTAAACATTTGTGGCCAAATTCAGCAGCAAAACTGTAAGGGGGTATTGAGAAGAGTCCTACGGCTCTTTGCATGAAACCATTGCTCCTTTCTCTTGTATAGTGGCCTCTACAGTTGAAGTAGCTCTGCAATTGCATAGGCAATATGATTTATTTAACAGTGCATTGTAGCATTAGTTCTTTCTAAAATAATTGCAATGCCAGGGGTGGAGCTTGTACTAAACAACTTTATAATTCACGGATGCCTGATGTTTAAATACACCCCTGGTCATATTACCAAATCAAAGGGTCACCCATGCATAACTATAAATAGCCAAGTAGTATACGAACAGACCGCACTATCCAGAGAATTCCAATACTTCAGACTTTATTGAAATTCAGCAAATCCAGTATAACAGTGAATAAAAGTGTATAAAGAAACAAATACCAGCACCGCACACCCCCAACCAGCTACAACCTCTCACATGTTTCACCCGTAGGATTATTCATGACCTCTATGAATAAGCCTACTGGTGAAACATGTGAGAGGTTGTAGCTGGTTGGGGGGTTTTATTCACTGTTATACTGGATTTGCTGTGAATTTCAATAAAGTCTGAAGTATTGGAATTCTCTGGATAGTGCGGTCTGTTCGTATACTACTAAATTCCAATGTGGAGACGCACCTATCAGACCAGCACCTGGGGAGTCCTGATGGCGGCTAAGGAATTGGAGCTGTGAGATTTCCTTTGGCTCTACATATAAATAGCCAAGTTTTAAATTTACTGCCACTCATCATCTTTAATAAAAACCCAGAGCAAAAATTAATTTTAATGGTGGATGATGGGGTGGGGGGTGAGTCTGGTAAAAAAAATGGGGTATGGGGGAGCAGGTAACCCTACTTGCAAATTGCACAGTACAGCACTCTACCACCAATCACCATTATGCAGCACGAAGACAAAATATCAGGAAACTTCTTCCGAACACTCTGGGAGCTGTAGATTGGTATCCAACTGGCTTCCATGGATTACTGCTTTGCATACTGTTGTTGCTGTAAGCCTAACTCAGTAATCTCATATCTGTGGGTATCCCCTAAGCTGCATAGCTACACATTGACGGTGGCACGAGTCATTTGGCCAGGTTAGAAAAACATCCCGGTAACTAATGTTCCACTTCTACTAAGCTGGTGCCATGCGCTTGCTCAGGGGTGGGTATACCATTTGTGCAGGCAAGGGCCCTCTGAAACTTAGGAGCCCATTTATACTTGATGTTGTTTGGGCAGGTGCTGAGGCCCCCTTCTAATGTCAAACTGGACGCTGCTTACTTCTAGAGCAAATTAGTGGGGGAAGCCATCCTTATAGATCTAGACATGCTGCTGGTGGCAGTAAGATCCTCCTTCCCTCTCTGCCAGCCACTGAGACATTCAGGATGCCTCTCACCTCTTCCTAACAGAACTGGTATTGGAAGTGAAGGAGTTGCTAGCTTTCTGACCTCAGTTGTAAATTATGAACCATGATAGAATTCAGGGTATTGGAAAGGATAGTCGTCCCAACTACATATCCATCTACACACAGTGAATATGTGATTAGTATTCAGAAGTAGTTAACTACGGGCCAAAAATCATTTTTTGCACTAAGGTCTCTTGGTGACCATGTGCCCCATTGTTCTTGCTCCCCTCTCTGACCCCCTTTTCATACTGTATATGCTGCAAAGTAAACCCAGAAAAACGTGCAGCTTTGTGCTCTGCTCTGCTGTGCTCCACAACTGATCTGGCCTAAGGATGGTGGATCATGCTAGTGCATCCAACCGTCCTAATAAATCTATGGGTTGCCTGAAGCTGCACAATGTATGGCCACCACTAATCATTACAGGCAGCCGAAGTCAGAGTGTGGTCTTTCATACAGTTCAAGCATCTCTGCACTGCTGACTCCAAACATCTTTCTTATGTCGACACCATGCTGACACTTAGTGTCCTTTTGCCTTAGGTCGATTCAGACTGCTAGGAGGAGTTGGAAGGTGGGAGTTTGTGGAGGGGGGTCATACTGTAGCAGTCAATAATTTACTTTGACTTGCACCTCCTTCCCTAATCATCCATAGGACATCAATGATGAACTTACTGTTTCATCCTTTGCAACCTTACCTTGACCCCCCGGACATGAGGTCAATAGGGCATGAAAGTGCGTTCAGCTGACTAAAAAGAGAAAGTTGTTTAGAAAACAATAGACTATCTATCTATCTATCTATCTATCTATCTATCTATCTATCTATCTATCTATCTATCTATCTATCTACTTGCAGTCTAACCAGGAGAGCCTTTGTTGCTCAACTTTTCTTTTGCTGCTGACTGGGTTGCCAGGGCATATTTGAGCACACCACCCCATACTACAAGGGTTCAGCCAGCCTCCTTGGTGTATATCAGTGTCTCCACTAGTTAGCTAGTATGTCAATCTCTCTAAGCAAATGGCTGATAGCTGATATGCTTGGTGACATGAACTGATGTGTTCCGTTGTCCCTACCTTCATCTATGCCTCCTTGACCCAAGGTATTACCTTTAAAAACCTCTTTCTGCCAATTGTGCTTGGGACAGATTTCTGTAGGAAAGTCTTCTTAGAACCACTGATGAATCTATCTATCTATCTATCTATCTATCTATCTATCTATCTATCTATCTATCTATCTATCTCTCTATCGTAGTCTGTTTTTTAAATGTAATTTTTTTTTATTTTTTATTTTTTTCTATAGTGCCATCCAGTGATTTGTATTTCTCCAACCTAACATTGTAGAACACTCTCCTGTTTCTACATACGCTATATTGCCAAAAGTATTGGGACGCCCCTCCAAATCATTGGATTCAGGTGTTCCGTGAAATTTCCTTGCTACTAAATATTCCACGGTCACCTGTTAGTGGTATTATAACAAAGTGGAAGCAACTGACTAATATGAGGAAAGGAAGAGCCACCCAGGGGTGTGCAACAGATGGCTAGAACCTTGCCTGAGGATTGTTCAACACATTTCATTCCGCAATAAATGGGTGACATCCACTGTGCTGCTGCAATAGACTCTTTGGTTCAATATTATTGATTTTGTATTGCATTCATCCTCGGCCTAATAAATCAACGTGTGCACGATGACCACATTACCCACGTCCTGCGTTGGCTGGCTGCAATGGACCCGCACACAATGCAGTCATTCCTATAAAGGGTTACGAGCATCTGTGGTGGCTATGTTGTTGCATGGGAGGCGGCTTATGCTGTCATTAAGACCTTTTACTCTACTAGCCAACTTTAATGACAAGGGGGTTGATGCTTCACCCTACCAAAGCCAGCAATGTTTTGGAGATCAATCTGTTCCTTGGTTCTTTTTGGCCCAGAAGGGGTTATTAATCCAGACCACGGTATTGTCCAAGGGAGGCCTTCCCCTCGATTCCTTAAAATTGTGTTGATTTGTTGTGCGGGGCAATAAAATAAGGGCAGTGTCAGGTCCTTCTTTTCTTTGCACAGAATGTGTTGCTCAGCGTCAGCGGACAATAAGAAGGGGGCAGGCTAAAGCATTTCTAAAAACTGTCAGGATGGGGGGG
>NW_017306298.1:1632592-1632835 GCF_000935625.1 Nanorana parkeri
GCCAGCAACAGTTGTCTCCCCCTCTTTCTGTCCTATACAAATGTAAAGGAAGCGCCATAAAGCAGTCAAATTAAACTTTACCACTAGTAAATCTTCGGCAGACAAAAGCCTAAACTTGGGACACTTTGAAGCTATCACTTTACCCCCCAAAGTCCGACTCAGCGCAATAGATTGGAAAATAAATAAACTTTCTCCAGAGCCGCTTGAGAAATATATTGCTTGCTGGGGATAAACTGAAAGAGA